>NC_136754.1:967500-1150000 GCF_936440315.1 Barbus barbus | reverse complement strand
GAACTATTGCTACACAATAGTTAACATAAAAAAAATACGTTTAAAGCCTTTTTTAAACCTTGGCTGAAAAATAAATATACTAAAATGTATCCGAAATAAATTTATTTCATGCTATGTACACTACAAATAAATTTACATATTTATGTACTTTCTAAAAATACCCTGCAATTGTATTGTTGGTACACTGAGTCTGCTAAACTGGAACAACTAGTTTTGTACTTAATGCTCTTTAATTGTGCTGAAGTAGTGCTGAAGTCCAACTAAAGATTCAATCGTGCTAAAGTGGAACTATTGCAAGTATACTTCAGATACACTTTAAATATCTTGCATTTAAAGACTGATATTGTTCAAAGATCGTACAATTCTCATCAATAGTGACACTAAAACACATTATTAAGATTTAAGAAATCTTATTATTCTTATATCTATTATTCAAATCTTATTACTAAGATGAATAAATGTGCATTGCGCACAAGTACTCCACATAAAGTTTAATTATAATTTTCATATCAGTATGTCTTGAGCGATACAGTATGTCATTAATATGTTAAAACATTTGAACTATACTTAGCTTGAAATAAATGTATTTCAAATATATTACATTTTTACAAGAGTAAATTTCTACATCTGTCATCTGTGACCCTGGACCACAAAACCAGTCATAAGGGTCAATTTTCCAAAATTGAGATTTATACATGATCTGAGAGCTGAATAAATAATCTTTCCATTGATGTATGGTTTGTTAGGATCGGACAATATTTGGCTGAGATGCAACTATTTGAAAATCTGGAATCTGAGGGTGCACAAAAATCTAAATATTGAGAAAATCACCTTTAAAGTTGTTCAAATTAAGTTCTTAGCAATGCATATTACTAATCAAAAATGAAGTTTTGATATATTTACGGTAAGAAATTTACAAAATATCTTCATGTAACATGATCTTTACTAAATATCCTAATGATTTTTGGCATAAAAGAAAAATTTATACTTTTCACCCATACAATGTATTGTTGGCTATTGCTACAAATATACCCCAGCGACTTCAGACTGCTTTTGTGCTCCAGGGTCACATATGTCATGCCATAGCATCGTTAAACTAACAAGTAACAATGGACAAAAGTTTTTTCTTCTCTGACTCCATAAAGGCTGCTGTGTAATTTGCCCCAGACTAAGCATTTAAAGAATCCCGTGAATGCATTTAAGGAATGCAGAATCAAATTGTTAACCAAACTGCATCGAATTGAATTGTGAATCGTCTCAAATCAAATCGTTCTGAATTTGCAAAAATAATTTTGATCAAAACCCTATGAATCGTGAATCGTTTACCCAGAGATTCACAGTCCTAATTTTGAAGCTTTAGAGCCATTTCAGAGCAAAACGACACACCTTTCCTCTCAGTCAGTCCCAGTCTGAACTGATTCCTGCTGTCCTGCCCCACATAATCAGCCGTCTGGTCTGTGAGAGCAATTAATTCAATCAGGTCAGTGTTGCTCTCGCAGAAAAAGCGTTTGGCACATCACTGTGCTGATTCAGGTAACCATGGCGACGGGTTGTGCATCTTAACGATTTTTATTCGCCATCCGACAACATCAAGGACCTTGTTACTCTAAGATCTCACAAACAACGTACAGATCGACTGAATCACTGCGATTGAGTTTGAATATAAATTCAAGAACAAGAGGAAACAAAACACAACCGTATGAAGCCAGATCTCATTGACGTCTCAACTGTCTCTTCAAGAAAGCAAGCAAAGCAATGAAATGCAAAACAAATGCAGGCATTTGCTGAAGTCTCCTGCTTCTCAGATGAGTTTCAGAGAAATCTCAACAATATCTCAAACTTTGCTCAGATTTGTTTGAGGAGAAATGTCTAACGCAAAGCTGCTACTTGAATAAAAACTACCTGAGGATGAGAAAACATTGAGCAATACAGTTATCAAATCCCATAGAAACACCCTAGCAACCCCTAAAGCACTGGCGACATTACACACACACACACACACACACACACACACACACACACTCACTCACACACACACTCACTCACACACACACACACACACACACACTCACACACACACACACATATACAGTGCCCTCCATAAGTATTGGAACAGTAAAGACAAAATGGCTCTGTTGGCTGTGGAGTCAAGACATTTACAAATATGATTAAAAGATGAATATGAGACAAAACTACAGAATGTCACATTTTATTATTAGCCGTTTCAACACATACATGTATCAGCTTTTACTGATGCAAATCTGTTAGAAACGATGCATCACGATACAAATGCCAACTTGTATCCGATGCACACTTTTTTAAATCGATGCATCACACCGTTAACTTTTATGCTGATGCACCAATGCAAATCTTACTATCCCTAGAAAGCATGCATTAAATTGATCAATAGTGACAGTGAAGACATTTATGTTACAAAATATTTCTGTTTCAAATAAATTCAGTTGAAGACTGGAGTAATGATGCTGCAAATACAGCTTTGATCACAGAAATAAATTACATTTTAACAAATATTCACAAAGAAAACAGCTGTTTTAAATTCTAATAATATTTAATAATTTTACTGTTTTTATTGTATTTTTAATCAAATAAATGCAGCTTTGGTGAAAAAAAAATCATACAGACCACAAACAATTGAATAATAGTGTAAATATCAGACCACCCTAGCAACAAGCTAGAGCACCCTAGAAACAATAGAAAACCACATAGCAACACACAAGCATGGTTAGGGAGGGTAAACACATGAAGTGAATGTCGCTGCATGTCTTCTGTAACACCGCACTGACACACGAGCCGTCGCCGTGGACGCCATGGCAACATGAAACACGCAGCTCATGTTCTGATCTGTTACATCATCGAGGAGAGTCTCACACGACATTATTAATCATTCATCTTTACTGCACGTACTGAATTCATGCCTCAAACCGGTGTTGTTAAAAATAAACTATTTTAAAAATGTTAATTTAAATACAGCTGAAATAAATAAATAAATACATTTTAGACAAAAAACTTAATCAAAAATTAAAACTGTTTCCTTGGCAAATAACTGAAACAAAATAAGTTTATGTTAAAGAACTAATATTACGAAAAATTACACTACATTATATATATGTTATACTACATTATAAAATGACAATAAATATGACAAAAGCACATAACACAATTGCTAAAACTGCATTTAAAATGAAAACCTAAAATATAAAAATAAAATCTAAATTCAAAATATTAATATATAGCCAGTTTTTTGTATCAGATCTTATTAATACTTTGAATTAGATTTAATTTGATATTTTCTCATTTTATTGGTTTTTGTTCTTTTTTGAAAAATGTCATTTTTTATATACATTTTATTTCAGTTTTAGTTTTAGTTATTTTAGTACATCAAGTTAATGACTAAATGAAAATCAGAAATGTTGCATGCATGGGCAACTAGCTGAAATAAAATAAGTAAAACCAAAATGAAATATAAGAAAAACAATTCATATATTTAAAAAATATATATTTTATTTCAAGCAATGAATTGATGATTTGTGTGTGTGTGTGTGTGTGTGTGTGTGTGAATTGTTATAGTTTTGCTTTATGGCCTTAGTTTTAGTTATTTGATATAACCCTGATCTGAGCTCAGTTTGAGATATTAAGGGCTTTAGGAAGTTTTTTTTGGAGAAACTTGATTTAATTTGGGTCTTTTTTTCATAAATACTGAGACATTGGTTTACAGGTGTTTACACTTTAAGGTGTCATTTGTTAACATTAGTTAATGTATTAACCAACATGAACAAACAATGAGCAATGCATTTATTACACTATTTATTAATCTTTGTTAATGGAAATACAGTCGTTCATTGTTCATGTTAGTTCAGAGTGCATTAACTAATGTTAACAAATACAACTTGTGATTTAATAATGCATTAGTAAATGCTGAAATGAACATTAACTAAGATTAATAAATGCTGTAGAAGTCTTGTTCATTCTTAGTTCATGTTTACTAATGTTGTTAACTAATGAACCTTATTGTAAAGTGTTACCGAGACATTATTAAGCGCTAAAGTGCACATGTACGAGCTGAATACAGCTGTGCTCAATGATATCTCATTTATACTCTTAAGCGTCCGAAACAAAAGTCTTGTCTCTTTTAAATATTTGATGAGATGAAACTCATTCGTTCCAGTTAGTTCTCAGAACAATTTGCCAAAATGCCAAAATCTGCAGTCTTATCTGGGACGGTGGACTTTTGACTAGATTTGGACAGGCTTATTAGAACTGAGTCCAAATTCTGACAGAAATGTCATTAGGAATTCTGTACACAACATGCTTTTTACGCTTTTTAGTCAACAAGGTTTGAACAGAAACACTGTTCCCCAAAAGCAAGGACTTACATTGAATTACAAATGCTGTTAAGAAACAATATAACACACAAAACACACTAGATAAGGTGACAACCATGAAAAACATTCAGATCTTACAACGTGGAGGAATCATAAAATCCATTTGAAAAAATTGAATTTATTGTATAATGCAGATGGAATTTGGCAAACCTTGGATGATTAAATCAAATCAAAAATAGATCTGTACACTTAATCAAATAGTGACATACGTATGCAAATATTAAACTGCAAAAAGACTGCCATTTAATATGAAGTTTGCATGTAGCTTTTGTCAGATACACAGAAACTGTCAATGCTCTTCACTGCAGCCTGACAAACTATAGCAGAAATATGTTACTGTTGTACAGTAGAATGTACTCAAAGAAATAATCAAAAATGACTATATTAATACGGTTTATCAAAACTTAACACAAAACCTCTGTTATGCAGCACTTTGCCAAAAAAAGGAATTGTTCAAATGTCATTTGATTACATTTTAAAAGATTCATTAAACAGTTAGTTTTATGTATTCATTTGATTACCACCATGTTTGATAGATCTATATTCATTCTTAACAAAAAAAATAAAAATACTGAATTCAGTTTATAAAACACAATTTCTGATAATAAAAATGTAATCAAATCTGGATTTTAGAATGGGTTCAGATAAATTCAGGTAGAAAATTTGGTAGAAAAAATTGATTTTATATTGGCTGATCTAGACTGTTCTCTGTTTACATTACACATTGTGATGAAGAACAGAATTCCCTTTACATGTTGGCTGTAGATCTAGTTCCTGTAGGGTTTATTAACGGGCCTCACATGATTTCTTTCTTCAGAAATCCAGCTATATAATTAACTCACAACACTGCTGAGCAACTGACTAAACTGCATTCCTTCTTAAAAACAACCCCTGATGCCGGGAATGGAAGCCAACCTTTAATTCAACCTTCACATCTTTGTAGGACAGAAGCTCAAGATCTCACAATAACCTTCACCTGACTTGGCATGCTGTAAGTGAACTAAACTCATCTGGCCCATACGGTTGTTCCTGCGTTTCCTAACCGTGTGGAGCGGATCTGGACGGACCTCTGTGGTACAGGTACGAGCATGTCTGAGCACTGAGAGACTGACACACATAGCTCAGGTTACCTGTTGAGTCTCGACTACAGCCATCAGCCTCTACTCTCAAAACAAACTGCACACAACACACCATTCGCTTCAGTTGAACTCCTTTAGATCTCACCACCCAAAAACTGCTCACAGGTCTGTTCTGAAGGCAAAAAACAAGATGCTAAAAATCATATCATCATGCATATTTATAATAGCAGAATAAAGATTATAACACTTGAAACCTTTCTGTATATATAGGTATTTATAATGTGTTTCGGTGCATTATATCTTTACATGAATAATAACCAGTTAAAATGCATTATGATGACTCCTTGTTGCATTTGGTTGCTTGTTGTGTTTTAATGCATTATACTTAAAGGTGTGATAAAAAGCATTATAATGCATCATTATCATGCATTAACTGTGGTTACAATTATTCATGAGCTCATGCAATGCACAAAAATGTGCATCAAATTAATGCATTAAATATATTTTTATAATGTATAATATATAAAGGCTTGAAGTGAAGCGTTAGACTTGTAAATCAGCTTTTAAAGGGAGGAAAAATGTAGCAATATTCATAACCATCAGTGTTTGATTTTACGTTCAAAAAACAAGCTGTATTTTGGTCACTAGAAAAAACAGTTAAAAACCACTAATCTACAATATGCCTTGCAAGATTCAGTGCAACATTGTCAACCAGACAACTATTAAGAACAAGAGCAAGATCTTCTGAATCCTGGAACAGTTCAGCAACACATATTAGATGTGCTTCCTCCCATAATGCATCCCAAAACGCCCGTTTCCTTCCTGCGATTGCCTGATATGCTTCTACGGGGATTTAAATGCATTTATTCGTCCAAATCTGACTGTGATCTCGGACAGAATGACGTGAGGCCAGCTGTATTTTTCAGGATAAGATCTGATATGAGACTGAGAGCAGGTTTAACGTGGGCGGATCGGTGAGGATGGATCAGAGCGTCGGGTCTAATGTTACTCCAAACCACCAGCAGCAAACACACGAGAACACGCACTACTTCATCTGTCTGTGCTGCAAACACACACTGCTCACAGTACAGAAACAAATGGGATCACATTTCGAATATATAATCACTCACTTGGGAGCATTTCTTCTTAAGAGGAATGAAATTAAATGGAGAGCTAATGAAAGCTATCGCTGAAGGCTACTGTTTCTCCAGGGAAAACCACACATCTTCCTCCTCTAGATTTGCTTCTCAGATGTTTCTGCTTAGAAAAAGACCTCCGTAATCTTGTTTATGTCTCCTTTTGGATTTCAGATTTGCCAGAACCCAGAGGACTTTATTTATAACTGCATTGCTAATATGTTGAACTTTCAAAGCTCAGGAGACATAAATGAGTTTTTAATTCAAATCTCAAGTACAAACTTTCAGATGTTTCTCCTAAACACCCAGATCTTTTGGTCTGGGGAAAATCTGAAGAGAAATGCTCGAGTTCAGATAGAGATCTCTTTCGATTGCATGTTTTCCCATGGGAAAGAAAAATCAGTCATGAATGAGATCTATTTTTCTGTATCTGTCTCGATGATTTCTTAGAGACAGCAAATGCTAAAGTCTCCTGCTTCTCAGATGTTTCTCCTGAGAAAAAAGACATCAGTAATCTCATTTATGTCTCCATTAGTGTTTCATATTTGCCAGATTATCAGATCAGAGGATTTTATTTATAATTGCATGGCTGCATTGCACTTTCAGAGCTCAGGAGATTTTAGTGCAGGAGCTTTTATTTTAGTTCAAGTGTCAAGTACAAGCTTTCAGATGTTTCTCCTAAACACCCAGATCATTTGATTTACTCTGATGAGAAATGCTTGAGTTCAGAGTGAATTTTTCCCCCCTATATATCTGTCTTGCTTATTTCTCAGAGACAGAGATCAAATGGAAACAATTGCTGAAGTCTCCTGCTTCTCAGATGTTTCTTGTGAGAAAAGACCTCATTAATCTCATTTATTTCTCCTCTAGCGTTTCAGACCTTCCAGATTATCCACCCAGAGGATTTTATCTCAAACTGCATTGCTCATGCGCTGCACTTTCATAGATCAGGAGACATAAATGAGCTTTTAAATCATGTTTCTCCTAAACACCAAGATTATTTGGTCTAGGAAAAATCTGATGAGAAACGCTTGAGTTCAAATTGAGAAAAAAATGTCTTCAAAGACAGCAAAGAGGTCAAATGGAAACAATCGCTTTAGTCTTCATGCTTCTCAGACGTTCCTCTTGAGAAAAAGACCCCAGTAAAAGCCCTTACATTTTACATTAATTTTAATTTTGGAGACCTTTAATTAGAGTTTCATTTAAGGACAAATGCTCAGATGTTTCTCCTACCCAGATATTCTGGTCTGGGATAAATCAGATGAGAAATGTTTGATCTCTTTTGATCGCAGATTTTCCCATTAGAAAGAAAAAAGAGATTTAATTTGAAATCTATCTCCATGTTGACAGCAAAGAGGTCAAATGGAGACCAAATGCTGAAGTCCCTGCTTCTCAGATGTTTCTGCTGAGAAAAACACCCCAGTAATTCAAGCTGGATCTCTTTTGATTTCAGATTTTCCCGTTGGACAGAAAAATCAACAACAAATGAGATCTGTTTGTTTAAATCCATCTCATTTATTTCTCAGAGACAGCAAAGAGGTCAGATGGAGAAAAAAGGCTGCATTCTGCTTTTCAGAGGTTTTATTATTATTATTATTATTGAGAGAACATCCTCACACGAGTCTCCTCTAGTATTTCAGAAGAGATCTCAACAATGTCTCAGATTTGCCAAGACACTGAAGTCTGCAATGAAAAGTCAGAGATCTCAACGATTTCTCACTAAATAATCAGAACTGCTCTCCATATGCACTTTACAGCTCTGTTCTCTAACTGCATTTTTATTTCTCCAATAGAATTTAGCAGAAACATAAAGTAAAGTCGTGACGTATTGTCAAGTATGGTGACCCATACTCGAAATTGGTGCTCTGCGTTTAACCCATCCAAGTGCACACACACAGCAGTGAGTAGTGAACAAATGCACACACACACACACACACACACACACACACACACCGTGAACACACACCCGGAGCAGTGGGCAGCATTTATGCTGCGGCGCCCGGGGAGCAGTTGGGGGTTCGGTGCCTTGCTCAAGGGCACCTCAGTCGTGGTATTGAGGGTGGAGAGAGCGCTGGACATTCACTCCCCCCACCAACAATCCCTGCCGGCCGGGGACTCGAACCCGCAACCTTTCGATTACGAGTCCAATTCTCTAACCATTAGGCCACAAAACATCTGATACAATGTTCAAATTTAAAGGAAGCATAACCAAGACCTCCATTAAGCCTCATCTTCTTCTCATCAGAGCTGCAGCAGGAATATCAAACTATAAAGCTCCCTTTATACTGTGTCAGCTCTACAGTAATAATGAACATCAACAGACAGAAGAGGTGGCACATGCTCTGAATCCGTGATGAACGGGAACGCTGAGTGCGGAAAACCGCGGCTAAAAAACAGCATTAGCAGCCGAGCACCGAGCAACTAAAATCATGCCCACAGGACCTGAAAGAGACCCCTGTCTGTGTATTCTCAACAGGATATTCTACAGGAACAGCTGTCAACACAAGGAAACACTTTCCACCTCAGCGAGACGCTTCAGAGTATTGACTTTGAGTTTGCATTTGAAGGACACACTCGGACTAACATTCACATGATGTTAACACACACACCGAGTCCTGCTGCATCAATACATAACCATCTGTACAAATGTATAATATTTTATAAAATAATATTTAATATTAACGAGGAGCAAATCTGAATCTTTTATCATGAAGTCCATCTACATTAAAATTAACAGAAGAATAATAAACTGAATGGTTATAGTAATGTGGCATAGCACAGAAATGCACAATTCATGCTATTTAAATGGTTCTTATAAGAATATCATGGTAATACTATGGTATATATATAAATAATATGGCGATACTATATCTGTATATAGATTATTTATACATATTCAATATTATGTCTCTCTTGCCTATAGTGCACATATGTTCATTGTTTAGTTTTATGTATTGTATACATATGACAAAAAATAAATTATATATATAAATTGCAATGCTGTAGGAGCATAGCATGGAAAGACATAATTTTACCATGCCATATGGCAGTCAGTACATTAGTATATTATAATATATATGGCATGATAAAATATCAGAATCGGAATGAGCATTTGTCTTTCCAGACCAAGACAGAAAATAAAATAAATGATTTTTTATATTTTGAATTTTATATTGTTTTTATAGGCTGTACATATATGTAATTATATACACACACACACACACACACACACACACACATATATATATATATATTCATGTCTTGTAGTACTTTGAAGATTGCCACGGTAAATAATACCATGGTGTTGGGTAAAATACATAGATTTATATCCATTTACGCACAAAAATATATATATAAACCAACTCTTATGTCGCTTTAAAAAATTTACTATAGCAGTACTGTGATTCAATGATGAGATCTGATGGCAAAACCATGGTATTTTAATATACTAATGTACTGACTGCCATATGGCATGGTAAAATTATGTCTTCCCATGCTATGCTCCTACAGCATTGCAATTTATATGAACATAAACAATATAAACATTATACCACTTAGAATAAAAATAGAGCATGCATACCATGGTACTGTTTGATTACCATATTCATAAGCCTGGCAGTGTCAGGTAATTCCAACATGACTGTATTATAAAAATAATAATTTTAAGCCTAGTATATTTGTGAGGAAATGCATGCATATGCATTGAATCGACGTGTAAGAGAAGCATGAATGTAAAAGATCCTCCGCATACCGAGATCTGCAGCATCCATCACCGCGTCCGCGTCCTCCGCCGCGCATCCTCCGGCCGCGGCTCCCTCCATCGGATCCGGATCAAGCGAGCCGCGGAGCGTCAACGCGAATCAGAGCAAGGAAACACGGAGCGCGCGACATGATCTGGGTCCACTGTGCGGTGCGGCGCGTGTGCTAGCCTGTGCGCGCTCCCGATCCGAGCAGCAGTGACGTCACCCGAGTATCGCCTTTCACAATGACGTCAGCCACGGAGGAATTTACATATGCTGGCATAAACGCATTTCATTTAAATATAATTCTATTAATTTTGATTACGTTTAAAGCACTATAAAATCCTCAAATTTTCCAGTAAATTAAATATTAAGATGACAAATAAACCCTTAAAATAAAAATAGGAAAACACCGCAGTTTCTATATGGGAAAATATCGCTCTCTACCGAGTGACCCTCGAAGTACAATACACTTGAAAAACCACACACACACACACACACACACACACACAGGACGCTTATTCAAGGTGACTATCAAGACACTTAAGAGGGTCAGAAAATTTATAAACATTTTTGTTAATAAAATACAGCTGAAATTAAAATTTAAGATGAAAAATGTAAATTTATTTCAGTTGGTTATCAAAGCAACATTAATCATTTTTGTTATTAAAATTACTAACTGGAAATAAAATAAAAAATAAATCAATCAATTAAACAGTAATACTTAAAAGACAAAAGCATAAAAAAATCAAAACCGAAAGTATTAAAAAAAATATTTAATAAAAACTATTATCATAAATTATACTAACATAACTAGGAAAAATGGCAATTATTTGCCATCAGCCACTCAAATCATTTTTAATGTAAAATGCATGTTATGTCAAGTCTTGTGCATTACAGCTATTTTTGTATTTAATGCTGATTTTTAGCATTCATGATTCCACTTGATTAATGTAAATACATTTCAATTGATTTATTAAGTTATTTCAGGGTTTCCCAAAATGTAATTTGCAAGGGAGGTAATGAATAATTTATCAAATAATAAAAATATAAAATTAAATAATTTTATTAACTACAATAAAACATTTACTGAAAAAATAATAAATAAAATTAAAAACAACAACTGGACTTTAACTACTACATCTGACTAATAGTGCTGTTATGAATTATTGATGTGGATTGGGTCACATTTCAACATTTATATGACGGTCAAAAAGCAGCGCAATTGACCTGCACTCCCATATATGACATGATTTCATCTGAAAATTCTGAATCTCTAAACATCACTCAGTAAAGGAAAACATTCACACACAGGAAGTTCTGACACTACTCTTTAATCATTAAAGCCGTTCATTAGAAAAGCTTCTTCAGATACATGAGTGTGATTTCAGTGCAGTTCAGCTCCTCTCTGCTCACCCGGCTGGACATCGCAGGGTTTTCCCAGAGAATATGCACGCCGGAGGACATCAGGCCGTCCCCACCTGAGCACAGGCTTGAGGAACGGCCGTCACAGATCTGGGCTTCACCCCGCAACGTCCAGCCATCGACCAGAGAGGAGACGGAGAGCTACAAACACATGGGACGGAGATCGGGTTCCATCCAAATGGCTACAGGTACTTGGGAAGATCCTTTTCAATAACCTGATGGGACAAAAAACATTATAATTTTTTTATAAAATTAATAAAATAAATGTAATTATTTAATTTTTTATAAATATAAAAATATATATATTTATATACAATTTAAAACAAACAAATAAATTTTATAAAATCAATTGTTGATTTTTTTTTTAAATGTACAAAATTAGTCAGTGTAAAATTGAAAACAAATACAAAAAATACAATTAAATTATAAATACAAACATTTTATGCCTTTCTAAAATATTAAACTATGCAAATATTGTATATAATTTTAGAATTTTATGTAAGTTAATACATTTAATAAATTCATATGTTATGCATATTATAATTGTTATAAATCCATAATTTAAAACAAAAACAAATAAATGTAATAAAATAAATGCAATTATACATAAATATTTTTTTAAATAAAATTTAAAATATACATTAAATACATTTAAACAAATACACAATTTTTCTCCGAGTCTATATATTAAAGGACTATTTATTCACCCTTATGGGGTCTAACCTATATGACTTTGAATGACATTAGGGTGATTAAATGACGTCATTTTTGGGGTGAAATTATTTTTTATTGACTTACGATTGGATCCTTCGATGGTTCGTACCTCTTCACAACCTGACCTTCTCTGTCAATGAGGAACTACAATAAAAACAACAGTTATGAGGTCACAATATTACAGCAGAGAATCAGAGAAATATCATCTATTAACACACTATTATTGAAAAAAAAAAAAAACAATGTTACCTTAGTGAAATTCCACTTGATGTTGCTGTGGAAAGAAAAACAGTTTCATGCCAAATGATCAGTGCATTACAGAATACTTTCATCAAATTCAAAATAAATATATATTTTTTTAAATCAGAATCAGAATCAGAATGAGCTTTATTGGCCAGGTATGTTTACACATACGAGGAATTTGTTGTAGTGACAGAAGCTCCACAGTGCAACAGAAAGACAGCAACAGGACAGGACACGGGTAATAAAACAAAATAACAAGAAATAGCCAATAACCAATGTACAAAGCAGCTAAAAAAAAAAAAACACAATATATAATATATAATATGGGCGACTATGTATGTACAGGTCAAGTATGTGCAAATTAGAAATGAGGAAAATAAAAATAAAATAAGTGAGTGTGGTGAATGGATAATGTATTAGTTGTGTGTTCCACGTTTATTTATTGAGTGTTCATGAGATGGATTGCCTGAGGGAAGAAACTGTTCCTGTGTCTGGTCGTTCTGGTGCTCAGAGCTCTGTAGCGTCGACCAGACGGTAGCAGTTCAAAGAGGGAGTGTGCTGGATGTGAGGGGTCCAGAGTGATTTTACCAGCCTTTTTGCTCACTCTGGATAAGTACAGTTCTTGGAGAGTGGGGAGGGTTGTACCAATGATTCGCTCAGCAGTCCGGACTACCCTCCGTAGTCTTCTGAGGTCAGAAAAACCTTATACTCAGAGAAATAAGAATAAACAAACCAGTCAGACTCACTTTCCCTGAGTGCCTCTGCCTTTGGGCTGCTCCTTCATCCATTTCCAGAGCGGATGAGCTCCGTCGCCGTTCACATCGATCTTACTGAAGAGGTCAAACTCTGCCTTGTAGCCTTTGGCAAACTCCTTGATCTCCGCCTCTGTTCCAGGCTCCTGTAGAACACACAACACCTCGCTGGATCACAAAACTGAACCCTTCATCTGATGAGTCTTAAAGCTGAAGAACATGAGCATATGACCACTGTAAGTCTGTGACGATCAAGATCAAGAGGCTATAAATGGTTAATAACATGCAGCGAAGATCAGAGTCATTCACAGTTCCGTATGCAAATATTGTGATGACATCATCGCCGCTGGTTACATTGTGATAAGCTGAACATTCTGTGGGAGACTTCCTTTGAACTTAAATCAGAATGTTTGAAGAACACTGTAATATTAAGAACTATAACAGCACACAGTGTTTTGCAGATTCATGTCTTAAGCAAAATACATTTTTGGGGAAAAAAGCTGCGTGTGATGGAGCAATGTGTCTGAAAACTAAAACTATTTAAAAACATTTTTGGTAATTGAAATAAAGCTGAAATAAAATTAAATGAATACACATATACATAAACACACATATTAAATAAATAAACACACACACATACATACATGCATACATACATGACCAAACTTCAACTAAATGAATACCAAAAACGGTTATCTTGCCAACTAAAAAAAAAAATAAAAATAAAAAATTGAAACACTAAAATTATTCATTGGAAATAAAAACAAACAAAAATAAACCTACAAATAATATTAAACCCCCCAAAACCCATTTAAATTGACAAAAGCACATATTAAATTGACTAAAAAAACTAAAATTGAAATGAAGACTGATAATGCAAATAAATGAATCTTGTATCTCTTGTTGCCAGATTAAATCTCACCCAACACCACAAAATAATCCACTTACAGCTTCACTCGTGTGACCTGCTTACAGTCATGACAGCGAACGCTCTTACAGTCTGGTACATTTAATCAAAGAACAAATGTTCAGGACTGAAAGTGTTTTAATTCACGATATAATGCCACAGTCTACCTTCTTCTGCAGGAATGTGTGCACTGCATAGAATGCTTATTTTCTGTATGCATGGAATACAGTATCCCATAATTCAACATGCTTGAATTGACCGTCCTTTTTCAGTGACAAATGAACCTGAAGCGATGTTAAAGATTTCAATATTTACTGTTTCTTCAATTTTCACACAAAACTGGAACAAATTGCAAAAATAAAATCACTTCTGAGATGCAAACTGAACACCAGTCACTGGATTAAACGTAATCAGGTCATGAGGAGTCACTATATCATACAATACCACTGTTTAAAATACTGCATAGCGTACTATTTAGTACACAGAATAAAGTACAGTGCCTTGCTAAAGTATACCCCTTCATTTTTTTTCATGTTTTGTTATGTTGCTGCCTTATGTTAACTGCTTTAAATTAGTTATTTTCTACATCAGTCTACTCTCCATACAACATATTGACAAAGCAAAACCAGAATTCTCACAACTTTATAAATTAATTACAAATAAAAAAACTGAAATAAGTACATTGCATAAGTATTCATACCCTTAAATATTTAGTTGAAGCACCTTCACCTTTAGTCTTTTTTGTTTGATGCGACAAGCTTTGCTCATCAGCATTTGGCAATTATCTGCTATTCTTCTCCTCACCTCTTCACCTCTCAAGCTCTGTCAGGTTGGATGGGGGCAGACGCAACTTTTCAGGTTTCTCCAGAAATATTTGATTGGGTTTAATCCCAGGCTGTGGCTCGGCCACTCAAGGGCATTCACAGAGTTGTGTATAAGCCACTCTTGCTGTGTGTTTAGGTCCATTGTCCTGCTGGAAGGTGAACCTTCTACTTTGTCCTTCTGTAGATTTCTCCAATCTCCACATATGATCATGGAGCTCAACTAGAGTGACCATCAGGTTCTTCGTCACCACACTATTCAAAGCCCTTCTCCATCAATTGCTCAGTTTGGCCAGGAGGCCGACTCGAGGAAGAGTCCTGGTTGTTTCAAACTTCTTCCATTAAGGGTAACAGAGACTACATGCTTCTGTGACCCTGCAATGACTACAAGCAGTATGAATGCTCCTGAGCTAAATTCCAACTGTCCCAGATAAGGGTATGAGTACTTATGCAATGGAATCATTTAAATTTAGTATTTTTAATAAATTTGCAAAGATGTTAAAAACCTTTTTTTTTTGCTTTACCATTATAGTGTATGGAGTGTAGATTGATGTGGAAAAAAGTAATTTAAAGCAGTTTAACATAAGGCAGCAAGATAAAACGTGAATAAAATGAAGGGGTATGAATACTTTCGCAAGGCACTGTATATAATGTATAATGCATTACAAACTGGCATTCCATTCCCGTACATACCTGCTTTCCAAACTGGTTGCAGGGGAAGCCCAGGATGCGTAAACCTTTCTCAGCGTACGTGGCGTGCATTGCCGCTAACTGAGTGTAGTTTACGGGAGTCTTAACTCATTTAGAGGCTATGTTAGTGATGATGCACACATAACCCCTGAAACACACACAAACACACTTCAGACACCACGACCCAGATTCACAGAGCAAGATTACACTCGGCCAAAGACTAAAAATAACTGCATGCACAATGAAGAATGAGCATTAGGAGTATAATGTGGGAGAGGACAGCTGTTAAAGGAATGGTTCAGCCAAAAATGAAAATCGGATGAAAATGTGCTCATCCTCAGGCCATCCAAGATGTAGAGGACTTTGTTTCTTCATCAGATTTGGAGAAATGTAGCATTGCATCACTGTCTCAGCAATGGATGCTCTGCAGTGAATGGGTGTCCAAACAGCTGATAAAAACATCAACAAATACATCAAGATGTTTTTTTTTTACTTAAATACAAATCCATAATCCACAATAAAGCTTCCTCCAGTGAAAAAGTCCATCTCATGTTGTCTCTTACATCAAAATCCAGCTACATATTTGTTTAAAGCTGTTTTGGGTTGTAAACGGTGCTTGATCTGTTCAGATTTCTCTCCTGATTCAGACCAGACCACTTTCACTGGAGGAAGCGTTATTATGGATCATGGACTCATATTTTAGTTAAAAACGTTTTAATGATGGATTTGTTTCATCTTTTTTCTTCTCCAGATGTTAACTGATGGACTGGAGTGGTGTGGATTATTGTGATGTTTTTATCAGCTGTTTGGACTCTCATTCTGACGGCACCCATTCACTGCAGAGCATCCATTGCTGAGCAAGTGATGGAATGCTAAATGTTTTCAAATCTGATCAGAAATCACTCATCTACATCTTGGATGGCCTGAGTTTAAGTACATTTGCAGCAGATTTTCAAGAAACAGAAGTCTTTTTTTAATATTTAAACAAACAAGTTAGTTTAGTAGGTTTGTTCAGATCACTAACCCCAAAATATGAGCATTGATATAGTAATAAAGGTGCTTGAGCAAACTAAATCAAAGTTTCTGAATGTACTCATCTGTTCACCTGTATTTCTCAAGAGCCACTACATATCCATCGATGTCTCTGGCCATGAACTCGTATATGGATTTGGCCTTCAGCCAGTTGTTGGGTTGGGCACACTGTGATAAACAGAGAGAGGTGATGAGTGTCTGCTAATCTCATCAAATTAATACTGAGCACCAGAACAATGATAAACAATCATGTGCTATAAATCAATTACGCAGCTTCATCATATGACAGCATAAGTGATTAAATCTCCTATTAAAAGTCATCTTTGCCCTCTGATTCAGTCCTCAGATTTTTTGCTTACATATGCAACACAAGTTATGCAAAAGACAAGAAACTAAATATTACTTTACATAGGGGATTTATAAAAAAGCTCAGCATTAAAATTGACAATTTATATAGTGTAGAGCTCCTAAACAAAGCAGATTTCCTTGTATCTGTGGGATTGTGTACAGAAAACACGGTCATCACATGGGATTCATCACACTTACTGGAAACACCCCACAGAACTGAGACTAGTCAGAACTAGCCAGATTTAAGAGTAATCCATTACAAGCTTACCTGAGAGTTAAGACTATATGTGACCCTGGAGCACAAAACCAGTCATAAGTGTACATTTCTCAAAACTGAGATTTATGCATCATCTGAAAGCTGAATATATAATCTTTCCATTGATGTATGGTTTGTTATGAAAGGACAATATTTGTCTGAGATACAACTATTTGAAAATCTGGAATCTGAGGATGCAAAAAAATCTAAATATTGAGAAAATCACCTTTAAAGTTGTTCAAATGAAGTTCTTAGCAATGCCTATTACTAATCAGAAATGAAATTTTAATATATTTATGGTAGGAAATTCACAAAATATCTTCATGGAACATGATCTTTACTTAATATCCTAATGATTTTTGGCGTAAAAGAAAAATCAATCATTTTGATCCATACAATGTATTTTTGGCTATTGCTATAAATATACCCCAGCGACTTAAGACTGCTTTTGTGCTCAGGATCACATATGACAGTCCAGTCATGGTTTTTATATGTGTGAAATTAACAATTATACAAAAAAGGACAAAAATATAGATATATAGAGATCATGCAGTGTGGGTTTATTTATTAGTTTGAAGTTTTTAGTTTGTTTAATACCTCTGTGCGATTGTGTGACTTTATAATAGTCAACATAATTCATTTATTTCAATAAACACATAGCAAATTTATCTGGAGTGATTTTTATGTTGCATACTAATATTAAGATATCAAATCATATTAATGCATCTGCAGCACCCTACAATAAACCCTTATAAACAAAGAAGTGCTGTATTTTAGGAAACATGCAGTGAGATTTAATAAAACCTTATAGAATACGACTGATAATACCACATAGTGAATTAATAATCGATAACTCTTAATAAAATCAACATTATCACTGGTTAGTCTTAACAATAAACCCACAGCGTAACTGATGACTATTAATAATAAACCCTTTATCACTACATTATCATTGATTATTCTTGATTTTTCTCCATGTGATTGATTTTGAACGCTAAACCCAAAACAGGCCTAAAACATCTGTCTGTACGTTAACTTTAACGAGTAGGCCTGCCATGATCACAACTTTTTGCTGTGCGATATATTGCCCCAGAAATAATTGCGATTAGCGATATTATTGTCATTTTAAAGAACATTTTATGCCACTGAATTTATAATCAAAATGTAACAGCATAAAAATTCATGAAGGCCTACACACTTCCAAATGACAACAAACTTTAGATTTTTAAGAATATTTAGATCATGGAAATTAGGTATCAAAATATTAGATACCTTAAAAAACCTGAATAAATAGTAAATAAACATTTAACACCAAGTGCAAAGTAACAAGTAAAAAAGGAAAATGCACAAAGAACAGAGATTTTTCCCTGACCTTCTTTTCTCTGTAAATTAAGGGTGCACACTATTGCTGAAAAACACCATCCCTACATTAGCAGAGATGTCTATATGCACAAAGGCACAGATGCCTAAACAAGACAATATTTGTCTATGTCTATGGAGGGAATATTTTTCTCAAGGCCACGAGTGTAATGCATAAACAAACCTATGTGACCATAACAACCCGGGATTATCAGGGATTCATTCATATTTTATTTTGAATTAAGAAGCTATTATATTACTTATAGAAATTATCACATAATTAAATTATTATATTGACCATAGGCGTGAATGTAACCAGCATTCAAATGATCACAAATAGGCTAAATGTTACATAAAGTAGGCCTACATAAAATAATATAGACCTACAAGAAAAAAATGTTATCCATCCCACAGTCTTGCTAGCTGTGTGTGTCCATTAACTGATCATCTTTTTCCATATTATTTGTATATTATTATTATTACTAGCCTATTATTATATTCGTTTTTCCCCTTCATTTCCATGTCTTTACATAACTTTCTGACCAGTTTATTGTAAGTGCTCGACATAAAGCTTTGATTATGCTGACTGGAATTTATAGCCTATTGGAAATGCAGTTTAAAGGTTGAATTTAACATATATATTTTATTTTCTTGCTACGAATGAATAATTATTAATATTATAGCCTAACTGCCTAGTGTTTCGTTGAGGTATTAATCATTCATGTAGTTTCATTTGTAAATGAAAACACATGCTCATTTATCATCACGCACTGGCATAAACAGCCTACAATCATAAAGTATTGGCATAATTGTCCGGCGTTTGCAATAGCAAATAGCATAATTATACAGAACGGTAATTAGGTAAAGCTACAATACACGAATTGAAAGGGGAAATAATAGAATATTATATATGAAATAAATATAAAAATATAGCCCTGACAAGTTAATATAACCTAATAATAATAATATACAAATATTAAATGAAATGTTTAATGTTAATAAAAATGTTTGATAAAAATTAGGCTGTATTGATGTGCGCATGCCCAGTAGCGCCATACGTATCCCTTCTAGCCTCTACCCAGGTAAAGGTGTTGTCTGGTATCTTACCATGGCTCTAGCTCTTCCTCTCCAGCTCTCCAATCAACAGCGCGCGCTGAAACAACCCCATAAAGCTGCGCACAAAGCCACGCCCACCTAAGGAAAGATACGCCTTTTCGGTCAGCCTCAGCCAATCAGAGACAGAGCTCAGTGCTCGCTGAAACAATCACATAGTGCTGCGACTCAAAGCCCCGCCCACCTACGGGAAAGACACGTAGGCAATATGCATCATATTTCCATATGAAGCCAAAACAAAATATCAAAATGTTATATCATTATGAAATCCCCAAGATGTTCCTTACCCAAATCAGAAGAAATGTTGAAGATATTGTAATTAAAGGGGAAGAATTTGTGGATTTTCTAATGTGGGACAGCTCATGCTCAAATCTGGGACACTATGTTTTGGGTTACAAATAGTCAAAATTATTACTAAGTAAACTTTACATTCATGGTTAAATGTGCATGTTTGCTTAATTTAGTAGGCCTACAGTGTGTTTGCTGTCTTCATAAGTCTAAAAAACTAGTAACATGTACAGTGTTCATATATGGAATGTTAAAAACAATTGTATAACACAGAAATCTTAAAAATGGCAGATTTCTGGCAGCAACAATAATAATAACATGTAATAAAGTCAAAATGGTAAAATTTTACTTAAAGATAGCAAAATAATTTCAAAATTTGGAACATGGAATGCCTTTAAAACTGTTATTAAACTTCTGTAAACTTCTAATATTAAACTTCCTCTTTCAAAAGCTTGTGTTAGGCAAATAAGCAGCTCTGGCCAGTCAGAGACACATCGTGGTCCAGGATCTCATTGTCCTCGAGTCTCTAAATTTGGAATCTGGATCATAAAACAAATGATATTACTGCATTATAAGCTCAAAAATGAACAAAATACAAGTACGATATTTAATGCACATTTTATCAATTGAATAACAGTATATTTGACTGTCCCACATTAGTCAAAACGTGCGGTCCCACTTTTGAAAACATAATTTTCTAAAGTGGGACGACAAAGACTGCTTCAAATAGAAAATATTCTTAACACATTTTAACAATATTACTGCAAAATTTGATGCAGAACAGAGAGACATACAGAAGGTGCAGGGCAGGGAGGCCACCAGGACAGGTTTGGGAACCACTGTTGTAAAAGAAGAGATAAACGCACTGAAGCTTAGGTGTCCCACATTAGTCAGTGTCCCGCATTACACTATTCCACCCTATATATTAAAGCAGGGGTGGGGAATGTTAATCTCGGGGGGGCCAGTGTGCCTGCAGAGATTTGCTCCATCTCTAATCAAACACACCTGAACTGGCTAATCAAGGTCTTAAGGATGCAATTAAATATTTTTTCCCAGGGTTTTTCAGGGTTGGAGCTAAACTCTGCGGGAGAGTGGCCCTCCAGTATCAACATTCCGCACCCCTGTATTAAAGTATTCAACAGTATAAAACAGTGGTCTCCAACCCTGCTCCTGGAGCGCTACCATCCTGCAGATTTCAGCTCCAACCCCAGTCAAACACACCTGAACCAGCTAATCAAGGTGTTCAGGGCTACTTGATAATTACAGACAGGTGTGTTGCAGCAGGGTTCAGTCTGCAGGACGGGAGCTCTCCAGGAGCAGGGTTGGAGATTCCTGGTATAAAAATACATAAAGATTTATACACAAAACCCGCCACAGTTTACAGATCATCTTTCAGTTCTCAAAAACTTTATATTCATGGAAAAATAAATATTTAAAAAAAATATTTGTATTAAATATGTGACCCTGGAGTACATAAGCAGTCATAAGTAGTACGGGTATGCCAAAAATCATTAGGATATTAAATAAAGATCATGTTCCATGAAGATATTTAGTAAATTTCTTACAGTGAATATATCAAAACTTAATTTTTGATTAGTAATATGCATTGCTAAGAACTTCATTTGAACAAATTTAAAGGTGATTTTCTCAATATTTAGATTTTTTTGCTCCCTCAGATTCCAGATTTTCTAATAGTTGTATCTCAGCCAAATATTGTCCGATCCTAACAAACCATACATCAATGGAAAGATGATTTATTCAGCTATTATGTCTAAATCAATTAAAATAAATTGAGGCAGGGTCACATATATGACTTTAACCTGTTAACCCGCATCGGCCCGTGGGCGGGCCGGAAGGGCGTGGTCGGGCGTGGTCGGACTTTTTATTACCTTTGTTTTAGAACAATATTCAATCAATTATCATTAACTATATATCATTTGAAAGCTAAAACACTCAAGATTAACGATGTGAGCTTGTTTTTGAAATCAATACACCAGAGAGGAAAGGGTTAACAGAAATGCTGAAAGACCGGCCATTTAAAATGAACAAAGCGAACCGCAGTACTCACGTTTGATCGCCAATAGCGCTGGTCAGCTCAGACTATTCCAAGACACACCAGCATACATTTCAAGAGAAGGGTCCACTCTTCAAAATGCATCCACTTTTTAATCCAAAACAACGAAAAAATAGGGGAAAACACGATAGATCCTCCTTTGTTTACATAAGCGATTCGAGTTATAGTTATCGATAGCGTCCATTTTCCAATAAATATCGATTATAATTCGTATTCCAGCTTTGAAACGCCATCTATTTCCAGCAGAATCGTCTCTTCCGAGTAAGAATAGCCCTCCCTCGTCTCTCTCCTTCAATCGCAGGAGCTGTTATAACCCGGGACAGTAAGCGCGTCCGTGAATGGGTCAGCGAGGTGTCAATCCGGACACATCACAATAGGGGTGTTTGAACCCAGCCAATGCCTCGCCAGCACAGTTTTGATGGATGGAAGTGTTAGCCAACCACAAGGACGTTTAAAGTGATTGACAGTTTGAATAGTTTACGTAAGATTGTTTAGAGAATAGCTCGGCGTATTGTCCGTGTGTTTTCGTGCGCTCTCGGGTTACGCATGAAGCGTACACATAATGGCGTCGCAGCGCTACACAGACTGGCTATCAGCGAACAGATGTTGTCCAAAGCTCACATCTGAATCTCTCCATCGTGGATCTTCGACTTGAGAAGTGTTTCTGTGGCGTTTGGTGGTGTTTTGGAGGACGTGGGGAGAAAAATGGCTAATTTAGTAGCCGAATACGCGCTGAGATCGCTGGGAAGCGTGGATAGCATTAGCACGTAAGTGTCTCCACCCTCCTCTTGAATGTTTATGTGTCTTTATCATGTATTTGCAGCTTTTGTTTCATGTTAGCTGTTTTAGATTCTAAAAATGACAACGGAGAGGGATAATATGAGGGGATTACATGAGTTTTGTTCGTGTGGGTGGGTGGGTGTGTTTGTTTGTGGGTATGTCCCGGTTATTGTGTGTGTGTGCGTGCGCGCGTGTGTGTGTGTGTGTACAAAATGTAAACAGTGTTGCAAGTTTGATTTGTTTTGCTTACACACTTTCTCACTCTTTTTCTCTCACTCTTCCCTGTCTTTTCAGAGGTCTGGTGAATCCAGATGGTCAGAAAAAAAACCATTTTAGTGGCTGCTAGAGCGTCTTCCTCCACTGTAAATACTGTAAATAGTTTTTTTTTTTTATTATTTAGTAATATTAGTAATAGTAATCTATTACTATATTAGTAAAATAGTAATATTCATAATATTCACCATATAAAATAAATAAAAAATACAAATGTTGTAAAAACAATGTATTTTGCATGTTTTGTGTTTTCACTAGTTCAAAAATGATCAAATCTGTTTTGGTTCACTGTTTTCATTATTGGAATTGTTCAGAATAAAGACTGTTTAGTTATGTTCAAATTCTGAAATAGTTTTGTGTTTTTTTGTGGTTTCATTGGTAGAGCAGTTCTGAATTGATATACATATGTAGTATGCAGTGTCTTATGGAGTCTCTAAATAGCATTTTTGAAAGGATTCCTAGACTTTTCTTGAAATAAAATATCCAAATGACTTTTCCAAAGCTTTTCTTGAAATGAAATACCATAAAGATGTACTTTCTGTAAGTCTTTACCTATAAAAAATTTATTATTTCATATTTTATTTCAGGAAATATTTAGGCGTTTTTTTTCAAAAATGCCATTTGTAGACTAACCAAATGACTAAATGAGTCAGCACTACAAATGCTGTTCAGAAGTAGTTTTTTATTGTGTGTTTTGGTGGGCAGAGCAGTTCTGAATTGATATACATATATGTATTATGTAGTTTTGACTCATTTGGACATTTGTTTACAAAGTGTCTATTTGGGGTCTCCAAATGGCTTTTTTGAAAGGACGCCTAGATTTTTTTTAAATAAAAGCTTACAGAAACTACATTTTTGGGAGTATCATCCTCAAATTTGAATCAAAACATGGTCAGATGTTCAGCTTTATCTTTATGGTGTTTTCAGGCCTTTGGCATGAAAGTCTCATCCATTTTTCCCTTAGTGAGCTTCATTAAAACATATCGCGAGTCAATTTCATGTATATTTTACCTTGTTTTACTCTATTGCTATACTAATTTTGAGTTATTATGACTCTAGAGTAACAAAGGATCAAGTGTCTAGTTTCAAACAACACCAGATTTTTAAATATAGACCTTAGGGTTCAAGAGCTACAGACATTTTTATTTGGTTATATCGTTTTTTACAAAATGCTCAAAAATAGGGGCGCAGGGTAACAGGTTAAACAATGATACCATATACAAAAACAAACTGTTCAGGTGAAGAGTTAATGGTGAAATCAGCAAAGTGAGAAGGAAATAACAGCATCACTGTATCACAGCATTTACAATAGTTGTTGAGTTGTATAGTTGATGCAATAAAATGGAAATTAATTCTTTAAAACTCATACAATGTGATTTTCTGGGGGTTTTTTTATATTCTGTCTCTCACAGTGGAGGTGTACCTACGATGAAAATGACAGATCTCTCCATTCTTTGTAAGTGGGAAAACTTGAAAAATCGGCAGTGTATCAAATACTTATTTGCCCCACTTGTATAGTTTGTCACAAATTAAATTATTTGTATACATTTTTTATTTATGTTTATTTCTATTTATATATGTTTTATTTAAATGTATTATAATGAGTTTACACTGAACAGTTCAGCAGCATTTTCTGAATTCTGAGCATCAGTTGAGAGAGTTGAGTTACCGTGATGACTGCAGCACATCCTCAGACAACTAAGAGGACCGTGAAAGCAACCACTAACCCTCGTCTCTCTAATTTACTACTAAGATTACTGCTTACAGTCTTTCCAATTGCCCGGGACCTGTAACACATCTACTCCACAACCCTAATCCTATCGTAGCATATACACGCCAAAGTCCATTTTTGTGTATAAATACTATGAGTTTTCATTTTTATTTGGCGTACTATTTATATGCACATTCATGAGATTGGGTAGCCCTGTCAGGTTGTAAGGGTCTTCTCATTTCTAATAACTGGAAATACTCAACCCACTCTTCCTTATGCAATACAAATTCTTTTGAGTTTCATGCTATTATGGTAACATCTCCTGTTAACCCTTGTGCAACATTATGGACAATTTTGTCCATTTTAGTTAATGCTAACTGCATAAATTTTGACTCAGGTGTGTATTTTTATTGGAATTTTAATATTCCACCCTCATTTCCTTTAATAAATCTATTTTACACTAGGTACAATAAATAGTTCTTCTCAGCACCTTTTGGACAAAAATGTCCTTATTGAAACCCATTCATGCTGTTGGCAAGGCTTCAAAATTAAATTTTTTTTTTAATTTTACCAGATGGTGCCATTTTTTCAGGTTTGTTCTATAAAGGGTCTATAAATCAAATACTCGCGTTATTCCTGTTTTGTGCTTCTGCGTATTATAGAGCCAACTGGATAAATAATGCAGCTATAATTGTGTATGTGTGTTGGTATAAATGTCAGAGTGTGGTTTGTATGTGTGTCATAAATAAATTGTGTGTGTGTAATATTTGAGAAAGAAAAACTCTACTGTAAATCAGAAATCCAAGCACTGTGTGGACCAGCGGAGTTTTGCTGGCATCTAATGGGGAAAATTTGGTACTGCGCCCAAACAAAATTTTACTGAAAGCTCATTTTTTGAGATATCAACTTCAAATTTGGAACACAACTTGTTTAGATTTATGGCTTTGATTTTCTAGCAGGTTTAGAGTTCAACGTGTATCAAAAATATACATTTTATATAAAATATTGTTCATAAAGCATTTTCATAAACTTAAACTTCTATAACTTTTTTTACTTTAAAAATCTGCCATGGGTCTTCTTTAAAATGAGACCAAACTTAAGTCTGTGCAAGCTTCCAATTTTTTGACATGGATATTTTTGTCCACTATGGACCTAAGCGTAACTTTTTTTTATTGGGCACAAGGGTTAATCTCCATATTGTAATGATTTATTGCCTTCCAGGTCAACTGGGCACATTTATAGAGGAGCTGTATGGGCTGCTGTCCTCATTCTCTGTGGATGGCAGTCAACTTGTAGTCTTTGGTGACTTTGAAATCCATCTGGAGAAGCCTTACACTGCAGACTTCCACTACCACGCTCCCTTTCGCTCCCTCGCTCACTTCCTACACTCCCCTTCACCCTTCCATCTTTCCTCTGTAGTGTCATCCTTTCTTCCCTCATCCACCCATCCATCTCTCATCTCTGGATGTATATACAGCAACTGACATTTTATGATCCACTTTAACTTCTTGTCAAGACAATATCTGTCTAGACAGGCCAGTGCATTCTGAAAATGTTCATCCAACCTAAAAAGTTGCCCCATGTATCATCATTTACTGTATTTTTGCTAAGCAGTCTTTTGGGTGGTTCACCAATGTACTAGATTTCTCTAATACAAAAAAATTAAGGCTTGACCAAAATTTCTGTGGGGAGAAGAATTTATTGAAGGTGGTAGTGTAGCAGTTCTTCAATAGCGATGTTAGCATATCTTCCTTCAAACAATCTTAACTCTTGAATGAATCCTAGCTTCTCCCAAAGTTATGACTGTGGGATATAATTGTATACCTGAAGACAAAAGGGCTAGAAACAATACTGTTAGGACCTTCCCGCTGGAGATCCTGCAATCTACAAGACATTCCTGAGGAATGCTGTTCCTTTGTTATTCTAATGGGATGGACTATTTGCTTCACATCTTTATAGACACAGTTACATTGTTTATTTCCCAGAATAATCAACTGAACATTAACCAATCAGGTTTCAGATGCAGCCATTCAACTGTTTTACTGTCGGTCACTATAACCCTGCAGATTGCGAAAGCAAAATCCAAATCATCAGTTCTTATTCTGCTGGATCTATCTGCCACTTTTGACTCTGTGAATCATCAGATTATCCTGTCTACCATACCAGGATCTGCACTCCACTGGTTTGAATATTATCTCACAGGAAGGTCTTTCAGGGTTTCCCGGGGAGGAGAGGTATCCAAAGAACACCAACTGGCCACAGGGTTTCCTCATGGATCAATTGTTGGACCCCTCCTCTTCACCATATACACTACATTACTGGGACCCATTATACAAGCACATGGTTTCTATAATCTCCTGCTGCGGCGCCCGGGGAGCAGTTGGGGGTTCGGTGCCTTGCTCAAGGGTCTCACCTCAGTCGTGGTATTGAGGGTGGAGAGAGCGCTGGTTATTCACTCCCCCCACCTACAATCCCTGCCGGACCTGAGACTCGAACCCACAACCTTTGGATTACAAGTCCATGTTTTTTTTTATTTATTATTATAATTTTTAATATAATATTATATAAATAATAAAAACATTTAAATAAATACACAACAGTACAACACTTTAGTGAATAGAAAAACTATATTTTTTCAAATTATATTTTACATATTTATCATATTAATTGTTCACAGTGCAAACTGGGTATTCATACATAAACTACATTTTAAATTCCAGGATGCTTAGCTGCATTTATAATGCACACAATTCTTTAATTTCATTTAAATATAATACTACTAATTTTAATTAAGTTTAAAGCACTATAAAAGCCTCCAATTTCCCAGTAAATTAAATATTGAGAGGACAAATAAACCATTAAGAAAAGGAAAACACTGCAGTTTTTATATGGGAAAATATCGCTCTCTAATGGGTGACCCTCAAACTACAATACACTTAAACACACACACACACACACACACACACACACACACACGCGCGCGCACACACACGTTCAGGACGCTTATCAACTAGTTATTTATTCAAGGTGACGATCAAGACACTTAAGAGAGACAATCCGCATGGAGGGTCAGAAAATTGATAAACATTTTTCTTAATAAAATACAGCTGAAATTAAATAAAATTTAAGATGAAAAAGTTAAACATTTCAGTTGGTTATCAAAGCAACATTAATCATTTGTGTTACTAAAATTACTAACTGGAAATAAAATAAAAGCTACAAAAAAAAAAATTAAAAAAAGTATTAAAAAAAATCTAAATTTTAAAAACTACTGTTATAAATTATACTAACATAACTAGGCAAAAATGGCAACAAAATTCACAAAATATTTTATTGGTACAACCCTCCCCAATCTCCAAGAACTGTACTCATCCAGAGTGAGCAAAAGGGCTGGTAAAATCACTCTGGACCCCTCACATCCAGCACAGACCCTCTTTGAACTGTTACCGTCTGGTCGACGCTTCAGAGCTCTGAGCACCAGAACGACCAGACACAGGAACAGTTTCTTCCCTCAGGCAATCCATCTCATGAACACTTGACAATAAAACACACAACTCGATTATTTATTCACCACACTTGCTTACTTTATCTAATTTTTTCATTTCAAATTTGCACATATCAGACCTGTACAGTACACACATAGTAGTCTATATTATATATTGCGTTTTTGCACATTGCCTATTTGGATTTGTATATATTATTTTATTATCTGTGTCCTGTCCTGTTGCTGTCTCTCTGTTGCGCTGTGGAGCTTCTGTCACTACAACACATTCCTCGTATGTGTAAACATACCCGTCCAATAAAACTCATTCTCATTCTGAAATATAAAGGGAAAAAAGTCATTTCCTTCTTTTATCTCGTTATTTGCCATCAGCCACTCAAATCATTTTTAATGTAAAATGCATGTTATGTCAAGTCTTGTGCATTACGGCTATTTTTGTATTTAATGCTGATTTTTAGCATTCATGATTCCACTTGATTAATGTAAATACATTTCAATTGATTTATTAAGTTATTTCAGGGTTTCCCAAAATGTAATTTGCAAGGGAGGTAATAATAATAATAATAATAATACAAAATTAAATAATTTTAATAACTACAATAAAACATTTACTGAAAAAATAATAAATAATTAAAAACAACAACTGGACTTTTAACTACTACATCTGACTAATAGTGCTGTTATGAATTATTGATGTGGATTGGGTCACATTTCCACATTTATATGACGGTCAAAAAGCAGCGCAATTGACCTGCACTCCCATATATGACATGATTTCATCTGAAAATTCTGAATCTCTAAACATCACTCAGTAAAGGAAAACATTCACACACAGGAAGTTCTGACACTACTCTTTAATCATTAAAGCCGTTCATTAGAAAAGCTTCTTCAGATACATGAGTGTGATTTCAGTGCAGTTCAGCTCCTCTCTGCTCACCCGGCTGGACATCGCAGGGTTTTCCCAGAGAATATGCACGCCGGAGGACATCAGGCCGTCCCCACCTGAGCACAGGCTTGAGGAACGGCCGTCACAGATCTGGGCTTCACCCCGCAACATCCAGCCATCGACCAGAGAGGAGACGGAGAGCTACAAACACATGGGACGGAGATCGGGTTCCATCCAAATGGCTACAGGTACTTGGGAAGATCCTTTTCAATAACCTGATGGAAAAACATTGGACTTTATTTTTTATTAAATATCGAAATGTTAAATTTTATAAAAATTCAAACAAATACAAATAAATGTAATTAATTTTTAAATACAAAACATTTTATGCATATTTCATTTTATAAACTTTTAAACAGACACATTATACAAATTGTATACAATTTTAATAAATTCATATGTTATGCGTATTATAATTATGGTATAAATCCATAATTTAAAATATTTAATCAATGTAATTATACATTTAAAAATTTTTTTTTGTTTTTAATAAAATGTAAAACATACATTAGAAAATTAATGTATTTGTTTAAATGTATTTAGAGCAAATTTTTCTCAGAGTCTATATATTAAAGGACTATTTATTCACCCTTATGCCGCGTCAAACCTATATGACTTTGAATGACATTAGGGTGATTAAATGACGACAAAATTTCATTTTTGGGGTGAAATTCATTTTTATTGACTTACGCTTGGATCGTCCATTGGTCCGTACCTCTTCACAACCTGACCTTCTCTGTCAATGAGGAACTACAATAAAAACAACAGTTATGAGGTCACAATATTACAGCAGAGAATTACCATCTATTAACACACTATTATTGAGAAAAAAAAAAAAGAAAAAAAAAAAAACAGTGTTACCTTAGTGAAATTCCACTTGATGTTTCTGTGAAAAGAAAAAGTTTCATGCCAAATGATCAGTGCATTACAGAATACTTTCATCAAATTCAAAATAAATACATTTGTCTTCAAGTAAAAACGTCATACTCAGAGAAATAAGAATAAACAAACCAGTCAGACTCACTTTCCCAGAGTGCCTCTGCCTTTGGGCTGCTCCTTCATCCATTTCCAGAGCGGATGAGCTCCGTCGCCGTTCACATCGATCTTACTGAAGAGGTCAAACTCTGCCTTGTAGCCTTTGGCAAACTCCTTGATCTCCGTCTCTGTTCCAGGCTCCTGAAGAACACACAACACCTCGCTGGATTACAAAACTGAACCCTTCATCTGATGAGTCTTAAAGCTGAAGAACATGAGCATATGACCACTGTAAGACGATCAAGATCAAGAGGCTGGAAATGGTTAATAACATGCAGCGAAGATCAGAGTCATTCACAGTTCCGTATGCAAATATTGTGATGACATCATCGCCGCTGGTTACATTGTGACAAGCTGAACATTCTGTGGGAGATTTCCTTTGAACTTAAATCTGAATGTTTGAAGAACACTGTAATAGGGCTGTCAAATTGGCTGAAAACCTAAGTTCGAATTTTGTACTAAAATATTATATTCAAATTTAAAAGGCATAATTTCTGTTGGGGGGGGGGGGGGGGGGGGGATTTTGGCTTCTCTCCTGAGGTCACAAGAGAGCGCATCAAGCTAAATATGACCGTACTAATGCATGTTTCCTCAAAGCAATAAAAAACAAGACTAAAACTATTAAAAACATGCTTGGCAATTTAAATAAAGCTGAAATAAAATTACATGAATCAAATACATATTAAATAAACAAACAAATACACATACACACAACACATATATAATCACATGCATATATACACACACACATACACGCACATATACAGTGCCCTCCATAAGTATTGGAACAGTAAAGACAAAATTGCTCTGTTGGCTGTGGAGTCAAGACATTTACAAATATGATTAAAAGATGAATATGACACAAAACTACAGAATGTCACATTTTATTATTAGCCGTTTCAACACACACGTTTTACCAAATAAAAAGAACAGCACTTTTAGAGTTCATCCCACTCAAACGAGCTACTGTGCCCCTCCCTTCCATCCTCTCCCCTCCTTGCTGAATGCGATCGATTTTGAAAGTGAAAGTACCGATAAAACAGCGCACGTAAGAAAGCGATTGCACGATTTAGCGAGCGTCAGCAACTGCACGAGATCACAGATTGCAGACCCTCGATTTAAAAACTGCATGTTGTGTTTACTTGTGTTATCTTTGATTAATATTTAAATTTGTTTGATGATCTGAAACAATAAAGTGTGACAAACATGCAAAAAAATAAACAATCAGGAAGGAGGCCAACACTTTTTCACACCACTGTATATATACACACACACGCATATATGTACACACACACACACACATATATTATATATATAAAATATGAATTATAATAATATTAAATACTAAAAATAATATTAAAACCCCCCCAAAACCCATTTAAATTGACAAAAGCACATATTAAATTACAAAATAATTAAAATTGAAATGAAAACTGATAATAATAAATAAATGTTATAAATAATGCAAATAAATGAATCTTGTATCTCTTGTTGCCAGATTAAATCTCACCCAACACCACAAAATAATCCACTTACAGCTTCACTCGTGTGACCTGCTTACAGTCATGACAGCGAACGCTCTTACAGTCTGGTACATTTAATCAAAGAACAAATGTTCAGGACTGAAAGTGTTTTAATTCACGATATAATGCCACAGTCTACCTTCTTCTGCAGGAATGTGTGCATTGCATAGAATGCTTATTTTCTGTATGCATGGAATACAGTATCCCATAATTCAACATGCTTGAATTGACCGTCCTTTTTCAGTGACAAATGAACCTGAAGCAATGTTAAAGATTTCAATATTTACTGTTTCTTGACAACAATTTTCACACAAAACTGGAACAAATCACTTCTGAGATGCAAACTGAACACCAGTCACTGGATTAAACGTAATCAGGTCATGAGGAGTCACTATATCATACAATACCACTGTTTAAAATACTGCATAGCGTACTATTTAGTACACAGAATAAAGTATATAATGCACTACAAACTGGCATTCCATACCCGTACATACCTGCTTTCCAAACTGGTTGCAGGGGAAGCCCAGGATGCGTAAACCTTTCTCAGCGTACGTGGCGTGCATTGCCGCTAACTGAGTGTAGTTTACGGGAGTCTTACCTCATTTAGAGGCTACGTTAGTGATGATGCACACATAACCCCTGAAACACACACAAACACACTTCAGACACCACGACCCAGATTCACAGAGCAAGATATTTGTTTAGAGCTGTTTTGTCTTGTAAACGCTGCTTGATCTGTGCAGATTTCTCTCCTGATTCAGACCAGAACACTTTTTCACTGGAGGAAGTGTTATGGATTATAGACTCTTATTTTAGTTAAAGGGGTAATATGATGTTGCTAAAAAGAACATTATTTTGTGTATTTGGTGTAATGCAATGTGTTTATGCGGTTTAAGGTTAAAAAACACATTATTTTCCACATACTGTACATTATTGTTGCTCCTCTATGCCCCGCCTTTCTGAAACGCGTAAATTTTTACAAAGCCCATCGTTCTGAGAAGCAAGGCGTGCTCTGATTGGCCAGCTATCCAGTGCGTTGTGATTGGTCGAATACCTCAAGCGCGAGACAGAAATGTTACGCCCCTCACCGTATTGTGATGCCATGTCCCGGTGCGACGACACAAAAACAATAAAACCCATTATAAACAAGGCATTTGTTGCATCCAGTGGGGACATAATTACTGATTATAATGACTTATACCATGTCTGCATTTGTGATCGGAGAAATGACAAACTGTTTAGACTCTCATTCTGACGGCACCCATTCACTGCAGAGCATCCATTGCTGAGACACTGATGCAATGCTACATTTCTCCAAATCTGATAAGAAATCACTCATCTACATCTTGGTCTTTTTTAATATTTAAAGAAACAAGTTAGTTTAATACTTCATATTAAGGGTTTGTTCAGATCACTAGCCCCAAATATGAGCATTAATATAGTAATAAAGATGCTTGAGCAAACTAAATCAAAGTTTCTGAATGTACTCATCTGTTGACCTGTATTTCTCCAGAGACACTTCATTTCCATCGATGTCTTTGGCTGAGAACTCGTATATGGATTTGGCCGTCTGCCAGTCGTTGGCTTGGGCACACTGCGATAAACAGAGAGAGGTCAGAGGTCACAGAGTATGAGGAGTATCTGCCAATCCCATCAAATACTGAGCACAAGAACAATGATAAACAATCATGTGCTATAAATCAGTTATGCAACTTCCTCATGTGACAGCATAACTGATGAAATCTCATATTAAAAGTCATCTTTGCCCTCTGATACAGTTGCTTACGCAAACAACACAAGCTCTGCAAAGCACAATAAATTATGTATTACTTTACAGGCAGGGGTTTCAGCAAAAAGTTGAGCATTAAAATTACATTGACACTTTATATAGTGATAATGTGTAGAGCTCCTAAACAAAGCAGTTTTTTCATCTGTGGGATTGTGTACAGGAAACACTTTAACATCCTACAGCTGACACTAGTCAAAGCTAACCAGATTTAAGAGTAATCCATTACAAGCTTATCTGAGAGCTAAGACTATATAACAGTCCACTCATGGTTTATAATATGTGTGAAATTAACAATTTTAGATATATATATATATATATATATATATATATATATATATATATATATATATATATATATATATATATATATATATATATATATATATATATATACATACATATAGATATATAAAGATCATGCAGTGTGGGTTTATTTATTAGTATAGTTTTTAGGCCTCAAATAGGACACAATCAAGTCACATGGCGTGTGGTTGAATGGGTTTTTATCTCTATTTTAGATAATTCAACACTGATTTTACTATAGATTTGGGACAGGCAAACGAAACTGTGCGATTGTGCCTATGGAGGCACTTTATAATAGTCAACATAATTCATTTATTTCAATAATAACATTGCAAATTTATCCGGAGTGATTTTTATGTTGCATACTAATATTAAGATATCAAATCATATTAATGCATCTGCAGCACCCTACAATAAACCCTTATAAACAAAGAAGTGCTGTATTTTAGGAAACATGCAGTGAGATTTAATGAAACCTTATAGAATACGACTGATAATACCAAATAGTGAATTTATAATCGATAACTCTTAATAAAATCAACATTATCACTGCTTAGTCTTAACAATAAACCCACATCGTAACTGATGACATTATCATGTATCATTTTTCTCCATGTGATTGATTTCGAAAGCCTAACGCTAAAAGTACACTAACAAAACGAATAGAAATAGATTTTAAGGCATAAATAAATCCACAGAGACATGATTACATCATTGAAGCTAACATGCTAATGTTCCTCCATCGGAGTGAATTAACGGAGACACACAGGTGCCACAAATAAACACACCGGACTTTGACCTACTTCCAGCAACTACAATAACTAGCGGTTAAGACAACACAAACTAGTCTAAACACGCTCTTAGACGCGTTAAACAGCAGGTAAAGGTGTGGTATCTTACCATGGCTCTAGCAAAGCTCTTGCTCCCCAGAGCCCCGATCAACAGCGCGCGCTGAAACAACCACATAGTGCTGCGGCACAAAACCACGCCCACCTACGAGAAAGACACGCCTCTTCTGTCAGCCGCAGCCAATCAGAGACGGTGCTTATGCAACTAGTGGAAAGTTTTTTTTATTATTATTGCAAAAACACAAATACAATAAGGCAGAGCAAGATCACAATAGAGCACCAAACAAAATGAAAAATAAATAAATAAACTACAAAAAACACAAAAGAAAAAAAAAATTGAGAATTAATTACACAATAGGGTCTTCTAAAAGTTTAAATTTCTGCAATAAACTAAACAGTTTTCTTCCACTTTTATATTTTAACAATCTTTCCGACTTACAGTACATCCAAAATGTAAAGCACTTACATTTATGATAAAATTTGCCCAAAATGAGAATGATATTCAGTATAAATTGAGTACATCTTCCGTTAATGAACCAAAAATTACATAATTTTTAGAAAACTGAGAAGACAGCTTGACTGAATCTTTAAGCCACTCGAATGCATCATACCAAAAGGCTCTACTGAATGAACAGTCAAAGAATAAATATACAGTCGTTTCAATATCAACATCATAAAAGGTACAATTATTGTGATCAATATTCAATCTATATCTAAGAAACGCTAAAGATGGATAGATATCATTAAAGTGCACGTCCTTGGCTTTGGAGGGTATGGGAAAGGAGAGATACATGGTTCTTAAGTTAAAAATGAACTCTTGAGTCAGGTTATTTCGACTAGCTTGATTAGGAAACTTATCTTGGGTCAATCAATTTCTTATCAATACACCTAATAAAATCTTGCCCATTTATTATTAAAGAAGGTAAATGAAGAGCACTGTATTACTAACCAACAGGACAAAGGCCTTTGGAATACAGTTCAACACCTTACTATATTGCTTGTAATCACAATGCATATTATATTTTCTACAAAAATACTGTGATCCATAAAATAACCATCTTTCCCTAACAGGTGAACAACAGACCAAACACCTCTCTCCCCCCAATCTCTATTAAAGAGTGACTTATTTCTAAATAAAATGTACCTATTATTCCACACTGGTCAATTATGCGGGGGGAAATTATGTTTATGAATCAATTTCCAATATAAAAGAACCTGCTTATGAAATTCTGACAATTTGAGAGGAAGTTTTTGTATTGAAAATATTGTCTTATCCTAACAAACCATACATCAATGGAAAGATTAGTTATCCAGCTTTCAGGTGATGCAAATCTCAATTTCAATTCAAAATTGACCCAGGGTCACATATATATGACTTTAAACAAGACTTTGGAAATTAATAAAAAATATATTATTTTATTACAATTGCAAAACGTATAAGTAACAATACGTAGTAGTAATACGTATGATATTTAGATATTGAATGAATATAAAACTTACTAAAATTAAAAATATGTGCATATGCTCCCTGTAAAGCGAAGACTGCGGTAAAACTGTATTTTGTGCCTGGCAATGAATTCGACAGCAACCAGGGGTCCTTAACCTCCTCTGTGAGCACGTGACTGAGTTTAAAAGCAGATTGTTTTAGGAGTTAGGAAGGTATTATTATCAGTTTAATGCGCTAATGGATGATGAGGAGGAGACTTATCGATTATGGAAAATCCGTAAGACCATAATGCAGGTGTGAACGTGCATTGAGCTGCGTTTAGTTCATTGTTTACATTAAACACGTGATCATAACTAGACAGAACTGTGTGTGTAAACAGAACAAAACAGTTCATAGAAGTCAGATCGTTCACACAGGCATTGAAATGAACAAGACAAGAAACAAAGGTAATATACAGCAATTAAAACAGCAATCTAAAAGAAAACAAAGGATTTAAGGGAGGTTAAATGGTAGGAAATAATGGTGAGTTTCAGTAACAGACAATAACTAGTAGGAGACCTCAAATATAAAACCTGAATCCATAAAAAAATCACACATTTTAGATCTGGGTTTTTAAAGGTGTGTAAAAGAAAGTAAATAAAAAAAAATAAATGATAATAAAACAAATTAAATATTATTAAAATTATTATTTTTTTAAAATAAATAATACATAACAGTGCTGTACTATAATGGATAGAAAACAGTAACGATGCAAACTAAACATTTTCCAAATAATACTTTACGCATGTTAATAATATGATTTTTTTTCACAGTATTAATTGGGTCTTTATACGTTTAAAAAGGTGAATGCACAAAATCTAGAGAATATAAACATCAGTATAAATTTCACACATTTTAGATCAGAGGTTTTTGGGAAAAGAAGAGAAAAAGAGTGTAAACATAAATAATACAAAGAAAGACCTAACCAATTTAATATAAAGTAAATGTTAAAAAAATCTTAAATAAAATTGTTAATAATTATAATAATAATAATAATATATAAAATCAATACATAACAGTACAGCACTTTTAGAAAAACAATTTTTTTTAAATTATATTTTACACATTTATCATATTAATTTTTCACATAAATTACATATAGCTGCCTTTTAAATTCCAGGATGCTTAGCTGCATTTATAATCAACCCTCACATGAATGTTGTCTTGTGTTGCTGTAGCTCTGCCACGATCGAGGATATCTGGTGACCCAAGACGAGCTGGACCAGACCTTGGATGAGTTTAAAGGTCAGTTTGGAGACAGACCCAGCGAGGGTGGACCCAGACGGACAGACCTCACCGTGCTGGTGGCCCACAATGACGACCCCACCGACCAGATGTTTGTGTTCTTTCCAGGTGAGATGTGACGCAGGAGTCCGTGTGACGCCGAACGATTCATGTGTGCTTATCTGAGTGTTTTGTGTCCACCAGAGGAGATGAAAGTGGGCATCAAGACCATTAAGATGTACTGCCAGCGGATGCAGGAAGAGAACATCGCTCGGGCCATTATCGTAGTCCTAAACAGGTACGACACTCAGATCTCTCACCTGAAACATCAAACACAGGTAATTAGGTGCCAGGCAAGCAGAAGGATATATATTTAATGGTTTGATACCTATATCAGTTGACCTCTTTTTCCTGATGATGATTCTTTTGCAGTCTTTGGTTGATATGGCACCAAAATACATCCTGGAACAGTTTCTACAGCAAGAGCTGCTCATAAACATCACAGAGCACGAGGTGAGACGCTTTCCACTGATTGTGACGTTATGTGCAAAAAAATAATAATAATAATTTTTTCTTAATTAAAAAAAAATTTAAACAAAAATAACCCTATTATATTATTTGAATTGTATTATAAGCTTGATTTATTTAAAAAAAAAAGATATATATTGAGAATTGTTATATTAAGAAATATTTTGATTTAAACTGTGATGATAAACATTTAACTGCTGTTAAAATAACAAAACTTACTAAATTATAATGTTATAATTAGTATAATGTTAACCCAAGCTCAAAAATATTTTAGATATATTTAAAATATGAATTAAAATGTTATTAAAAACAATAATATAAATATTATTAATAAACAAAAAATGACATTTAAATTAAAAAATAAAATAAAAATCATATTGGACTTGTTAAATTAACAAAAATTGCAGTTTGAACTGATGATTGAAGATGATGAAGAAAAATTGCTAAATTTTGTCACTCAATCTAATTATGAGTATAATTCTAACCCAAGCACGAAAATATTTTATATTTATTATATTTAGAAAAATAATAAATATAATATAAATATTATTTACAAAAAACATTGAGATGTTATATTAACAAACATTGCATTCTGTTAAAAGAACAGAAACTACTTAATTATCATTTTGTCTTTCATTCTAATTATTAGCACAAAAATATATAAAACTTTAAAATATTGATTAAAATATTTATTTTTTAAAACCTTAATATTATAAATATATTAGAATTTATTTTAAAAGCATATAGAGATGTTATATTAACAAATATTGTAATCTGTTAAAAGAACAAAAACGACTGAATTTTGCATGCATTATTACATTAAAAAAACAACAAAACAGAAAATCTTTAATTTATTCCTAATTGTTTTTTTCTTTGTCCTTCAGTTGGTTCCTGAACACATCGTTATGACAAGAGAAGAAGTGACAGAGCTGCTGGCCAGATAGTATCCATAGCAACAGCTGTGTGAAAAGCAAAAGTGATTTTGTCCAAACAGGTTTCCCAAAATTGAGTTCATTCTGCTCCAAACTCACTCACTGTTGACTATATAGTAAACTAGGTTAAGAGGAAGCATGCTCTCTGTGACGTCAAAACAGCTTTTCTTGACTGTAATCAGTAAACTCAAGGAGACACAGTTACCCAGAATTCAGTGTGGAGATCCCGTGGCACGATATTTCGGGCTGAAACGAGGGCAGGTGAGTCTGAAAACGTTCATTAACTCATTCTTTGTGTTACTTTAAGTGCTTTACGAGCATAGATTGAGATGATTTAGTTTGAAGAGTATCAGCATTGAGAAGCAAACAGTGGTGGAGCAGTATTTTTGGTGAAGATCGACTCGTACAGTGAGGACCAGCGTCTTTGTTTTTATTTGATGTCAAACTCAAGAGCTACAGATGTTTTGCTTTGTGTTTGTCTTGTGACGGGCTTTTCATTGCTGTCTGTTAATTTCTTTTCTTTTTTTTTTTTATAATGGAGGACTGAGATTCTTGTGATCGAAGACAACAATTATGAATTTAGATTTACCTTTAATTTCCATTAAAAAATTTGCTTACTGAATGGTTTTGTTACTATTATTTTTTAGGCATTTTTAATGCATTAATGGCAAAAAGCAAAAGTTAAATCCCAATTTATATTGTAACTTGTGTATATACATGTGTGTATATATATATATATACTGCCCTACAAAGGCAAAAAGCCGTAACTTGCTAGAGTGTGAAACTGAGAAAAATGACTTTTTTATTTGTCCAACCAAATTAATTATAGATAGGACACTGGAAATTTGGCATTCAGATGTTTTAGTAATGAAAATGATCTACATTAAAAAATTGTGTGCTCAAACTAGTTTTTTACCCCTATTTTGAAGTTACTGTACTCTGCAAAAAGTGAGAAGTCACACCAATGCAAAAGGCAGTAACTTCCACATTATCAATATTTGGTTGCTGATCACCATTTACAAAAACGTTATAGTAACACCTGTATAAAAGCTAGTGATCATGGGCTAACTCATATAGGGCATTGCATTGTAATGTGACTGTATTAAACCGTAACAAGCAGACTAAAAGTAAAACATGTGACCGTTTTGCAAACTATTTATTTGCTATGCTCAGTAACATAAGAGAATGCTAGACATAGCATAATTGCTTTTATATTGACTTGAATGAAATAGCCTAACGAACGACTTGTGGATTGATGAGAACGCCTGCAAGCAGGAATAATGCTTGTGGATTAAACATCTCTGACGACGTTCCTCTCCATGGATTGATTTTATCTGGTTACAAGAAAAGGTAGGATAGATCACCACATTTCAGATCCTCTTAATTCAAAAATAACATGAATATTTAAATATATGCTAATTCTAATTATATTATTCCTAATATATATTCCACCACATTACAGATCTGATTAATTCACAAACCCAAGCGCACACAAGTTCACAAACTAAATGATTCATCGCAAATATAGTAGAAATTACAGTTTTATTGCATATAGATGTTTTCTAAAAATATATACAGTTTCAGAATATACAAAAAGGGTTTTGAATGCACTCACAAATGTCTTTTATTTCTATGGTGTTATGCATTTATCAGTCAAGTTAAATGGTTAAAGGCTTTAGTTAGCATGGTTGAGATGAAGCTACAGTCCCAGCATGGTTTAAACTTTAAACCATATTTAGTTTAGTAAGACAGTACAGTGCTGCTGGAACAACACCGGTAATGAAATATAAACACTATTATAAACAAAGCAAATGTTGAGAAGAGAAATATGCATAAACATTTTATAATGCATTACATAAGCATTAAAACCAGCACCGACCAGCAGTCCGGCTGTTGTTAGACCATTTTAACCGTAACATCATTTTCCGCTTATTTGCCCATAAACTCCGGTGCATAGATGAAACTATAATAAATATTGTAAAATACAACGTTACAAGCTCCTAAAAGAGACACTTCTAAACAAAAATGTATCAAAAACTTTAAACAAAGCACTATTAATATCTACAACACACTGACTCCTCTTGAGATCCTATTAAATAATAATAATATTGATGTTTATGTTTGTTTTTGAAAGACAGTAATTATTGTATTCCAGTAGCAGGTTATGAATGAGGTGGTTTATACAGACTAGTGCGCAAACGTATTATAATTGAGGGAATATAACCACCATCATCTGAATACAGAGACCAACATTATATAAACATCCAGTGCATATCGGCTAATACGTGAAACGACATTGATCTCAGTTCTAGAAAAAAACGGCATGAGAGGTCGCTGAGAGGTCATATGAGTTCGCCTGTCAGTCAAAACCTACTTATTCTTAATGTGACTTTTAGGAATTTATGTATATAAAAATAACACTTGTTCTCCTGTTGTACATCTCTAATAGTTGAAATGTATATTGACCTGTTTATATTCCTAATACATCTCGTCTTACTCATCTGAGACCTCTTCTGCGCTGGTTTCCTGTGGGTCTGCACTGACGGTCTGCTCCGGGATGGTCTCTGGAACCAGTCCGCTCAGGTCCAGACTCACTCGGGGACTCATCTGGTCTTCCTCGGTGCTGGTCTCACTCTCCTGACTCACCAGAGGAGGGCGCTGCGGTCGGCTCCCTCTGCCCAGATCCTCCACGTCAGAGTCAGAGTCCAGCGAACGCTCCTGAGAACCAGAGGAACCCACGGAATCACCTGAAGAATGAGAATAACAATTTATAAAAAATCACAGAGAATATTTCAACAAATATTGTGATTGGATACATTATATTATTTTATAATATTCATATGTAAAACATAAAAAAAATATATATTTATTTTTTTTATATATTTTAGTATTAACATTATTTAATATTTTTTTATTCAGTTTTTCTAATATATATGAATACTAACATATTTAAAATATTCCAAATCCTCTTATTTCACAAATGCAAGCAAAATAAAAACATAATAATATTTAAATTAACAAAGATAAAAATATTATTTAACATAATATTTAAAAATATAACAATAGTTAAAAAATAAAAATATTGAAATATTTTCTAGTTAAATATTTCTAATATATATGCCACCAAACTTCACAAACTCAAGCACAGAAAACATTTTATAATATTAATATTTGAAATATTACAAATCACCTGGGGCCTCATTTATAAAGCATGCGTACGCTCAGATTTGATCTTAGATCGTGTGTATGCTTAAATCCACATATTTGTAAAAACGGTCTTTGACGTGGAAACGTGCTTAGCGTCACGTCAAGGTCTAAACAGACGTACACACGTTTTCTTGTTCGAGTGCTGCACGTTTTTGATAATGTAAGCTGTTCTTGCAGCTCGCTGTTCTAAATGAAAGAATATGGCTGATGACTGGTGATCTTTTACATGTTAATGACATTAATTAGGAGTCGTTTACAAGGCAGAGAGCTGAAACCATTCATTAGCGCAAGTTCAAGATCATTTGTGATTCATAGATTTCACATCTGAAAGAGAGGCGTACTCTGTGCGTTTTCTGTACGTACGTTCATTTTATGAATCACACGTAAGCATATTTGAGAAATGATCGTAAGATCAATTTTAGGATGGTTTCTGCGCAACATTTTATATATGAGGACCCTGATCCACTCTGTTTGACTCTTCATGATAAAACCACCCCCAAGCATTAAAAAAATTATATTAATATTTAAATGTTAATTATAATATAAAAAAAATTGTGTCAAACTAATTTAATAAATTAATTTAAATATTTCAAAACATTTTAACTAATTTAATAAATTAATTTAAATATTTCAAAACATTTTATAAAGATACAAAATCAAACACATTTTTAATAATATCAATATTTTAATTAATGTATAAAATAATAAAAACATTATTTAATATTTCTAATATATTTTTTATCTTACCACATTCCAGATCTGCTCTGTTTGGCTCTTCATGAGTTTCAGTCTCACAGTCCTGTGTGAAGGAATATATTACAATCAGAGCTGTACACAAAAACACACACGCACACACACACGCACACACAACATCAGAAATGGGCTGTGATGAAACCCTGTCAATCACTGACACCCTGCATACTACATCAGAGCAGATATGATTCTGTGCAGACCTGGCTCTGGCCTGGAGAGCTGACCAAGGAAGAGGACGAGATGAAGATGTTCTGCTGGAAGACGATCAGAGCTTCTGCGATGCGTGCCTGATGAGGGTAATCCACCAGAGACGACAGGGACACAGTGGCTCCGGTGGGTTTGGGTCTCATCAGGGTCGGGCCGAACACGATGCCTAAATTACTGGCGCTCATTTTATTATCTTGCTCCAACTCAGACACTCTGACGAGAGAAAAAGAAGAATCTTTCATTAACATCATACAAAATTCAGAGTTCGTACAGAAACTGCAAAATGAAATTCCAGGACTTTCAAGGACTTTTCAAGCATTACTTTTTTGGTTTTCAAGGACTAAAATCAGAGATCTCCCTTATCAAACAATATCGTTATTATCTTTCAAATTCTAATAAACTAATAAAACTAATTGGTACAAATAAAGTGCAGCACAAAAGCATGCAATGACTGTGGCAACTTTTACATTTGAAAGGATAGTATGGCAAACTTATCACTTCCTTATTCAAACTCTTTTTTTTAATGAATATATGACTGACCTGAAGAATGAAAGTTATAATCACACACTTGGAAAATTATGAGCTATATCACTGCTTAGCAACACTAGGGGCGTGACAATCCACTTAGCTCACGAGATGAGACAAAATACAGATACTTGATTCACTAGAACGAGACAATATTTTAATGCTATTTTTAAGAATTTTTTATGACAAAATATTTGTCTTTTAATCACACAAAGCAAAACAACGCAGTAGTATTTTGTAACTTAATCTAGGGCTAAAAGTCTAAAAGTCAAGAGATTATTTTATCGAAAAAAATTAATACTAATTTCATATATACTGCCTTTTAAAAATTAAAGTACTTTTCAAGTACCTTCTCAAAAATATAGCTGTTTTCCAGGACTTAAATTTCAAAAAGTCAAATTCAAGTACTTTAAGCACCTTATACGAACCCTGAAAAATGTTTTGTGTTCTCTGATAAACTTCAGAAAATCTAGAAAACTTCAGTTGATATTTCAAGCAGTCACTATTTTAAACAACATTTATATTCATACAGTTAAATGCAACTTGAAAAGGTATATATATATATATATATATATATATATATATATATATATATATATATATATATATATATATACAATCTGAAAATCTTGACATTGAAAATAAAAGTTCATGTTTTATCAACTACCAAATTTTATTGCACACCTTGTTTTTAAATTTGTTTTTGTCTGCTGAACTCTGATGATTTAAATTATTAAAAATGGACTTAAATTAAAATCTAAATACTATTAGATTATTAGACTTAAATTATTAAAATATTAAACGTAAATACATAAACTATCAAATTATTATTAGCTTATTAGAGATAAATAATTAAAATATTAAAACCTTAAAATATAAAAAAAACGTAAAATATTAAATTATTAATTACTTTTATAAATATGCATTTTAGAATATCATTATTAAAACTGTGTTTTAAATTGTTTATGTCTGCTGAACTCCTACGGCTTAAATGTTTACATTTTTAAAACTTAAATACTTAAACTATTAAATTATTATTACATTATTAGACAAATAACAAAAATATTTCAATTGAAATACTTAAACTATTAAATTATTTTTAGATTATTATGCAAATGGCAAAAATATTAAAACAAACTATTACATTATTATTTAAAACATTATTAATAATTAATATTATGATTTGCTTTTATAATGATTAAAATAGTAATATTATTAAATAAAGTACCTCCTAAGGGTTAGTACAGTTATAGACTTTCTATAAATATTTTATGACAAATTTAAAAAATATTTTTTGTAAGGTTCAGAGCAAAAAGTTACAATATTTTGATTTAATATTAATATTATTAATAATTATAATTAACTTAGTATTAATATGCACCTTAGGTTTACCTATACCTTTAATAAAAAAAAATATATATATTAGTGCTGTCAAACGATTAATCGCAATTAATCGCATCCAAAATAAAAGTTTTTGTTTACATAATATATGTGTCTATACTGTGTATATTAACACATACATGTATATATTTATGAAAAATATGCTATGTTTATATGTTAAATATATTTATATATAATATAAAATATAAGAATATAAATATATACATTTAAATACATGTCAGTATTTTCAAAATATTTACTGTGTGTATTTATATATACATAATAAATATACACAGTACACATACATATATTATGTAAACAAAAACTTTTATTTTGGATGCGATTAATCGCAATTAATCATTTGAAAGCACTATAAAATATACATAATTTAATATGGCATAATTAAATATTAATCATAATTTAACATATCTCAAAGAAACATCTTCAGTTCCTCTGTGAATCACTATGGGTTTATAAACCTTGCTGTACATCATAAATGTTTTAAGTTGTTTTGTTTGTTTTTGTAGAATCTCACCTGCACAGGTGCTGCACGATGTACTTGAGTGTGGCGATGTTAGCAGGCGGCAAATGCTTGAGCAGCTCTCTGAGTTTCGCCACTAAGACCAGCACTTCAGGCTCGGTTTCTGACCCGTGATCCACCAGCTCTGGGCCCTTCACGCCCTCGCCGGCCGAGTTCAGGCTTTCCTTCGACAGTCCCATCAGAGCGTTATACATGCGGAAGGGCATGATGGGCTCCGGGAGCTGAGGAGGAGACGGAGATGATGACACCGTAAACACGCCACAACACTGCTTCATTACAGGAACATTTCCTTGCTTTAGGAGACTCACCTGTCTGAGGTAGAGCTTCAGCACGTTGCTGATGTCATGTGGAGATGCCTGAGAGAGCTCCACCAGCTCTTTACCGTTCTCAAACGCCTGGCACAACTTTTCCACACGTGTCTTCACTCCATTCACACGATAGATTCCCTGGAGACATGCAAAGAAAAGCTTTAACCCTATAATGCCTACTGTATCATATGTGACCCACTAAACCAGTCATAAGGGTCATAAGGGTTATATATGAATAAATAAGCTTTTAATTGATGTATGGTTTTTGTTAGAATCGTACAATATTTGGCTGAGATTGATTTACATTACAGGCATCAGAATTTCATCTTTTTGTCCATATAAATATCAGCATCGGCACCAAATTGCATATTTTTGCCCAGTTTGATGCTGAGTTTTCAGTTCCCTTTTAGTCAGTCACGTTCGACTTTACGTCATAGTGACTGACGTAAATGGGATCCCATATATCAGACTATATGAGCCATAAAAGCCTGATGTACAGTATCAAATATTATACTCAACAAAAACACACATGCAAACTTTTTTAAAGATTTGTTTTCATATATTATCTAAAGGTTTAATAAACTGTTCCATTTAAAAAAAAAAAAAAAATTTCCTGACTATTATTTCATGTCTGGCTTAAAAATGTTAAAAACTGTTTTGGGAATAGTGTTCAAATCTGCTAAATGAATAAAAAACAAGTATATAAGGAAGTGATGCAATTAATCAATAATTTATGTGCATATCTCACATGCATATGATGTATAAATATGTTTATTTGCTATTTTACTTAAATTTTTTTGGTAGCCTGCGTGAGAATTAGGAAGTTGGCATCATGTATAGCAGAGGTTAACTGACCAATCAGAATGAATGTGCAAATAACAATACATTTACAATACATTTATCAGACATAAACATTCAAACCAATCAGATTGATTGGTTATAAGAACAGCTTGATTGTTTTCAAAGCTTTCCTCTCGCACCTTCATTTTGAGCGCTCTCCTCTCGATCTCTGTGATGCATTTCTTGATAATGAAGGGAACGCCCTCCATGTCGCCCTGCAGGACCTGAGAGAAATCACGGCCGAAGAGCTGCAGACGGCCCTGGAGCTTCTTATGACCACACTGGATGGCCAGAGACTCCAGACACTTCTTATGGCACGCCAGAAAACACTAAAACACAAACACACATTACACTGACACTATCAGATGATAACTAAAATAATAACACTATTCTAATACATAACACATGTATTCTGTAGACTATTGAAGTTGTTTCGTACGATCAACTTGTTGTATCATAAATCTACAGTTTCATATGATTAAGTCAACAAAATAAATCCACTGAAATGCTCTCACCTCCTCACATTCTGCTCCCTGGAAATAAACGTAGCTGTCACATTCCCTGCACTTTGATGGCGTGCGCAGTTTGCGCAGCCGATGGGTTTTTGCAGCTTTGGACAATCCCACGTTTCTGAAAGGTCCAGTGGGCACCGCGCTTTCCGGTTCAATTCCATTTATACCTAAAACACAACCAACGCCCAGACACACTCAACATATATCACTATGTACAATGTACTACACATTCAAGATTAGGATGAGTTTGTTTCTTCATCAGATTTGGAGAAACGTAGCATTTCATCACTTGCTCAGTAATGGATGCTCTGCAGTGAATGGGTGCCGTCAGAATGAGAGTCCAAGCAGCTGATAAAAACATCACAATAATCCACACCACTCCAGTCCATCAATTAACATCTGGAGAAGCTGTGAAAAGCTGTGTTTATAAGAAACAAATCCATCAAGATGTTTTTAACTTCAAACCGTTGCTTCCAGCTAAAATACAAGTCCATAATCCATAATAACGATTCCTCCAGTGAAAAAGTCTTACTCCTGTTGTCTCTCACATCAAAATCATGCAGCCACATATTTGTTTAGAGCGGTTTTGGCTTGTAAACAGTGCTTGATCTGTGCAGATTTCTCTTCTGATTCAGGCCAGACCACTTTTTCACTGGAGGAAGCGTTATTATGGATTATGGTTTGAAGTTAAAAACATCTTGATGGATTTGTTTTTTACAAACACGCAGCTTTTCCAGATGTTAACTGATGGACTGGAGTGGTGTGGATTATTGTGATGTTTTTATCAGCTGTTTGGACTCTCATTCTGACGGCACCCATTCACTGCAGAGCATCCATTGCTGAGCAAGTAATGCAATGCTACATTTCTCCAAATCTGATGAAGAAGCAAACTCATCTTGGGTGGCTTGAGGGTGAGTCGATTTTCAGCTAATTTTAATTTTGACTGAACTGATTCCTTTAAGTCTGCTGCTTCTCAGATGTTCTCTGAAATCGGTCACTCACTTTGTTCAAACGGGGTCATGGCACAGTCTCGCTCCTCTAAATCTTCATTGGATGACAATGTGGCTGCAGAAACTGGCCTTGAAGGTTTTGAGATATCACCTGAGACCGAAACATTACGCAACATTATTGTTTATAAAAACAATTTATTACCGTATACCAGACTGCTCTGGATTTGTTTCATACCTGTGCTGGAGGTCGGGGATCCCAGTCCACTTCCCGGACCAACACTGTCAGTGTCACTCAGGGTGGATGGCCAGGACTTATGAGCTTGATGATGGTCTCTACCTGCAAAAACAACACATAACCACTCTATTCATTTTAAAATTGCAATACAGACAAAATTACATAAAATATTGTAACTGCAATAATAAAAACAAAGATCTGCAGCCACAAGGGGCTTTTAAACTGACAGCATGTATAAAGTACATGTCCTGTGTATTCGTCCCCTAAAAGCTGATTTCTGTTCATTTATTGTCTATTAAACTGACCTTGACCTCGTCTTTGTTTAACTACAGTTCCTTCCCCAAATCCCGCCTCCTCCACAGTGGGCGGAGTATCATAGCTGTTCTGCCGCTGGTCATTACCGAGACTGTTGTTACATGTCCGAACGTGCCTGATTAAAAAAAACAACTTCATTTCCTCCTGAATTCAAAACACCATGTTACTTCAATATTTTATTAAATTCCTGAAGCACTTAAGTTCCCATTATGCTTTGACCACTGATCTTTAAAGCAAATGATGTGTTCTAATTGGATGTTGTCTTACTGGTGGCTGGACGCGGAGTATGGCTCAAACTGGAACTGGACGGGCAGCTCTGTGCGGAGCTGCAGGTTTTTGACGTATGCGGCGTACTGCTGACCCAGGTCGTACAGCTTACAGCTCTCACAGAGCGTCTGGAAATGCACCGGCAGTGCTGCTGTCTGCACATGCATCGTCTGATAGTACGAGATGGTGCACTGGACAGAGAGGAAGAGGGTGCATCAAACACACAACCGGAGCATAAAATGACAAAATCTCTCTGTCCAGTTGGCTCAAGCTTGAAAACCGTAAGCACACAATCATCTCCATTCCCCATTCCAGCTGTTCTGAGTAGTATGAGAGATTACTTGACTTTGGAAAGAAGTTACTTATGTCACTTTTTCATATGAAAACGATAGGAAGAGATATTTTCTTCTTTTTCATTACGATGAAAAAAAAAAAGTCATGAAAATAATGTTAAAATCCTAAAATGATCCTAGAATATTCTATATGCAATTAAAAAAAAAATAATAAATAAATATACAAAAAATAAAAAAGCAATAATATTAATAAATTATATTATAATATTAATAAATTCATAAATATAAATAAATCCAATAATAATATTATTAAAATTATAGATAAATGTCTATGCAAAAAACAACATAAATAAATGAAATAAAATAATTATTATTATTATAGGAAATAAATATAGAATAGACAAATATACAAAAAAATGAAAATAAAAAAGCAATAATAAAATTATTAACTGAAAAATTAACAATAATAATAGTATAAATAATATATATACACACATACTAGGGGTGGCACGGTACACAGATGTCACGGTTCGGTACGTACCTCGGTTCGGGGGTCACGGTTCGATACAATTTCGGTACAACAGGGGAAAAAAAAGACATCTACTTTGCTCAGTTTCTTTTATTTTGATGTGAAAATGCTAAATATTATTACATGTTATATATATAAAATCTGTTTTGTTTTCATTGTGAGTGTACACAAATAAAAGCAGACCTTTAACTACAAGCAACAGCACAAATAAAAATACAATAGAGTAAAGATACAAATAAAATAATCAGTGATTTTCAGGGGGTTTTTTAGGTACAGAAATTGAAGTACGATTAAAGTAATCAAAGGTAAAACAGCATTGCATATTTGACTGTATAAATTAAAGATTACTCTTTATTAAAGTTACAAAAGCGATTCAATCAAGAGCAGTGAGTGATTTCTTTGTTGTTGCTGTTTATTTAATATTAACTGTCACTTTAAGAGAAAGCACTGATACTGTACGCCCAGCCGGCTATGTCTGCTATAGGATACTTACCAAGACGGGCATTTTGACAGAATTTTGTGTGAATTTATCCATTAAAACACAATACTTCAGAGAGAGCTTCATATTTGCGCGCGTTCTGAGGCGCAGGTTTGTGCGCTTCTGATGAACGCATGCACTAATCTTCTCACTGCGCGCGCGAGCTCGCGTCCTCTGGCTCTTAAATATTTGAGCTTACATGACTTTAGTCTAAACACCGATATCAACGTGTGCTGTTCAGGTCTCACCTGTGCGCGCGCTATCAGCACCCGGGTGATGACGGAATAAATGCTCATATTCCAGCATACGGCACTCGCATTGAACAAGAGTGAATGATTTGTCCACTTATTTTTTTTTTCCTTTCTCATCGCTGTTGTTATAATGTACTGGGAAGCCAGAATGCGCATCCATTAACAGAAACATACATTAGCCGAACCCTATTTGTTTTACGTGTTATTTATAACAAACCACATGCGTTGTCAGAATTCAGTTGAACCGCGGTCCTAGCGCGTGCCGAACCGTGTGTGGAGAACCGTGCGGTTCGGTTTTTTTCCGCGAACCGTGCCACCCCTAACACATACATACATAATATACAATGAGAAAAGTTGTTCAGCATTACAATAAAAATGTCTTAATTGTCATGAAAATATCCTACAAATCCTAAAATGATCCATCCTAAAATATTGTATATGCAAAAAATATATAACATAAATAAATAAAATGCAAATAATAAATAAATATACAAAAAATTAAATAGAAAATAATATTATTGATAATTTATAATAAAAATATATAAAATATAAAAATAATATTTTATACACACACACAAACATATATATATATATATATATATATATATATTATTAGAGAAAGTAAATAAAATGTTAAAATAATTAAATTTATATATATAATAAATATAAAAACAAAAATATATATATGACTCTCACCGCCCGCAGGATCTGGTCCGTCTGTCTAATGAGTTCCTGGATCTGTTTGAGCACGTTCACCTTCATGTCCTCCAGCTCCTGCTGCTGTGTCGTGGCGTCTGCGATGCAGGTGCGATACGTCGCCTCGGCCTCCTCCGCCTGTGAACACAAACCATCATATATCATGAAAATGAATTAATCAACTTGACTGTTTTGTAGACACAATACTGTTATTGAAGGATGGTGCAGTTAAAAACTGCAAAGCCACAGCCCATAAGTACTTGTAACTCAGAATTGTTGCATAAATATTATAAAATCACCCCGACATCAAGTAAAATAAATGATATGATATCTTGCTTGAAGAAAATGAAGCCTATTTTAAATCCATTCAGATGTTTTGCATTGTGACATTATTTTCATGACAGAAATATCCAAAATTCTCATTACTGTTATGCATACTATTGCATTGAAAATGTCTTCAATTGTCATGAAAATCATCTCAAAATCCTGTAATCCTAAAAAAAAAAAAAATATGCAAATTTCTTTATGCAAAAAAAAAAGACAGATAAGAAGAAAATTATATATTGAATAAATTCTGAATGAAAATATTGCAGGGGAAAAAAATTTAATAAAATGTAGTAAATGATAGTGTAATGTTAATCTATTCATCAAAATTTTTGTTCCCTGCACGTGTCCGCAAAAGCAGTCAGAATGAACACTTCACACAAAATGTGTGAAATTTGCTCATGTTAGGCCATTTCCTGCTTGAGCTGGCTGACCTTGTTGCGCGCTTCCTCTTCTAGTCTTCTCTTCTTGTCCAGAGCTTTAGTGGTTGAGCCACTTCCTGTTCCGCTTTGTTCCTCTTCAACCTTATTGGCCACTGTCCTAGCTCTCTCGTACTCCTCACAGCGGCTCATGTACAGGTGACGTGCCTTACGGAGGTTACTCTCGGCATCGGCCTGATGAACACAAACACACACATCTCTAAATGCATGAACACAAATACACATGTTTAACTTTGATTTAGCAGGGTTTAGTTGAGTTGTGTAGTTAGTTCAGGGTGGACTGAATCTCTACCAGTTTTCTCTTGGCCCTCTGCCACTGCTCTTTAATGTCTCTGCGCTTCTTCTCATGTTCCTGTCTGCGCTGCGTCATGGGCTGAACAAGAAAAAGAGAGAAAGAAAGGTTTAATTTTATTTGTTTCTTTCATTAGACCTGCTTGGGTAAATCTCACAAAAGCTGTCAAGAACACACCCAGGTCACCCAAAATGCCAAAGAAATCAATGAAAAATTAAAATGTCATAAGAGAAACTGTATTAGAAATAATGCAAAAAAATTCTTAATGATCCAAAAATTAGGCTTTAATTTTTTTAATTAAATTACATTAAGTATATTAAAAAATATAATATAATACAATAAATGTATAATATAATAATACATTTAAATACAATATTTATTGTATTATTATAAAAATAAAAATGTATTATTTATTTTATCTAGATAATTAAAAACAAAATGATTAATGATCCAAAAATTAGGCATTCATTTTTTTATTGAAATTAAATGTATTACATTAAAAAATATAATATCATACATTTATGATATAATATAATATTATATAATACATTTAAATATAATATTGTGTTACAAAAATATTTTAAATATATATTTTATAAAATATTTATTTCCTTTTTTTCCTCTATTTTAGGTATTTTGAGATGAAACGTGCAAAACTATTTCCACACTGTCATCCTGCTGTGGTGTGTGTTGTCAGATCAGGTGTGGTACCTGTAGAAATGAGTGTGTGTAGATGTTGTTTGTGGCTTGTTGTAAACCGCAGCTCTGCTCTGAGTCCTGCTCGAGAGCCAGAGAGAAGATCGACAGCAACGGCATGTGTTCCTGAGAGAGCGAGAGAGAGAGATAAGATTCAGAAACCTGCTCTACTGTATGTACAGTAAGCACAACAGATTCAGTATCAAAGGTATAGTTGATTTGATAATGATAATTCTGTATTTAAATAAAAATTGTTCTGTCATGATCCATGCACACTCATGGGATTCAAACTCTGATATTTTCAGGAGACTTTTTTATGGATGTTGACGCTGCTTTTTTCAATAAAACAAGAGTCAACAGTAATTGGGCCTGATAGGGTGCAAAAATGGCTAAAAACAGTTTGAAAATACTCTATATGACTTGTACGTTACATTAAATGTGCTTAAAATATACTGTGCAAGTTGTATATTAATATATTTATATTATTGTTTTAATGACTTTTAAGGTGTCTTTTAAGATGTTTTTGACCTTGACGACAGTAATATTTTTTGGAGACTATTTTACAACATAAACACTAGTGTTATTTCAATCTGCAAAAAACAAACAAACAAGCACAAGGGAAGCACACTGATTACCTGTATGATGTTTTGTTTGCAGGACTGGTAGAGTCTCTGAAGACCTTTTGAAAACTCATTCTCTGTTGACAATATGATGGAAAATAGAGTCGTAAAGAACAAATAAAATGACCCAGTCCACGTGGATGAGTTTGAAATGCATTTATATTAAGAGTATATTACCGGGATCCATTTAAAGAGAGACAGACACATGCATTTCAAAAATCACCAAACAGATGAAGGAAATGTCATTACCGAGAGTGATTCTCTTGTCTACGTAGATGATGATGTCCTTCATGTATTTGGCGATAGATTTGGCGTAATTCAGAGCCGAGTCCACGCCACCTTCACTGTGCTGCAGGAGTATATCAACTTCCTGTGGACTCACTGCGGACACACACGGTAAACATCAGCCATCCCATATATGAACAAACAACACTTCAAATTTAAATGAAAAATATACAGCAGCTGTGTTCAGAATGGAATACTGAGCAGTATATACTGTTTTACTCTGAATAAATTCTATGCAAGTATGCAGATGTAAAAAGAAATGTTTCACAATAAATAGTAGTACACTACATTGTTGTCACATGACCATATTATAATTCATTTCAGTGATGTCCGGTTATTATCACAGAAATAAATAATAATTTCGTGATTTTTAAAAATATGGATGGATGGATGGATGGATGGATGGATAGATAGATAGATGGATAGATGATAGATAGATAGATAGATAGATAGATAGATAGATAGATAGATAGATAGATAGATAGATAGATAGATAGATAGATAGATAGATAGATAGATAGATAGATAGATAGATAGATAGATAGATAGATAGATAGATAGATAGATGCCGATAGAGCCGTGTGCTCTCCTGTACACTGCACACTCTGTATGTATTGTGTTCTGTGCATAGAGAAAAATTTGCCTATGGGCCACTCTATGCATACTATGTACTTTCAAAAATAGTAGTCTGTATGCCATTCTATGCATTACTAAAGACAATAAAAGAGGGATTCACTCACTGCAGTCCTGATGGTCGTATTTTCCTCCTTCAGGACCTTGACCTGACGACACCCTGTACAGGTCCTCCATCGACTAAACACACACAGCAAAGAGACAGAGCAAGATATGACATTTTTAAGGAACAAATATGGTAATAATGTGCATTATGAAATTAAATGGTGTGGATTTTGAGGAAGAGGTTAGAGTCAGATACATGTGGTGAGATTGTAGTATATATCACTTCCTTCTCTGAGGGCTGTTGGGTAGATTTGGCTCTTCCATTGTAGTATTCCTTCACCTTATAGCGGCTGAAAGTACTACTGAGGAGGCAGTAGCTGAACACACTCCCCAAAAATACTCTTGCCATTATATGCAACAGCAGAAAATCACATGTCAGCCAAATCCCTTTGACCTAAAATACTTTCTTGAAGTCGTCCTGAGATTTTAAAGTTAATCTTTCAATAATATAACAACATATCTGATTCTGTGATGTTGGTCACATGACATGTAGGTAAACAAATAAAACATTTAATCTTTTTTCTTTGTTTTATTTTGACTGCTTTTATTTTAAATTGTTCATTTATTTTAATTTTACATTTTTATGATAAATTAATTAGCTTTTCATCAACTCAAAATCCCAGTCCAGGAAACCCTGAGCTAGAATGTAAAAAAATATTATATATTTGCATAAGTATTTATTATATTATTATACATTTATTATAAATATTAAATATTTTATTAAATCCTGATGTACATTTCTATGTTTTAGTTAGGATATATTTTAGTAAATAATTCAACTCTTTTATTCAACTGTTTATTAATTTATTATTTTACGACATCAGAATCAAAGGCAGATTAAAAAATAATAAGATTTTTAAAAATTGTCTTAATAACAATACTTCAATAAATTGTATACAATAATTTAACAATATTTTTTACAAACAAACAATAAATAAATACAAATTAGATATTATATTTAATAATATATTATTAAAAACATTCTAATATTTTCACACAAATTATTTTTTATATTTAACTGTTTATCTGTTCAAATTTATGTTGTCAATCTGTTTATTTACTCCAAAACCCTCACTGTTTTTGCACCAAAAATAAATGTATTATATCATTTACATTAAAATAACATCTTCCAGTACTAAGCTACTTTTGTTAGTAGCTTATAGTGTAGCCCTTCTTTAAAAAAGTTTCTTGACTAAAACTGAACTGCTTTAAATAATGAGTAACGCTTGGTAAACTACAGACTCAGAGTAGCATGACAAACACTGTTCAACAACTAAATTGCATTTTAATGAAGGAAGTGAGACTTCTAGTTGTTGTAGTTCTGGGAAATGATTTAAGTGTCTGTTCTGGACATTAAGATGATTAATTTGTCATCAGTGTCATTCTAAGAAGTGTTTCTCGAAGACTCACGTCATCAGGGACTCTGTTGAGTCTGTATAGAGGTGCGGAGGAAACAATATGCTTGCAAGACAACGCAGGAAGCAACCCACACACACGCTTCCAACAACATCCGCACACACACACACACACACACACACACACACACTCACCCTGCTCTTTTCTGTCGGCGGCAGGGACAGAAGAGTAGTGCTGTCAATCTCTCCCATCAACAACTCTGAAACACTGACACAGAGAAAATACTGCTCAGATATCACAATAATAAACAATAAATTGACAATATTTCTCATCTAGTAAAAGCTATAAAATGAATGTGGAGAGTGAATGTTGATGAGAAATATTCAAGTTCATACTGAAAATCACTGACTACTGATTGCCTAATATATTGGTAAATCTGAGCACAGCTTGAGGCACTGTTGAGATCTCTTCTGAAACTCTAGAGCATATATATATATTATAAAAATAAATCATACATCTACAATTCTATAATAATATTAAAAGTAAAATTTATATCTTAATTAAAGATAACTTATATATTTATAGAATTCAAATATAATTATATTACATATAATTACTTACATTATAAGTAGCCTTTAAGGAAATATATACGTACATATATAATATATACACAATTTTACATAAAATAATTTTAATAAAATATATTTTAAAATTAAATTATATATATAATTTAATCATAATAATATATTAGAATTAAAAGATACATTTGAATAATAGATATATTATATTTATATAGAATTAAAATATAATTTATTTACCTGCATTATAAGTGGCCTTCAGGGAAATATGTGTAATATATTAATTAATATATTGATATATTAAGAGAAATAGATATATTTTAATTAATATTAAACGAAACAAATTTAATGTAATATATAGAATAATATTAATATAATGTATAATATATATACATATATACATAATAAAAAATTTCAAACAATATTATATTAGAATTAAAAGTTATATTTGAATAACAGATTTTTACATAAAATTATTTTAATAAAATGTAACTTAATTTAATTATTTTATGTATATATATATATATATATATATATATATATATATATATATATATATATATATGTATATATATATATATAATCCTAATATAATATTATTTTAGGATTAAAAGTTAATATACATATAAAGAGTAATACATAATATTGTATTAGATATATTAGATAAATATATATATTTATTTTATTTTTATTTAACCTTTATTTAACCAGAAGAGACTCTCTGAGATTAAAAATCTCTTTCGCAGGAGTGTCCTGGCCAAAATGGGCAGCAATACATCAATTACATCACAGAATGTTACAACACAAACAAGCTAGAGACACTTAAAAACAGTTACATATCGTTGAGTCGATTTCCATTTGCCGAATGACGGCTTTAAAATTATCCAAAGACAGCAAATTCTGTAATTTCAAGATTCCAGTCAGTCGGAGCTGCGTACATAAAAGCCTTTTTACCTAATTCAGATCGAACAAAAGGAACAGAAAGAGTATAACAATTTCGTGAGCGAAGAAAGTATTTCTCAACGATTTTCTGTTTTACAAGACAGCAGAGATATGAGGGAAACAACCCCAAAATGGCTTTATAACCTGTTATACAATATACAGTGATGAGTTGAAGGTTTACAGTCTGATATAAATCTTAAAGCACCATGATAAACGGCGTCTAAAGAGGAAAGAAGACATGATGGAGCGAACCATAATCAAGCACGGGTAAAAAAGTAGTAGTAACCAATTTCTTTCGTACATTAAATGAAAAACAAAACTTGTTCCTAAAATAAAACCCAAGCTTAATTTTCAATTTTTTTTTTCAGTTGAGTAATGTGAGAGCTAAAAGATAATACATCATCCACAATAATGCCAAGATATTTGTACTCTTTCACTAATTCGATCACGGTACCTTGTAGGGTCTGAAGAGAAGATAAATTATTGTCAGATTTTTTAGAACCTGAGAACAACATGGTTTTATCAACATTCAGGACAAGTTTTAGACTGTAAATCCGTGACTGATACTATATATATATAATTGAATTTAAATGCATATAATTATTATTTATTGACATTTTATTTAATACAATTATATTTTAATTTATAAATAATAAATGAGCAGGTATTCTGTGTGAAAGCAGAGCAGCGGGTCTTACTTGCTGCTGAAGGCCACAGCAATGGTCTCAATGGCCTTCTCAAAGTCTTTCTTCTGAGCGTCAGTGGTGCCTTCGTAACTGAACCCTGACAAACACAGAGAACAAAACAACTTCACGGTCACAAACACGTGCTTCTGCTTTGATAACACATAAAACTAGAAGTGACATCACATTGAGATGCAAAATTAGAAACACCTGTATTTCATGTTTGCATATTACACATGTTTTTCCTTTATAAGATCAGATGCTGCTTCTGTGGTATCTGCTCATATCTAATGTGGGTTTGCTCTTCTGATGCTTGCGCTGCATTATTTGCTTCATGTCATTGCATACATAGGTGAGAGTGAGGAGAAGGACCCAGTGACAGTTGAAGAAGATGAGTTTATCATGGCAGCTGAACTGACCTTTGACCTTTGAGATAAGAGTTCCTGCTGCGGTGAGTGTTTCCACAGTGTTCAGCAGAGGGTACGTGCTGATTACCTGCCGCAAAACACGTAGAACCTCCCCTAAGCACTCGTGAACGGCCAGCCTGCTGCGTGGCTCCTCTTTCACTGCGGAGACATGAGGAAACATCTTGATTCAGTCATTTACGGAGACATCTGGAAGCATTTGGACATAAATAATACCCAACCCAAGTAAATACTATGTGTAGGGACTGTAAATCACTCCAAAACAGCTCTAACACTGTCTTGCCACATGTTAGGAAGTAGTTCTGCCTCTTATTTTCACTAAAACATGTCAGTTATTTATCCACTTCCTACCCACCCAATACCACAATGCACCTCATTCTGCTCAATACCACAAGAGGGAAGTTACATCCGTACACATGCACTGATACTACGTGTGTGATATTACGATCATCTAATGAGTTCATCGGGTTTATCAGATGGAAATGCTCACTGCAACTATTTGACAAACTCAAGCCATGGTCTACAAATTAAATGTTTAATAAATGCATAAATCACAGATCTAGATGAACAACTAGTTGCCACAGTTTGTAAAGAATCTTTAAAAAATAATCATATTGAGCAACTCATTAATGAGTGAATGTGAGAAACTTTTGAACGTTACCATGATTTTACTCCTTTTTGAATAATAATAAAAAAAAATTACTTTTCTTTTATTCAACAAAGAATCCTGAAAAAAGTATCACAGGTGCCAAAAAATAATAAGCACAGCTGATAGTAAATCAGTATATTATAATGATTTCTGAAGATCATGTGACACTGAAGACTGGAGTAATGATGCTGATAATACAGCCTTGCATCACTGGAATAAATGAAGAGTTTATTTGCCAAAACAGATAACTCAGTTTTTTTTTAATTTTCAAAAATCATGTTTTTTATTGTTATCATGTCTTTATTGTGTTTTATCGTGTTAGTTATCTGTATTTTTTTGTTATTTTTTAGCCTAATCAAAATAACTCAACTGCAGTTTAATTGAGATTGGAGGATTTTTTTAAATTATTAAAAACTTATATAACTTATATAAAACAGATAACTTAGAGTTATCTGTTTTTGCAAATGAACTCTTTATTTCTTTACTTTAAAGTATATACAAATAGAAAACTATTATTTTAGATTGCAATAATATTTCAAAATTTTTTCACAATTTTTTTGTATTTTTGATACAGCAAAAAAAATCCTATATGAATGTATCATTGTATGAAATTTATAAGAATGACCCATTGGAATGAATGGAAATTTATAACTCGTGATTGCTCAAAAACTTTATGAAACCTACATATTTATTTCTTAGAAAACTTAATCTGATTTTCACTTTCAGATGAAAAAAGTGAGCAATTTTTCATGCTGCAGTAGTTGGTCAACAGGCGTACATATTCAAGTTTATTAACAAAATTCAGTCCTAAAAGTGTGTGAGATATGGGGAAAAGGCTAAATATATTTTGCAAAAGTTTTTAACACTAATATAACGTCATAGATAATTTAATAAACAAACAAAAATGTGACCTCTAATGGGTCTCGATACAGAAACGGTCCCAAACATGAACCGTTTAACTCTCTTAAAATCCCTTAAAATTTATTTTATCAGGAAAAAAAGTGAATTTTGCGAGTCTTAACGTCCTTGCAAAGTTGCATTCCCTTACTAAAAATTAAACAGTTTTGAGATTTTTTAAAGTATTTCTTACAGGTCAAAACAGACCCGAATGTGTTAATGAATGTCATTTATTTCTGTGATCAAAGCTGTATTTTCAGCATCATTACTCCAGTCTTCAGTGTCACATGATCTTCAGAAATCATTCTAATATACTGATTTACTGCTCAAGAAACATGTCTGATTATCATCACAACTGAAAACGGTTTGCTGCTTCAAATTTTTGTAAATCAACAATGAGAAACCTGGCGTTATCCCATAACGGTTGGGGAAAAGAGCAGGAGTCTGGCTGCTGGAACCGTATCCTTTTTAGCAGGACAATGAAAGCTGTTGTTGTGCATGACAAAAGTCCTTGTGTGTGCGTCTGCATGCCTAAATGCATGTTCAGAGTGTGGGTGTTCTTAAAAATGCAAAAAACACAAAGCAAAACACAAGAGTGTAACATTTCAAACAGTCGTTCCTCTTTGATGCAGCACTGGACTCCTACACACATGTGTAACTCAGACTATTTAATATGTTGTGAAGAAAACACGAGCGTGTAAAACTCCCTGTCACGATGCCAGAGCTTTCTGGGTGGTTGCAAATGCAATGGTGATGTGTTTTACAGGGGAAAGTGAGGGGAATGTTTTATGCACGTACATGTTGATGCATGCATGTCGTGCAGATCTGAACAGATTCCCTCAAGCACATTACTCAAGACTGTCCATCTGAAACTAACTTGTCACTGTCCGGCTCTTCTCAAATCAATCTGCAGGTCATGAGATGATGACAATGACAACCATCATGCCATCTGCCCAAAAAAGCCCCCACTTCTCACTGGCATCATCTTGAGCGTGATTAATAGCTGACTGCTGTTTAAGGAGAAACTGTGAGGACCTGTACAGGCCTGCATGCTGCAGTCGTTTTGTGGCATTGAGCTGTGAATGAATCACCTTCTGTGGCTTTTACAGCTCTGGCACGGCTGACAGTAGCTCCACTGCTAAGGAAACGTGATGAACTCCTATACCTGTGCATCTCAGACAAATCAACATGCTGTGTTTGTCCTGGTATAACTCCCTAAGACCACACCAGAGCGTTCTGGGAGGTTGCAAAATGGTAATAGATATGCAAGTCACTGTGTATAAATTCGAAGACAAACATGATAACACTATGTGACTTCCCACAGAAAGATGTTATCGCTCAGAGTTTGCTTTCATCGCTCATTTCTCAGTTACGCTCTATTTAATATCAACCTCGTCTCAGATGCCTCTCCTGAAATTGATGAGGAAACATCTGAATATTCTAATATACTACATTTTCTTTTGTTTGGGTTTCCCAAACTTCTCGAGTTGATGAAAAGCTATAGTTAACTAAATCACAAAAATAAAATAATTTTAAAATAAAACAATGAAAAAAAAGCCTTTATAAAAAAAGAATATCCACGAATGTGTTGTTAGTGTTATTTTAGTATTATTTATATACTGTAATAACTGTATTAGTATTTTGAATACATGTTTTTTAATTTTAGTTAATTTCTTTGCAATTATGTTATGTGCTTGCCATTTTTTCTTTATTGTCACTATTTATGTTTCTTTTTTCCAGTCAGTAATTTTAATACTTACTTCAGTTAGTTGCCAAGCCAACATTTCTCATTTTCATTTATTATGTTTTTAAATCTAACATTTATATTTTATTTTATTTTCAACAAAAATGTTTGTAATTGTTTTAGTTAACTATAATAACCCTGTTGTTAAATTATTGATATTATATCTTAAAATCTCAGGGAGTCTTCAAGAAAATAGTTTCGGCTGACAAAAAGGTTTGGGAATCCCTGAGTTGTTGAAATAAAGAATTGCCTTGAGATGACATTGGAAACATCACTATTGCAACTCTACAAGCAGGGCAGATATAAACAGGAAGTAGAGCTGATGAAAATAGCGACACTTTAAGGAAGTCCACAAGGCCTGAGGAGACTCAAATGACTTCTGCTCTTTATAAAGCAGACAGTGCTGACGTGATTCATCTCTGTCCTGCCCTCTGAGCTGAATAAAGTCAGACATGGACAAGGTGCACTGCGCTCAGTTTACCAGACATGCAAGACCCATGCTCATTATCTGAAGTCGAACAAGATTTGAGATCTGATCTGAGTTGAGAGGAATACGTTTAGCAAGTGTATTGTATGGTTCAGAAGACTTGAAACTGACTACTTTTATGATGCTGACTTTGTCAACAGTTCCTCTTAAATTTGTGCACCACCTATATCTGATCACATTTCATGAAGTGAGTGTACATGAAGTCTAAAAGAGGAATATCAAAGCCTCACTATTACACCACATCACCACATTTCTGCCTGAGGTGAGCAGCAGCATCGTGAGAAAAGTGCTCAGTAGGTATCTGGCCTTCTCTCTGTAGGGCTCTGCCCGTGAAACACTCTTTTAAGGGAAGGTGGAGGGCTGCAGCTCAGGGGACGTGTGTAATCTCAAACTGAAGGCTGCAAAGAAAACATCTGACGCACGGTTCCTCTTCCTTCCTCTTTCACCATGGAAACCCAATGAAAAAACACACGTTACAAATGGCCATTCCTTAACATGACTCCAGGGGAGTCTGAAGACTTTGTGCCAGTTACATCTGATATAATCTAATGCTAGTTTTCATTTATGTCACACACGGCTTTGAATTGACTTATTCCTTCTACAAACTGAAATATGTTCAAATAACAAAACAATGAACATGACAGTGAATAAATAGTTCAATTAACTAACCAACAATTCTTGACAAGAAATATAATAAACGGTCAGTTTTTGTTGTTGAAAAGCAATATTGTGTGGGGTCACAGGTGTGCATTTACTTGCATTTTACAACAGCTTTAAACACCAAATAAAGCTACAATTTCGAGCCACATTTCTTTAAAACATTTTTAATAAAAAGAAAATATATTTTTTTAAACTTGTATTTATTTAAATATTAAATACTGTAAATATTGTGTATAATAAATTATGAATTATGTTTATTATTACAAAATAATATTTAATTTTTATTTAAATTACAAAAACATTAATTGCAATTTGAGTAGATACTGTATACAGTAAATTCTTCAATACAATATTCACTGATATTACAATGAAAAGTACTATAATTATTTTAATATTAAATATTGCAGTATTTTCAATTGCAATTTAAGTAAATATTGTGTACAAATAAATATTTACCAATATTACAGCCAAACGTATTACATTTAATTTTTGTCTATTTATTTAAATATTAAATATTTTAATTGCAATGCGAGTCCCATTATTGTACACAATATTTACTATTACAATACAATCTTTGTTTATTTAAATATCAAAATGTTAAATATTTGCAATTTGAGTTATTACAACAAATATTTGACAATATTTACTAATATTACAAAAGTACTGTCTTAAAGTTTTATTTAAATATTTAATCTTAATCTCTTTAATCTTAATTATTTATTCATTTATTTGCTTAAATATTAAATATTTAAATTTTTTAATTGCAATATTAAATCTATATTATACTTGTATTATATTTAATTCTTATTTATTTAAATAATTAAATATTGTCTGCAATGAAATATTTACTTAGCAAAAGTACTTGAAAACAGAAAATATATAATATCATTATTTTGGCCAACAGACTTCATTTACAAAACACACAAAAACCAACCAGACTCTTAAATATAAAGGTTCTAAAAGGGTGTTTTTGCAGTGATGCCATAGAAGAACCATTTTTGGTTCCCCAAAGAACCTTTCAGTGAACACTTCATAAAAGAAACATTTTGAAGATTTAAAAAAAAAAATCTAAAGAACCTTTTTCGACTATAAAGAACCTTTTCTGCATTTGAAAGGTTCCATGGATGTTGAAGGTTCTTCATAGAACCATTGATGCCAATAAAGAACCTTTATTTTTAAGAGTGCATCCAAACGTATTTTATCAACTCAAAATGATTTCTGAAAATCCTTCTCGAACCAAATCAACTCACAAATGTCCTACCTTCTCCGAGCACCATGTCCTTCAGCTTCTCCACAGCCTCTGCGAAGCGGGCGACGTCTCGCAGCAGCGAGGGAATGTCATCCACCTCGATGACCGATGTTTCCGCAGCCTCCGCAGCATGTCCGTAGTTGAGAGCGGCCCGTACGTAACCCTTATGGTAGCCCCAGGTCCCAGACGTCTGGAAGGCGAAGCCGGCAGCGCTAGCGTGACGACTGAGACCCGAGGGCCGCTTGAGGGGCCCCACAGGTGAACTGCACACTGTTAGCTTGGAGTGGGAAGACGGTGTTCCTGGGCAGGATAAGGGGCTCGAATCAGGAAGGGCCAGCATGCAGGGGCCATCGATAGTGTCATTGGGAGAGTGTTCCTGAAGGATGGACAACTGGGTTTAACATGGAATGGAAAGGGGTGGAGTGTGAATGATGGATGATTATCGAGATGAATATTATGAACCGGGTTAAAATAAAAACCGGGTAAAAATTTTCAAAGATCATGTTTATTTAATCTGCATTCCAATTAATATCAATCAAACTGCAGTTGGGTTGTTTTGATTAAATAATAATAACTAAATAAATACAGCTAACTAAAACAATAAAACAATAAAAACATGATTTATGAGAATTAATAAAAACTGAGTTTTTACAAATAAACTCTTCAAATCTAGTCTGATTATTTGTTTATTATTTAACGCCATATCAGCAGCAAAGGCTATTTGCTGACAAACATAATCAATTCAAATCATTAGAATAACAACAAAAAACCTACAGTAAGTGAATCAGTGTTATTTTAGTACCTATTCACAAGTTTTGATTAATATTTTGAATAGGTTTTAAAATTTAATTAATACTATTTTTATATTTAATTTTAAAGATTTAAGTTTTAATTTTGTGTTTGTCATTTTTAATAGTTTGTCTATTTAGCTTTTATTAATTTATTTTAGATTTATTATTTATTTATCTATTTTTACTTTTTAATATTTCCTACTTTATTTATCTGTTTAAAACCCATTCTGTGATGATTATATAAATAAATAAATGTGTAACACCTGGAGTTATATAAATTTATTTATAAATTAAAGTATTCATTAAATAAATTAATAAATGTATGAAATGTAATTTAATTTTATTATTATTATTGTGCACTTTTTAATATTACCTATTTATCTGTTTATCATTCAGTGGTGATTATATTTTAGTACATTATTAAACTTAATGAAACCAGTTGAACTTGTTTTTTATATTTTATTTAAATTATATTTTTATGGTTTTAGTTTCAGTTTCAACTATAAAAAACACTGCAATAAATATATAAATTACACAAAAAAGCTCTTTCAGTTTCTTACGTAGTCTGATTACACTCTTAAAAATAAAGGTTCAGCATTGAACCGTTTTACCTCTTTCTTCAGCGAAACACAAAATAAATGAATAAAACATTGTATTTTTTTTTTTAAACCAGTAGCAGTTCGTACAATTTATGCAACATATTCCAAGTCTTCTCAGCTATATAAAATGTCATTATTCACTGAAAATAAGAGTGAACATTATTCAGAATTTCCGCACAAAAGAAAAAGTAAATCATGCAGGTTTGAAACAATGTAAATGACAGACTTTTCAATTCTTTACCGCATTTTAAAGTGACGATATTTCACCCAAAAATGATAATTCTGTCATTTTACTCATGTGTCATGTGCTTCCCAACCTGTATGACCTTCTGTCGTCTGTGTAATATTAAATATGATTTGAATCATTTGATAAAGTGTTTTATTTGGCCGTACAGTGGAGGTCAATGACTTCATTGTATGGACAAATAAAAAATGGTTTCCAATGATATTTGGACCCCAGTGTTTTTCAAAATATCTTCTTTCTTCATTTTCTGTGTACTATCCCTTTAAGTTCTCTCAAGAACCATTTTGACTGTTCAGGTTTCTTGAGTTATAATGTTTCACAGGCTCTTCAGATCATTGAATAGCATCATCTGTTAACAGTAGAAGTGTTCACTTCTATTCTTGAACTGCTCAACTAAACTGCGGCTTGAATAAATGGCTCTTGCATGACTTCCTCTCAGTGTATTTCTGGTATTGTTTGCGAAACAAAGAGCAAGACGTACTTCTTAAGTGTTCTTCAGCAGGCATTGTTCACCACTGACAGTTTTACAGCAATGAGCACACTTGAATCAACTCGCTCTCTCGAGCCGATTCTTTTAAATGATTCAGTCGAACCCAATGCGCCTGAGTGAACCGGTTCACTGAAATGAATCATCCGAACAAATGAATCGTACCTCCAACACATGTCCAATATCTATAAACAATAGAGTACATTTACTCTTTCACACATAATTCTGTTGTGAACTACTAGAGGAAATGAATAGGATAAATGTGAACCCATTTATTAAGCGTTTAAAATAAAGCAGATGTTGTAAACGCGCCAGTTTTCTGGAAGATTAAATATGTTTCTCTTTTAAAACATGTTTACAGTATTAGAATCAACCTAAAGCACTAAAATAAACTCGGTTTTAATTTCCCTCAGAAGTGTTGTTGGTCTTACCGAAGGGTTTTGCGCAGAGTTGCTCTTTTTGGAGGCTGAAGGCGCTTTATTCGTCGTCTCCTTCTTCTTTCGAGAGAACATTGTTTGCACGTTTGCTCCAGATCACTGAAATCTCACCACAAAGTTTTAGGAATAAGCCAAATACTTGTGAAAATGTCTCCTCAGGCTCTTCTGCGACTGACTGACAGTTACTTCCCCATCATGATAGTTCAGTTACTCGTGCACGCGCACGCTCTTCCTGCTGCAGCCTCGCGCGCAAGTCGCAAGACGCTGCTGGCACCTGCTGGAGAGCCACTAAACAAACATCACCTGAGACAACATGACAAATATTCAAATTCAGATATTATATTCAGATATACTCACGCAGGTTTCTTCAGTTCTTTGTGTGAAGGAAGAGCTGGAGTTTCATGCCTTAGACCGGCCTACTTCAGTTCATTGCTGACTATTAAAATAACGCATGAAACGATTAATCGCATCCAAAATAAAAGTTTTTGTTTACATAATATGTGTGTGTACTATGTATATTTATTATGCATATATAAAAAAAACACACATACAGTATATATTTTGAAAATATTTACATGCATAATTTATATTCATATAATTAATATTAAATATAAATATATTTATATAAACATACAATTTTTTCTTAAATATATACTTTCATGTGTGTGTATTTATATATACATAATAAATATATACAGTACACGCATATATAATGTAAACCAAAACTTTTATTTTGGATGCGATTGACTAAAATAATGTAATTAAAACCTCTCTACAGCCTTGTAATTCATTTTATTTTTCTATAGCTTTTTATATATATATATATATATATATATATATATATATATATATATATATATATATATATATATATATATATATATATATATATATATATATATATATATACACACAGGCAGGCACAGAGCAGGCTTAACTCAGCATGTCCATATTCTAAGGTATTAGCATGGCATTTCTTATGCCAAATTTACACTATAAAAGTGGCACAGAAGTGCTTCTGAAGTGGCATTTAGGCGTTTTTGCATTTGTTTAATGCTGCTCAGAGGTAGCATTAATGCATTTAAACAGCAAAGGTAACTATATAATTTGATGCTGGGGCTACGGTGGGTCAGAGCAGGCATAATTTAGTCTGGCTTTTACGCTTCGCACACAATTTTGAGCAGGCACAGAGCAGCCTTAACTCAGATGCTTCTAGGAATAAAACTGACTGACACAGACAAGAAGCATTTTGAACAACGTCTTAAAATTTTATTGTTTGTTAAAAATTATATTGCAGTACAATATATTCCTTCTGTTAAATGTAGAAAACGTTCAGAATGAGTCAAAAGGCACATTTTGTTTACACTATTTACAGTTCCATCTAAACTCATAAATATTGGGATAAAACAAAGAAGCCCAAAGTAAAAGTGCTGAACAGAATTCTAACGGGAAACATTAATAATATAACAATAATAATATCAACAACAGCAACAACAACACATACAATCAGTAGCAGTTTTAATAAAGGTTTTGTTTTTTTATTATTAAAGTGTTCATTTGTGATTTCTTTGTACTTTCTGTATATTCTGGCAAGTTGTCAGGACAAAAGGAGCAGGTAAAACACAAAACAGTGCTTAACCCTTGTGCCCTGTTCGTTTGGGGGAGACACTCGTGCTGTTTGCAGGCAACAAATTGTAATTGTGTAACAAAATAATAGTTTTTTTTGTTTTAAAACAAATGTAATTTTACTCAGTTTATTAATGTTTTTACTCCACATTTGTGCAGTTTTTGGAGGAGTTATGATATTTTTAAAATTTATATAAATAAATTAAATTTATTCAAACACATTTTATGTAAAATTCACTTTATAAAAACTCACATTCCTCATTTTAATCAATAAGGATAACATGGACAGTGTGCCATAGTTAAATAGTTTCCATCTATTTGAAAATAAACAAATTTAAAATAAAAAAACAAACATGAAATTTTAACTACAGCCACCAGATGGCTCTATAGAGCATTACTCAATGGCTCATTTACCATTTCCACATAGGTATACATCTTTTCACAAGTTTTTTATTTAGATTTATGTTAAGAGATTTTAAAATCATTATTGTATTAATATAAAATTAATCTGTCAAAGTTTAGCATTTTTTTTCAATTATGACAAGCCTGTATGTGTGTATATATGTTTGTATTAATTCTCCATCGTGGATGTGCTGTGGTGTCCCATCATTTCTGTGTGTGTTCTTCGTTGTAGCTGATTTTTATTTGACAAATTATGTAAGAAAGAGCCACTCGCGTCAAGTCAGTTTTTCATTTCTTATGAGTGGGTTTTATGGGTTTGGGGGGCATCGGGGGATGAGGTGGGGGTCGTGTGTGTTGCATGTGCTGTGGTGTCACCCCTTCAGTTTTTGTGTGTTGTCTGCATTGTTGACAAATTATGTAACAAAAAAGAAATCAATATATTTTTAGTCTTCTATTGATGTCTATGGGGGGGGGGGGGGGGGGTGTATGTATGTGTGTGAGCGTAATCGTTCTGCATTGTGAACGTGTGCCTCTTCATTTTCGTGTATTTTGTGGTCTGCATTGTGGTGGATTTATTGATTTTATGTGATAAATTAAAAAGAAGAATTGATTTTATCGTTTCCCCATTCATTTCAATTCTCCAGAGACCCCAAACATGACAAGTGTGACTTTTTTTTCCCCCACACTAACATACAACCAGATATCAATCCAATTTAATTTTTTATTTGAAGCGCTACCAAGTGTTGACAATGACAACCGTGCAAAGTCATATAGATAAAGGGAACTTTTTCTTTGTATTTTTTATTATTTCAGCAAACGTCACCCAAACAGTGCACAAGGGTTAAACTGAGTAACTGGAGCCAATCACAGCCTCATGGGAACTGGATTGTTTTTTTGTTCATTACCAATCCAGTTTTGAAACTGTTTGCATAATTATCTAAAAAAATCATATCAGAGACGCAAGTAATACAGAGTAGTAATACTCGAGCAATATTCCTAAATTCGCATTTTCTCTCATATACTTCAAGTCTAGAATACGGCAGCCAGGCGTGTAGAATACAGTAGTCAGTATCACGCGTCTTTATCTGCGACGACGCATTCTTTCCCTCGACTTTTCCTGAGATTAAGCACGGCCGTACGGAGCCTGCAGAAACTGCACAGAAAACTTTGGTGCGATGGGAATCTAGACGCCCGACCCGAAACAGAAAACTGAAATTTCGAGTGAAGGAATAAGTAACACGCAGATGCCAGACAGCAGCGCAGGGCAGTGCAGTTTGATTTGGTGGCAGGTTGCAGGCTTTGATTCTGTGTTTTGGGAGAAGGAGAAATCAAATAAAACCCTGACAAGGCATTGGAAAAGTGTTTCAACTTCTACATGTGATTATAACAAAGACTAACCTCTACTAATAATGTCCCTTGGATATAAATAGCAACAATAATAATAATAGTATTAATAACAATAATAATAATACGAACAGCAATAGCAAAGACGTCAATACATTTGCATCCATTCCAACTACACGAGAATACAAGACCAAAAGGAAAAAAACATTGACCTCATACATACAAACTAACAAACAAATCCATTTCGTTCTCGTAACAAATATAATATTCTTCCAACACAATTAAAAAATATCACTTCTGAACAGATACAAAGAGAATCGCGAGTTGTTTGTGGGGCAGTATTTGATTTTTAGAATAATCGTTTGGTTTTTATTGCCAAGTCTCACTTCCGCGCGATAGAAAGTCGATGTGAGGTCCAGTGGTTCAGCGCTCGTTCACAACTAAGTCTGCTAATATATAATTTGGTTCTCGATTCCCAAAGCTCACGACGACCCATCCGCGATCTATTATATTTTATAAAATAATCTTTCGTTTGGACAGTGATGAGTCTATACGATACCTGAGAAAGTATTCTGCAGAAAGCGATCTGCTCTTGAGCGGCGCCATCGCTATATCATGAACGAATCTGTCCCTGTGTTCGGATTATTGAAATACAGAATATGAGAAATTCACAGGGTTATGGGGTCAAACAGCAGTTTCAGAATCATGCAATCGGGTCCGAACACCCTCTACGAAGAAGCCCATGTAGAGAAGACCGACACCGGAGGAAATAAATAATATAGCACTACTCTGTCTAGAAATATATATATACACACACACGCACACACACAAGACTGCATCTGAAGGAGATAAAGGCACCGATTTAACAGAAGGCATTCATTCGAAAAGATAAACTCCCTTGGACAGGAAACAGTATACACCAATATCTTAATAAATAACATCTCTTTTACCTCAATGTCTGCTGCGATGAAATGGTGGGAGGAAAAGCCCTATTGCTTCAAATAAGGCAAACAAAAACCAAATTGATTTCAAGTGCCAATGTACTTTTAAAATGGTCTTAATTGATCATCAACGAACTGAACGCAACTCTTAGCTTATGGACTGAGAATGACTGGGAAAGAACTAAAAAAAACTTTTGACTGTGCATGTTTGAGCCTCTAGGTGGCATCCCAGTCTGTTGATTTGAACTGGATGACGGACTGGCGGTGATCCGAGGGCGGTCCATGGATCATGTGATCCAGCGTCTCCAGGGCATCCATACTGCTGTGGCCGTTTGGTAACAGATGCGTCTGTTCGGAGGAAGAGGATGACGGCGTGAAGTGTGAGGAGGAGGAGCTAGAGTCCGAGAGGGAGGAGTTTGTAGGTGCTAATGCAAATAAGGAGGAGGAGTAAGGAGCAGGAGGCGGAGTCAAGGATGGCAGGGCTTGTGAGGTGAACGGGTACTGAAGTTGCGAATCGGGGGAGGGGTAACCGAAGTCCAAGTCTTCTAAATCATACTCATCATTCGTTCTTTCTGTAGTAGGCTGAGTGGCATACGATTGCATGGCTTGGGGTTGCGACGGCAGGGATTGCGACTGCAAGGATTGCGACCGAAGAGGTTGCGACCGTGCATGTTCGCTCGCGTGTTGTTTTGACAGCAAGTGCGCATTCGAAGTGTGCATCATGCGTTGACTGTTTGGGTGCAGCGCAGTGTGCGAGGATTGCGGTGACACGCCGGTTTGCATGAAAAGCTGCAGCATGAGCGACGTGTCTTGGCCTCGTTGCATCTGCGACAAAATTGCGCGCGAGCTGCTCTGTTGCTGCTGTGTTAGCACCCCAAACGACGAATGATTCTGCTTTAGTGTGTGAACGTGCTGTTGCGAAACGTTCAAAGCGCCATGCGACAATGACGACGAAATGCGCATGTTCGGGGTTAACGCCACCTGCCTGTTTTTCTGCTGCTCCTTGGAAATCAGATTTTCCAGGTCGAACGTTTCTGGGACAGCCGCGCATGGCCGTCCTCTTCCGCCTAGCATGCCTCTGGTTATCGACACGCCGTTTAGGTCTGGCGTGGGCGTTTTGATGTCCGGTGATGGGCAGGGGCTGATGGTCAGATCCAGGACTTCGCTGATGGCTTCGCTCTTTGGCTTCACTGCAGGCGGCAGAAGGGATCGTGGGTAGTGAAGGTGGTTCTGAAGCGAGTGGGGAGGGTTTGCGATGAGCTTGCGGGCGTTGATCATTTTGGCCAGCATCTCTTGGCGCAGACGCTGTTCATTTGCTAAATGCTCTCTCTCCCGTCGTGCTTTCTTCACCTCCTCATCCATCCGAGAGAGCTCAGCGCGCACATGGGATACGCAGTTCTCTGGGATCTTTATACCTGAGACACACACACACACAAGATTGTTATTTTTTAAAGAACGTGGGTAACCAAACAGATGCTGGTCCACATCGAATTTAATAGCAGGAAAAAAAATAAAAATACTACGGAAGTCACTGTGGACCAGCAACTGTTTGGTTTTCCACATTCTTCAAAATTGCATTTATGTTTATAAACTCATTCAGGTTTAAAACTAATTTTGAGTAAGTCAATGGTGGTATAAATATAAAACACTACAACAGAATCGACAAACAGATGACAGAATTTTTATTCTTTAATGTTAAAACAACAAAACGCAAAGAGAAAAAAAATAACCCACTACTCTTGACTGAAAAAATTAATAGTTGCTTTAATAGGAATCAGTCTATATAGAGTTTTATTTTTATATTTGTTCATTCAATTTCTTGAATGCTCCTGCTAAATATGCCTATTGTACCTGAAAATAAAGCACTGTTTGTTTTACTTGTATATTATGTGTATTTGTAATGTGTATCTGTGTTCTTATTTTTAATAACAAAGATAGAATAATGACACAGATTTTTATCTTTGCCCACTTTGGCCTAAATATCCACCATTCTTTTTTTAATGTTTTGTAACCTTGAAAGGCTTTGTCTTTATAATAAGGAAATTATTTTGGCTGTACTGCTCAGACCAACATGACAAAGAATCATGATAAAAAATTTTTTGATATTTTTGCCATAAGGCCCACCCCTATTTGCCAGTATTTTCAGCTCATGAGCACTTTTTTCATAATGTAGACAGAGTGCATGCCCACAGTTACCAGGTTGAGAACATTTAGCGAACCACTGGGCAGAAAATGTATCAGAAAAATACAGAAATGACAGAAAAAAGCTCTTGTTACCAATATAATACTGAAAATGCCAAATTACAATGAAATGTTTTCAGGATAAATAACCGACAGGCAGGTGTATTAATATTGCAGGTGATTATGTTAAATCGAGAGACGCAGAAATCGTGATGGTGATTAAAATACAATTTATCATGCAGCCCTTTTCATTGCAATAATTATTTTGCTAGGAAACAGGATTGAGAAGTAACAGATAACAAAACGTCAACTCACCAACTTGCTTGCTGTTCTGTTTGGTTTTGAGCCGTACGATCTGCAGGATGCTGGAGTTGGTGATGTCCGAGACGATGTCAGACACTCGTTTCCAGACCCTCAACAGCGCTCCGCACAGCATGTGATACTGCCTGAGACGCATCCCCTTAAAACACTCCTGGCCCTCCTCGATCAGCTTACACTTACCATTCCTACCACAGACACACAGACACACAACACTGTTAAAGCTGCGGTTACATTTAATGTTACTGTGTGAAATTCTGTGAGTGAAATTCAATCATTTCAATGGGAATTTCATCTGATGGTCTTCCATTAGCGAAGAAATTTCCCTATGAGATTTTTGCATTGGGTTCAGGTTCATTAAACTGTGAAACACAAATTTGCAGCAAAGTTGAAGATTCACAATGGACAAGGCGCTCATTCTCGCAGTGTTAACTAAATATAAATTGTTAACTAAAACTAAATCACTTTTGGTTACTGAATTAAAGCTTAAATACATGAAATCTAAAAATACTTCATATAAAGATGTGAAAAAAATAAACCTAAAAAAACTTCAAGTTGAAGTTCTAACTAAATAATAAGTTTAGGTTATTAATTATATTATTAACTTACAAATACCAAAACATAGATATAAATTAAAGAAATCTAAATATTAAAAAACAAATAAAAATGACTAAAGCACATAACAAAATGACTAAAACTCACTTATTGTAAAAAAAAAAAACAAACAAAAAAAAAAAACACTGAAATTTGTTTTCAATAACTGAACAAAATTGCTTAAGTATAACAAAATAAAATTATATGAAATATAAAAATACAGTACATTTACTACAATTACTAAAACTAAATATAAATTAAAGCTAAATATCATAAAAAAATCATAAAATTACTAAAATTAAAACTGAAAATTTGAAAAAACAATTCAAAATATTAATAAACATTATAATAGTATATGAATAATACTAAGACACACTGTTTTGAATCACACTACACATCAATATTATAAAATCATCCATAAAAAAGAAGCTGTTTGGAAAGCAAACAGGGTTGTGGTTCATTTGCTACCTGGCAGAATAGCATCATCATCACCTGTGAAATCTTGCAAGCAACAGTAAATGTAATCACACCTTTAAAGCTGCAGTCCGTAAATTTAGCCTCTTCAGATGCACATTTAAAACTAGAATATAATCACATGTATTTCATAAACACATAATCCTTTCTGGATTACAATCCACCATCAAAATGATACGTTTAATTATTCCAGCTGCTGTAAGAAAAGGCTATAAACGATCAGCCACCTGCAGGATCCTCACATGCGATATAGATTATTATACGGAACAACTTCTTTATGTTTACAGACATGACATAATTGCTCAAATACTGATTTTGGATCATTTGTAACCAAAAAAAAGTTACGGACTGCAGCTTTAAACACATACCCTTCATCAGTTTACAGAGTTGTATTATAGTTGTTAATTAGCTATTAGTGCAAATTACAACAAAAACCTAGCAAAGAAAAATTGTGAGGGTTTTTTCTGGCACATATTGAAATACATTGTCAAAAACAAAAAGTATCAGGGTCAGAGTCTCTAAGTGTCACTCACCAGTTGGCATGCGTGCAGTTGGTGAAAGAAAAGTCAAACTGACTCTTCCAGAAATCCTTTGCTTCATCGGAGGTCACCTTCAGAGTGGGAAGAAAAACACTTGTAGAACATGCTTTGCATTTAGTGTAAACCTGGTCCTGAACCACTAAAAGTGGCAAAAAGTGGCTTTTTTAAATGCTGTTCATCATAACACTTGATATCTTTACAATATTGTATTTTAGGGCTAGTTATGTGTTTAATGCTAGAGGTCGACTGATACGGGTTTTTCTCTGGGTCGATGGCGATATTTAGAAATCAGGGCAGCCGATGGCTGGTATGTCATGCCGATTTTTTGACCGATTTTCTTTTTTTCCCCCTTCATCTCATAAAAGAGAGTTTGAGTAAATGATTATTGCAAGGTACAAGATAGTAAAAGTAGTAGCAGTCTAATTCATAGTAATAATACATGGCTCAAAACTTGTTCTGAAGCATGCTTTTCGTTTATGCTTGTTGACAGACACCAGTGTTTCCTACAGACTTGCAAATGCAAATTCATGCCAGCAGGAGGCGCTGTTGGAGCAGGAGATATAGCGGTTTCCCCGGTAGCGGCTATAATCAAATCAGAGCTGCGCTCAGAAACGCTACTTTATCAGGCATTACAGTAAAGACGAAATGAAAATGACAAATTTTTTGAAGACAGTAGGTTCTTTTCAAAGATACATTCATATAAAAACACCTGAGCTGCATTTTAATTTTCAAACGTGCAGTGCTCAGTTTATTCAACGAAGTATAAGCCTTTTGGAAAATCTATAATGCAAATAACAAATAACTCAATGCATGGGAAACACTGGACACTGCTATAAGTCAAATGGCCATAATCTAAGTGTTAACAAAAATAAAAGAGTTCACACATATTAGACAGCCTGCTGCAAATAACTGTGTGCACTGATGACTTTCTGGCATCAATTATAATGGGGTAAAACGTAATTACGTTTTCAAAACGGTCTGTTTTCCCCTGCGGCTGCAGAGTGCGAGCTGCTCCATCTGACGCAGCCAGTGAGAGATTCTCCGGTACCGCATCCTACAACAATGCTTAGCCGCACGCAGAAGCGCCCACCTATAAATCAGCCTAATTTGCAGCACAATCGGTCTATGCCGATTAATTAAAAAATGCCAAAAATCAATCGGTCGACCTCTATTTAATGCTGCCAGTCAGACATCTGTATTCACAGTCTCAGAGGAGAATGAGATATAAATAATTTTTTTTATTGTTTTAATAGAAAAGTAATCAGTAATCTCTATAATCCTGCCAGCAACTCTGATCTTAATTGTTTTAAACTACAATCTCGATTGTACTCCGGTTTGGACCAAACAATCAAAGCGACTTTTAAATTCAAACATACATGTGTGTTCGTGACAGACCCGGTCTCTACCACTGGATGTCACTGTGCAACAAGAGCTCTGATCTAACATTATATTCAGGGGTGCACATCAGTTTTTCAGCCTGGTTCTTATAAGAGCAAGAGATTTGGCTTGGTCCTCACACTGCACAAAGTGTGACCCATTAATAATAGTGATAATAATATTATTGCACTTTATTATTTAGTTTAAAATAAATTAATAAACATAATAATGAAGTGTGATAATACAATTATATTTTCAAATAAAATTTATTTTATTATTTTATAGTAAACTTAAAAATAAAATGCTAATATATACACATACACATATTAAAAGCAGGGAATGTGTCGTATCAGTTATATCCATTACTTCTGTATTCTGAATCTTGCATTCGATGATGACACACACAAACCAGCTGTAGGGACGGGTTTAAAGGAACTGTAGTAAAGACTGACAGTGTCTGATGGCTTTTGCATGTTATACCTTATAGTATCTAAGGAGCAGGTTGTCCAGTTTCTCAGGATGACCCTGTTTACCGATGTTGGGCTTATACAGAATGAGATTGCGACCCCGACCCTGTTCGGCAAGCAGGACACACGGCTGACTCCCACGCAGCTGAACACACAAACACACATATATGGTGTTAAAATACTCAAAGATGGCTGGTAATTTGACATTTGAATGATTCCGACTGCATAAACATAGGAAGCATGATTTATTGTCAGACATCAGTGTGTGATGATGTGTCATGTACCTTGTTTGAGAGGTAAAAGCCTTCATAGTCCCCAGTGAGTTTCTCTGCTTTACTGCAGGCCTCTTCCCAGGGCATCCCACGATCCACACTGATCTGAAAAACAACACAAAGTCAGGACTTTTATAACACTAACTAAATAGTAATTACATATGTGGCCAAAATGATTAGAACGCCAGTATTTCCAGCAGCTAAAAATGGTTTTAAGTCAATTATTTCTATCTTTTACTGTAGTGTGTCAGCAGGAAATATCAGTTACATTTCCAAACATTCATTTTGCCTTTAATTCTAATAATGCAGTGAGATTTTTGTCTGACAACAGCCAGTGCTCCACACAAAGATCTGATCTGATCATCATCCAGTCTGTCTAGAATGACATGAAGAAACAGAAAAAACTGAGACTAAATTCAGAAGAACTGTAGCAACCGCTCCAAGATGCTTCAAGAAAGCTCCCTGTAAAGCTACAGTACTGTTAAAATTTTAGGCACTTGTGTAAAAATGCTGCAAAATGAGGATGCTGTCAAAACTAATGTCATAAATGCATTTTATTTATTAACTAACTTCTATTAAATAAAATAAATCAACATTTGGTGTGAGCATCCTTTGCGTTTAAAGCAGCTTTTGCCCTCGGTGCACTTGTGCTTTGTGGAAACAAAAATCTCACTAGATTATTGCAATTAATGGCATATTAAATGTTTGAAAGATTAAACTGACATTTTCTACTGACACACTACAGCAAAAGATAGAAATAACTGACATAAAACAATTTTTTAGCTGCTGAAAATACTAGTGTTCTAATAATTTTGGCCACCATGTGTGATGACACACAAACCAGGATGAAGACGAGGGAGCTGACTTTGAGAGAAAAACAAGCAATTTGGATGCTAAAAGAAAAGAGGAAGTCAGTTAGAGCTCTAGCAAAAACAAAGGGCATGGAGAAATCAAGAGTTTGGAAACCACCAGCGACACCAGCAACCAACAACGACCTGATCGGCTGAGAAAACAACAGTAGCTGATGACAGACATCATAAAAGCTGTGAAAATGAACCCTAAAAGACGTGTCTGTAAAATCACCAACAACTTCCAGAAAGCTGGCGTGATGCTCTGACAATCTACTGTCCTCAGGAGACTTTGACACAGAATTACAGATGCTACACAGCAAGATGCAAACCTCTGACCAGCACCAAAAATAGAAAGGCAAGATTAGAGTTCGCAAAAAAGCACAAAGGTGAGCCAGAAGAGTTTTGGAACTGTGTTTATGGACCGATGAGACAAAGATGAACCTTTATCTAAGTGATGGGAAAGCACAAATGTGGAAAAAAAAAGGGAACTGCAATGATCCCAAGCATACAGCCTCATCTGTAAAGCATGGTGGAGGTGGTGTCATGGCATGGGCATGCATGGCTGTCTCTGGAAGAGGTCCTCTCAACTTTACTGATGACTTAATGTATGATGACAGTAGCAGAATGAATAAGACCTAAGACCGACGGAAAATGAAAAGTTGTGATTTTCTAGGCTGATATGGCTAGAAACTTGGGTACCATGGGTGCAGCAGGCACAGTGATATTACGCAGCGTCAGCTAGGTAACTAGTTATAATATAGCTAGGGACTACTTTCAGGCGCTGCGTAATATCACTGCACCTGCTGCACCCATGGTACGGCAGCAAATTTCCTTGATTATTACGTCCGGAACAAGAGTATAGTTCCTAGCCATATCAGCCGCAACTTTTCATTTTCCGTCGGTCTTAGCGCACGATGTAACTACAGAAGTGTCAAGTTTTAAATAGGAAACTTCTCAAAACTCTTTAGTCATTTTTGATGACCAAATGCTAATGGTCTAATCCGATTCAGTGATCTTTGCTAAGCTAAGCTAAAAGTGCTACCGCCAGACCTGGAGATCGGCTGAATGGATTCAAAAACAGTAAAACTCAACTGTTTATCTCTAGGGGAGTTGTAAAATGAGCCTATTTCCAAAAAAAGTGGAGTGTTCCTTTAAATCTGATTGAACATGAATTTCAGCAGCTGAAGAGGAGAGTAAAGGCAGAAACTCCCCAAAACAAGCAACAATTGCAATCGGCTGCATTAAAGGCTGGGAAAAGTCTTTCAAAGGATGAGAGCAAGAGTCTGGTGATGTCTATGGGTCACAGACTCACTGCTGTGATTGTGTGCAAGAGATCTGCAACTAAATACTAGCTTTTAATCTTTTATATCTGCCTTATGTTCAACTGTCCCTATACTTATGCTCCCATCAATGAGTGGGATGAACTCTAAAAGTGCTGTTCTTTTTATTTGGTAAAACATGTGTGTGTTGAAACGGCTAATAATAAAATGTGACATTCTGTAGTTTTGTCTCATATTCATCTTCTAATCATATTTGGTAATGTCTAGACTTCACAGCCAACAGAGCAATTCTTTTCTTTACTGTTCCAATACTTATGGAGGGCACTGTATATACACACACACACACACACACACACACACACACAAACACACACACAAACATATATACATATACATATACATATATACACACACACACACAGTGGTGTGAAAAAGTGTTGGCCCCCTTCCTGATTGTTTATTTTTTTGCATGTTTGTCACACTTTACTGTTTCAGATCAAACAAATTTAAATATTAATCAAAAGACAAGTAAACACAACATGCAGACAATTAATCAAAACACAAGTAAACACAACATGCAGTTTTTAAATGAAGGGAAAACAAAATCCAAACCCACATGGCCCTGTGTGAAAAAGTGTTTATGTTAATCTTTAAATTTGTTTAATGATCTGAAACATTAAAGTGTGACAAACATGCAAAAAAATAACAGATCAGGAAGGGGGCCAACACTTTTTCACACCACTGTGTGTGTATATACATACATACATACATATATATATATATACTGGGGTCGACAATATAATTGGCCCGGTGGCCCGGACGTACTTTTAAAACCTTTTAAAACCGTCAGGGCCACCAGATCGCTCCAACCACTAGCCCGGTGGGGCCAGTAAAAATAATGCCTCGATTAAAAAAAGTCTAATTTCACATTAATTACCTGTGGTTCTGTGTTTTGATTTCTGTTAAATCGTCTCAGTAACCACCGCTAACACGTTACGTGATCCCGACAGCCTTTCACGCTCCGTCTGCACCGCCACCGCCTTGCTCGCTCCCGCGGTTACGCGCGCAAACTGCACACTGCTCAGCACCTACCTATAGCTACTATTAAGCTAGGCTACATGTTTCTGAAACCCACATCACCCGGCCAAACGCCGGGTAAAAAAGAGAAGGCAAGGAAGAGAAAATCACCAGAGGAATTGAGGGAAAGCGAAAGGGAATACGAAAAGAAAAGGCAGAGAAAGTTTCAGCCCCAGTGGCGAGACCGCTGGAATTGGCTGGGCTTAGGGGTGTGCGATATGACGATTTTTGATCGTGGACGATAAAAATGTCTCCACGATCTGCTTTTTAAGAAATATCGTAGTATCGCGCTACCGCGCACATTGTCAAATACAGTTCTGGCGCCTCCGTCTCTATGTACTGTACAACACGACATACAGCAGTAGAGTTACTCTGACAGGACACTGCACTTATTCGCGATCGCAAAAGTACATTATTTGCACACAAGCCTTGCTGGTTAAATGTTTAATTTGCGCGCTGGTCTGTCGTGCGCTTTTTCTGAGCGCATACACCTGAAGCACGCGCACTAAAACGCCTGTCTAACAGTGCGAGCGCCTGATTACTCAACTAACTTATTTTTTGCGCTAATACTGTCAAAACACACAAGGTTTACATACAGACTCAGTTGGTTATCTCTAAAATGAAAGTAAATAGTTAAGAGAGAAACGGATGCGTGCCTGTATATTAGATGCGTGCAGCTCTTAAAGGGACAGGACACTAAACATGCTGTCGACTGTCATTAAAGGGATAGTTCACCCTAAAATTTAATTTCTGTCATTATTTACTCACTCACATGTTGTCCCAAACCTCTATTAATTTCTTGTGCTGAACCCAAAATAAGATATTTTGAAGAATGAGGGTAACCAAACAGTTGCTGGTCCACATTGACTTTGATAGCAGGAAAGAAAAATCCTATGGAAGTCACTGAGGAGCAGCAACTGTTTGGTTTTCCACCTTCTTCAAAATAGCATTTATGTTCAGCAGAACAAAGAAACTCATTCAGGTTTAAAACAACTTTTGAGTAAATGATGGCATAAAAATACAACATTATGACAATTGACAGATGACAGAATATTTATTTTTGAGGGAACTATTAATTTAACGTTAACAAAACAACAAAACGCAAAGAGAAAAATCACTCATTCTTGACTGAAAAACTTTAATACAGTTGCTTTAGGAATCAGTCTATGTAGTGTTTTATTTTTATATTTGTTCATTCAATTTCATTGAATGCTCTGCTAAATACACCTATTGTACCTGAAAATAAAGCACTGTTTGTTTTATTTGTATATTATGTGTATTTGTAATTTGTATCTTTGTTCTTATTTTTTAATAAGAAAGATAGAATGATGACAAAGATTTTTATCTTCGCCCACTTTGGCCTAAATATCTGCCATGTCTTTTTTTTTGTTACCTTGAAAGGCTTTGTCTTTCTAGTTTGGCTGTAATGCTCAAACAACTTGTAAAACCAACATGACAAAGAATCGTGATAAAATCGTGAATCGTGATATTTCTAAAAAAAATTGTGATATGATATTTTTCCCATATCGCCCACCCCTAGCTGGGCTACGATCAAGAAAAAAAAGAGGTTTACTGTGAGCTCTGCAGATCAATGCCCACATATGCAGACAAGTAAGTTAGAGAAACGTTAACGTGTATGAAACCTATGGTATGAACATAATATAATGAATTGCTGTGTGAATACGGAGAATGAATCCTATGCAATAGGTTTATTTGCACTTGTTTCATGTTTTTGCACAGTTTTGCTGCACTTTCCACTAAACCTACCTTAAAAAAAAAAAAATGTTATTCATGTTGTTCAAGCAAACTGTTCTTTTTCGTGATTATTGGGATCAATACCCAACGCGTTGACCTGGGCCAGTGAACTTCAAAAGACACTGGCCCAGAGGGCCAGTGGCAAATTTCCCTTATTGTCTACCCCTGATATATATATAAATATTATTACAATTTAAAATTTCTATGTGACTAATATAGTAAAATGTAATTTATTTCTGTGATCAAAGCTGTATTTTCAGCATCATTAGTCTTCAGTGTCACATGATCTTCAGAAATCATTCTAATATACTGATTTACTGCTCAAGAAACATTTATTATTATTATAAATGTTGAAAACAGTTTTTGAATTGCTTCATATTTTTGTGGATTTTATTTTTCAGGATTCTTTGATGAAGAGAAAATGTAAAAGAACAGGATTTATTTGAAACAGAAATCTTCTGTAACATTATAAACGTCTTTACTGTCACTTTTGATCAATTTAATGCATCTTTTCCTCACATGTACCTTATAGAGGATGACCTGACCCTCCTGAGGGTTTCCTGGAGTTAAAAACTTCTCCTGCGTTTCCTCATGAATCTCATCATTACCAGGAGCAAGATCTGAATACAGAACATGACAGTATTTATCTCAGACACACATACAGCTCCAGCACTATCATGCATTAAACTCTTTTAAACTCTAAATAAGTCTAATGTGCACATTCATATTCCTCACCCAATATTCCCATGTCATATTTTCCCTCTTTTTTGTCCTTGTTGATCAGGTAGTCAAAGTTATTGGTGAAGTACTGGAACAGAGAGTTCTGCTGAAGGACCTCCATACCCAAAATACGGTTCAGAAACTTATTGATGGTGCAGTCTGGGATACAGGACAGAAAAAGGCAATTAGCCACTTAGTGTATTTTGAATTTAACACACTTCTATAAAGTCAGGTTTGAATTATGCATGATCAATAATGTCAAAATGTCCACAAATAGGCACAGACATTATATATCACTAATAAATCGCCCAAGTAAAGGTATGGCTACATTAATCATACGGAATACAGATGAGTAGTAAATCAGCCTTCATAATCAGATCATTGTGTTATATTCACCTTTCTCTGTATTCAGACCCAGACGCGGCTCCCTACAGAAGATTCCCACATCAATCATGCCTTTCTTTATATCTGAAACACATATGAATGTTAAATCAGTACACACAAACATTACACTGTCATGTTCTACTGTAGAGCCCTGCACGGGCCTCAAATTTAGGCCCTAGCCGGCGTGTGTCCGACAACTTATCAGAATTACCGGCCCGAGTCCGACCCGAGCCCGTCTTTTTCCCCCCTTCTCCCAAAACAGATTATAATACTGTTTCAGCTATTAAAATAGTTCAGTTTTGTATGTAATGGCAAAGTGATTATATTTCGTTAAGTTTTTTATTAAGTTAATTTAGAAAAACGTTGTGGATTTTTTTGTTTGTTAACATAAGTTTTTGTTGTTTAAAGTAATGACCAAGGGGCCAGCAGCATACAGTGAGCTGATCATAGTCTATGTTTAATCAATTTAGCCTTTTCAAATCATCACGACTTGCCTAAAACAAAATCTATCTAGATATAAAACAGTTCAAGCACATAACAATGTTTAAAGGTTAAACCTTGATAAAATGTGCACTGTATACAACAGTTTGTGCGGAGAGTGGAAGCTAAAGTGCGCTTTGCAGGACATGCCAGCGCATCACTTGCATTTTTTTCAATGGATACGCCAACATTTTTGCTCATAAAGGTAAGAGTAATACATCATTCGGAACTGTAAATGGTCTACTTTTATTTGTGCACACACATTATCAACAAAACGTTGTGCATTTATAAAATAAACATGAAGCCCTTTCTGCCGTCTTGTCTTAAACAGGTGCGCTTCACAAAAATTAACCGAAAGTCAGCAAATACATGCCTCACAGACATGATAAATATATCTATCTGAACTATGATGTGAAAATTGTCCCGAAGCCCAGCCCAAGGGGCGCAAAAAAGTCGCAGTAGCCCCTCACTGCAGAACAAAGATCCAGGGGGCGGGGTTGGATCCACATCTAGGGGGTGGAGATGGTCGGTTTAGGGGTACAGATGGGTAGGTTTAGGGATCAGGGGGTGGAGACGGGTAGGTTTAGGTATATGTAAGGTGCTGACCTGCCAACCTTTGAAATTTTTTTGGAGTACCACTTGTGTGATTGCAACGGGGGGGGACTAAAAGCCCTAATATTAGGACGCTGTTCAGTGAGTCCAGCTATATGAACACAAATAAACCGCAGCAGATCTGACCGAATAGGAATGTGTGCTTTTATTCTATTTCACAGTTCGTCTAGAATATCAATGCGATCACGTCGACTCCAGAGGATTAAGTTAACTCAACTCAATGTTTTAACTTTCCACATCCACCCCAACCCGTTTACCTTAGTTGTAAGTACCGTGTGTACTGTCCTCTTAAGAAATCAGACGGCGAGAGTAAAAAAGGTACGAGACCGAGCGGGATTTTGTTTTGCTGTCTATTTGCAGTCTCTTTTTAATGATAGGTCTACGCATGTGTCAATCATCCCACTTGCTAGATGGGGAATGAACCCAGCGCTCTGATTGGTCGAAGTGCTCTTTCATTGCTGTTGCTTGATTGGTTTGTGCTGCACAAAGGCGTCACCAGGTTTTTGCGTAGTTTAAAGTGACAAATCGTACCTGCGTACTTTGAGGTCAAAATGCGTGCCCGCTATGCAAAATGCGTACAGGTTGGCAGGGTCTGAAGGTGGGAGGAGTTGGATCTAGATCCAACCACGCCCCCTGGATCTTGTATTCTGCAGTGAGGACCATCTCGCCCGTCGGACCCAGGCTGAAATGCAGGGCTGTATTCTTCTGCATGTGCTCAAACAAAGTGTCTCTTGCTGTGTCCCGATTGACAAACAAATCAAAATAGTAAGCAATGCTAGGATTAGTTTATCCGAAATCACAGTTTGCAGACTTCATGTATTTACTTTAGTACCACTATTGGAGTATAGTATTTTAGTAGAAATGACACTAAATAGCACTATTAGATATATTTAGATATATGTAATTATATTAGATATATTTGAACAAAGGTACACTACTGCTAAAACGTTTGGGGGTCAGTAAATTTTTTTTAAATGTAATTTGAAATGTTAATTTACTACCCTTTTGATCAAACTGGCATAAGCTGCATCACTGAAACAGATGAGAATACCTCTGAAGAACATGATGTCTCCTCCTGGGTAGCCCTTCGGTGGAGGGACTTTGTTGTCGATGTGCCCGAGGATGGCTTTAGTGATCTTATCCAATGCTTTGGTGCCATACTAAGACAGACAGAGGGTAAAAAACTGGTTCAATTCCTTTTCACATTGTTTTTCTGGGTATGAACTGTGGTATATTTGCAACATGGGAATCGGCATGAAAAGATTTCATCCAACTGTGAACCATATTGCAGTTCATAGGTTTCTTCCGAGTTTAAACATCAACCAAACGAATCGAAGGCTTAAGTCAAATGTCCAGTACAATGTGTTGTTAATGTTAAGCTTAAAACTATTGAACTTTTTTCAGTAATTGAAATAAAGCTAAAATAAAAATTTTAAAATAATAATGAAAAAATGAAATAAAAAAATGAACTTGAGTAAGTTCTAAAATAATAAAAGATAATGAATTACAAATATAAACTTTTTAAATAAAAATTATAAAAAGGACAAAGAATTACTAAAAACAATCTAAAATTCAAACGAAAACCGAAAATATAAAAATAAAAACCAATTCAAAATATTAATAAACACTCTAATAGTAAATATATAATCCTAAAACAACACCCTAATAAAGCCAGATGTGAGAACAGAGAATAATCTATTATATTTTAGCTGATAAAGGAGAATATGCTCCTACTTCGTTCTCAAAGTTGTACTGGCTCAGGTCTCTGGATTCAGTGGCTCGTCGGTCCCCGTGCGTTAGCGCCCCCTATAAAACACAACACACATTTTAATGTGGATGCATTTCCATTAACAAGCTCTCAAACATCTGACAACATTTTAATCAGCTCTCAAAGGATTGTAGAATGGCTACAAAAGCTTAAGTACATATACTTTCAATTTCACAGGTAGTAATGTGCACATGTTTAAGTTCATAAGTTGCAATGATTTTTGCTTGGCTTTGACTGTATTTTGGGTAGCTTTGCCCATAGTGAAATCTTATTGGTCCAAAATCTTGCAAAACATAGCTGTATATTAATGTGCTTAATGTGATTAAAAGAGGATGATTTAATTAAATAAATATGAGTGCTGCATGTTTACAAAATAAGAGTCCCAACATATTTCAGGCTTGTTTAAGTACCGCATTATGCAGAACAACTATTTTTATTATTATTCTATTATTTTATTATGGTATTTTGATTACACAGTAAACCGTATCTGGCAATTAATTCAATGTTGTTAACATGTTAAAAATTCCATAATTTTTAAATAAATAGTTTTAAGCAGAAACATTCAAAAATCTGGTGTACTTTTTGTAAATGTCTCCTCATAACCGTTTATTAAGAAAAAACAAATGAATTGATACACTTTCACTAAAATTCTCCAAATTAAGAGCTTGTGTACTTTGGGGAAAAAACGAAGCGTTAAGCCCTGAAACATATAGTTCTCATTAGCAGAGATTTTGTCACCTCAAGCAGTATTTTGCTTTTAGTATGACATGAAAGAAATCACTTGACAGTGCAAGCTTCAAGTCAAATCTAATTATTACATGATGCAAATGTATTATTGTGTACAATGCACAGTGTGTACAGTGCTAGTGTATATAACATCTGAAAAACAGAGACTTTACCAGGCTCTCCAATCTCTTGGCAACAATAGAGGCGAAGCGTCTCTCTCCAGCCAGCTCAGAGATGAGGAAGATATAATCTGGAGCTGTAACCTGATTTGAGCGATGCGTTCGACCTGGTAAGATACACAGCCACAGTATTAGCAACCCCCAAGATGCCTCTCAAACACACACAAACAAGCACAGACACTCACCGAACTGCTGGATGGCGCGGTCTGCGCTCCACGGCAGCTCTAAGGTCATGTGAACACGTCTCCTGCGGTTCTGCACGCGTCTATCTGCCTGTAGAGAGATGCCCGAACTAGCCGCTTCAGAGATGATGGCTATCAGCTGAGAGGGAAAGAGAAAGAGTATTAGTGGTTCGGTCTGGAAGTGGTGTTCTGTGTTTGTAGGTCAGAGGTCGTCACCTTCTCTCCGGTCATGAAGCGCTCTTTCTCTCTGACGTTGACGTGGTCGATGGTCAGGCCTTGTTCCGCTCTGGTCTCATATCGAACGCTGCCATCGGGACGCCGCACTACACGTCCCTTACGGCCCGTCATCTACACACACACACACACTTAGCATTTAACTTGTGTGTCATAACATCACATTGTGATCTAAGTCTAACACACAGATGTGAACAAGCATCAAGTGTCTCAATCAAAACTGAGAAGAGTGTTATTTTTGTGTAATGTTTGAATGAGCATTTATTTTTATATTTTCAGTTTTTATTTCAATTTTAGTTTTAAGTTTTGTATTTTGATGTGTTTTAGTAATTTTGTTTTATAATTTTTTATTATTATCAACACTATTTAGTTTTTTTTTTTAAGATTTATGTTTATTCTATTTGTAATTTTAGTACTTCATACTTTCTATATGAAGCAGTTTCTCATTTTCATTTAAGTTAAAACAAAAAATATTTCTACTAAGCTTTTGTGTGTGTGTGTGTGTGTGTGAGTGTTCATTTTCTGTATTTTTTAGCTTTATTTCAGTTAACAAAAAATATTTTCAATAGTTTTAGTGTACAATAACAACACTGAAAACTGCTGTCATGAAATGTTCATTGCAGCAACCTGGGAACTAGTAAACAGGACTTTGTTTTTCATATTTTTTCATATTTGAGCTTGACAGTTTGAGAAAGCTAGTCATTTTTGTGTGAAATTTCCATCAGAATATTTGCGAATGCTTTGAACATGGCATCAGAGGCTGAGACAAAATGTTAGTCAGAAATATGAAAATTACAATGTTGCTGTCTATATTTAACGTTCCTGAAATCGTGTTGTCGCTCACCAGTGTGTGTGAAGCAATGCATTACAGTGACTCCTCACCTCGGACACCTTCTCTGGTCCTCCAAACCGGTCAATCAGCTCGTCAAGAGTGTTGAGCGGCAGCTCTTTCCCCAGCTCTGCTATTTTACCCAGCAGCCTCTGCTTGAGTTCTTGTAGTTTAGCTGAAAACACACACAGGATGACTTCAGCAGAGTCTGAAATAGACTTTAATCACTCCTGTGTAGTTTAGATGTCTAGACTGAAATTAGGTCTGATTTAATAAGTGTGTATTGTGTGATTTAACAAGTGGACACCATGGTGTTGTGTCAAAAATGTGGGTATTAGTGTCGAATTTTATTATATTATTAATGTAAACATGCATTAAATGTATTGAAGACATATTAATGGAATATAATTACAGTATTTTTTGTGATTAAGTTATAGCGTTTATATTAAATGTATTTAGACTACTGTTTTTCATACAAATACCTACAAGCCATATTACATTTTTACCATGGTATTGAGGTGCTATATTTGTGTTTTAACTGTGATTATCATGATCTTAATGTATGCTACTATGGAAGACCAATGGTTAAAAAAAACACCTCAAAGAGTCAGAATAATTACATTTCACCATACAAAAATGAGATTGCTACAAGTTTTACAGATATAACTGATTTTGATACATAAATGAACATAAATCTACATCTGCATCCTAACTCAAGCTACTATCAAATGTGTATTTCTAAGAGACAAAAAAAGTTAGATTTTTAATATTTTTCTATTAAGATACTTATTTTGTTAAGGAAAAATGATTGGAAAAGTGTAAAGAATTCAAAAAAGTGTCTGTCATGTTCTGACCATAAAGAATAGTTTAAAACCCCAATTAAGTCTGGTTTGAACAACTTTCACATTGGTGCAAAAAATCATGCCTTTAAACTTGAATGAAATAAAAATGTGACATTTATCGTGAAAATGATCAATATAGACTGATATGAAAAAAAAATAATGGTGATAATTTTTGGCCAAATCGCCCAGCCCTAGCATGAGCACATTCTTCTGAAACACAGTTGAATTTCAGTCAACCTACCAGCAGGTCCATTGATGTGGTTCACGAAAATCACATCATCAGTGTCCTGTAGTGAATCAGGGGAGGAGTTAGAGTAGCTGTCAATCTCATCCGAGTCTGAGTCGGAGTCGTCGCTGATTTTAATTACCCCGCCCACTTCCACACAGTTCTTTGGAAATTTTGAAGGCCGTGCTCTGGGTTTTCCTTCAGAAGGCAAAGAATTGCTTTCAGAAAGATTCATGATGCACAAAAACCCACAGACCCAAACCCCAGAGACACAAAAATGTTTGATACAGCACAAGATGATGCGACTCACGTTTCCTCTTGCTTGCGGCGCTTTTCTCTCTTTTAGGTTTCTGTGTTGGGAAGTGTTTCTGAACTAATGACTGGAAAACACCCCTACAGGACAAAAACCCAAAATCTCAATCCAGTTCACCCACAGTGACGCATAACCACAGAGCAATTTATCCTTTTTCTATTGATAAGTTTTTTTTTTTTTATAGCACTTTTCACGATACCAATCATTGCAAAGCAGCTTTACAGAAAATATGAAGTTTCTACATTACATTTAGGAGTTGGTTATTAGTGGTGACTATAAGGTTCTCTGGAATACTTGATTCTGATTGGTCTACTGGTGATTTGTGGGAGATTTCAGTCTTTCCCCACTGAAGAAGAAAGAAGTTGCACTAGCTGCACGTGGGAAATGGACTTGTGGGAATGAGGACACTCACTCAGCAGCGGACACAAATCGGTCCAGGTGTCCGTCGTTCTCGTCTAGGACCTCTCGTGTACGAGCCTCTCCAGTGGACTGCAGGCCAATCACGATGCACTGTTTGAAATGACACGGAGAGAGGGCGGAGCCACATTTAGCACAATTAGTGAAACGCTTAATACAGGGTTCCCACAATGAAGTTAACCTTCCAGTCATCTGTAATTACTGGGAAGGGATGCATGATTTTTGCACAGGGGGAAAAAAAAGCTTGGATTTTTTTATTTTATTTTATTTAGTTTTTTATGTCATGTCAGCAGCAAGGCTAGCTTAATGGCGAAAACTGAATAAATAACATAAGTCATACAATAAACAAGAAACTATATAAGACATTTAAGGTTAATACTATAAAAAATCTAAAAAACATTTAGGTGATTTTTAAATATAGATAAAAAATTCCTGATAAAAAATTGCATTTGCCATGTAAAAAAAAAAAAAAGTGCCAGATTTTCTGTGCTTATTTGTTTGGCCAGAAATTGTGTGATTACATACTGATAACACTATACAATGGCAACAACAACAACAATAATAATATTAATCAATTATTATTATTATATATTAAAATTACTACAAAACAACAATAGTAATTACTGTTATTGCATAATAAATTATTATTACTAAATGTAAAAAAATAAGTAGACAATAAGAAATATCACTATTGTAATATTTTATATTTTACTATCATAATATGTAATATCTTTTATAAAGTAAGAAAAAAAGGGAAATTTAATTATATATTTTTTTTATATTATATATTTATGGGGTTAGGATAAGGATATCTAAAACCCAGTAAAACCTCTACTTAATGAGCAAAAGCACAAATCTTGATCACTGACTCACCTTGCCGTGCTGCAGCTCAGTATGAGCGAGTTCAACCAGACGACGGACTTTAGCGGCGATGCACAGGTACTTAAAAAACCTCTGGTGTGACGACCAGAACTGACCCCACAGAGACTTACGGGAGGCCAGACCCAACGTATCCGCAGCTCTGGTGAACAGATCGAGAGCCTCGGCCCACTAGACAGAGAAAGAAACACTTTAACTACTGCTTAATACATTATTTGGGACAAAGTGATTCGACACAACAAGTGTTTCTCTCACCAGTCTAGCTGCTTTGTTGTAGACCAGTTTGAACTCTTCGTCCAGTGTAATCTCCTCTATGCGGAAGGACACGCCGGAAAAGCTCAGCTGCCGTGCGATGTACATGCCACTCACTTTCATATCCATTGCAACAATCTCCATGGCGCCAACACCCCTGGAACATGAACATGAGTAAATGTTTATGAGAGAAGATGAATATTTTCATCAGATAAAACAGACCATTGTGATCCTGAGCATGAACTCTGACCTCTTCTCAATAGCATGCAGGAAGTCGTCAAATGTCTTGAACGGTGTTCCTAGCCCCCAGATCCCCAGTCGGCTCATGTATATCATATTCTTTGGCTCAGAAGCACCTGGAGAATAAGAATGATGAAGGCAGAAAACTCAGGTCTCATTATTCCTCAGAAGAGCTCAGAATGCATGAAACCATAATCAACCATTTTCAAGGGGATTTGGCAATGGCTTCCTTTGGAAAATAACCAATCTTCCAAATCAAAAAGAACTAAACATAAAAAAACAAACCTTTGTAACTTAATTTTTTTATTTTTAGAAAATACAATATTTATAAATTTTTTATTTATTAATACTTATTTTATTTCAGCTAGTTGTCAAGGCAAATTTTTTTATTTTCATTTAGTTAAACTTTTACTAAAATACCTAAAACTAAAAAAAAAAAAAAAAAAAAAAAGCGTATAGACATACTAAATACTAAAACTAACAAAAATGAACAAAAAAACCCAACAAAATTAATAAAAAAAAATATAATTAAATAAAAACAGAAAATATAAAAATATGCACACCAAGACTGCATTTATTTGATTTAAAAACAGAAAAAAAATATATTATAAAATAGTATTACAATTTAAACAAATTCTATTTGAATATATTTAAAAAATAATGTCAAGTAATTTATTCCTGTGACAGTAAAACTGAATATAAAAAGCTTTTTTTTTTTTTATTAACCCTTTTACGCAGCAAGGATGCATTAAATTGATCAAAAGTGACAGTAAAATCAAGTACAAAAGATTTCTATTTCAAATAAATGCTGTTCTTTTGAACTTTCTATTTATCAAAGGATCCTGAAAAAGAAAATGCATCACAGTTTCCAGAAAAATATTCAGCAGCACAACTGTGTTCAACATTGATAATATTCAGAAATGTTTCTTGAGTAAATCAGTATATTATTATGATTTCTGAAGGATCATGTGACATGAAAATACAGCTGCGCAGCACAGAAATAAATTACATTTTACAATATAGTAAAATAGAAAGACATTATTTTAAATTGTAATAATATTCCACAATATTATTGTATTTTGGATCAAATAAATGCAGCCTTGATGAGCAGAAGAGATTTCTTTAAAAAAACTCTTAGAAACACCCACCTGTGGCACTAGCATACACCACTCTCGCCCGGGGCAGTTTGCTCTGCAAGTCCAGGACTGCTTTACCCATCTTAGTGGAGGTCGCATTTTTAGCCTTATGGCACTCATCAAACACAATCTAAGGTTAAAGGTCAAGGGTCAACAGCACTGTTACAATAGTTTTGTTCATACATATTAAGAGTTAATTAGTATTCAGCAACTTGAGGCGCTCTGAAGAATAACAGTGTGCACTATGATGCTACACGGAAGTTAGCCAATCTTAACGGAGATCATTTGCATATTGTTTTAGTCTTAAAGTCTTAAAGGTACAGAAGCAAAAACAACAAGCAACCTTATAATTTCCAGTAACAACCTAAAGTCATTACTTTCTAAAAGATGCATGCATGTACAATCGGCAACGCTGGAAGTGAAGGATACGACTCCATCAAAGTTGGGTTTGCACCAGTCCAGGATCTGTTTGAGTCTGGTGCGGTGCTGCCCGCCGGCCTGGCTCTCTCCAATCAGCGCGGAGTATGTGGCGAATAAAATGCCCTCTGAGGTAGCCATATCTCCGTATTTAATCTGCATGAAAAAGGAAACGCAGACATTTAATGCCCCAACAAGAAATAATTAACATGACTGGACCAAAGTATCAGTTTCTACCAACCAGAGCACAAAATAAGATGTTAACTGTAATGAAATAGACATACAAGTATATTTTTTATTTATATATTGCTAGTTCATACAAATATAAATGTTTCAGCTGCCTTGCAGTTTTATTCCAGTAAATTTTAAGGAGTAAATGCAAACTTAGCACACAACATTTATAAAAATAAGCTGCATAAGTGGCTCTTGTGATTGTGATGTTCTCATTAGACACTTTAAGATTTGCGGGAGTATTTTTAATACCTTATTTTTAACTTTATGTCTACTTTCTAATGGCATAACAAACATTGTTTTGTCAGCTGAAGCCCTTTAACATAAAATGTACTTCTGAGAGTTTAAGTTAATATTTAACCATATATTTGCAGGTTCAAGGCAGCGTTGTTAAGTGAAACCACAACAAACACTATTAAAAATAAGTGTAGTTGACTGATATATAGCTGAAATAAAAAAAGTAGATGAAAAATATAAACAAAAATAACAAATGTTGCCTTGGCAACTAACTGAAAAAAATGAAGTATTAAAATGACACACTAAAACTGAAATAAAAATAAATGAAAGCTAACTAGAAATATTGAAATATTTAAAGAAATACATAAATTATAAAAACATTTTTTAAAAAGGACATAAAATTACTAAAAACTAAAAAAAAATTATAGTTATATAATTAAAGTTAATGGTCACATAAAATGCAGGTAAACTAATAAAAAAAAAAAAATTCACTATTCTCCTGTATTTTTCTCCTGTTATTATTGTAAAAGTTATTTTTTGTAAAACAAAAAAAATTCTTCTTAATATTTTAAAAAATAAATTATTAAAGTGTTTTTAGCAAGCGTTAAATTTTGTGTTTTTATTTTTAAATTATGTAAATTTTACATTGTTATGATTTAATTAATTATTTGGTTTTCATCAACTCACAAAGCCTATTTAGATCCATTACTTTTGGAAAACCCAGACAATATGTACAATAAAGATGAAAAAAAGCAGTGACAAGTCAGTTCTCAAACCTTATTTAAAGCAAACACAGGGATGTTGGGAGCGTCTATGTCTCTGAGATCTCTCTCAGCATCGTACTTCAGGTCATTTGACACACTGAACCTAAAACAGAGCAGATTCCCAGAAAAAGATCCCTTGGTTAGATGAACGGTCAGATGAGTTTGACTGAACGTGAGCGTTAGAGATGCATGCAGGTGTTTACCACAGAGCTCTCTTCCGTCCCTTTAAGAAATTCTCCAGTATGATTCCGGCCACAGTGCGGCCCTTCCCGACGCCGGCTCCGTCTCCGATCAGAAACCCCGCCCGCTGACCGTTCTGAAGAATCACCTCGTGTTGCTGAAGAACATGAGCACAAAGGAGATTTTATACATTCTAGGGCTGGGCAACTTTTCAGATTTTATGGATTCTTATGAATTTAAACATTTTATGAATTTAATGTTTTGCCACGATTTTATTTTGTAGAAATCGAAGAATCGTGATTTTGGAATGGAAATATTACCAAACGTTAGAATTATGCCAATGATAACAATAAAGAGAAATTTTGAAATTTTGAGAAAAAAAAAAAAAAAAAAAGCATTTTCCTCGTATTATTTCTGAACATATAATATGTATTAGGGTTGGGCGATATGTCAAAAATATCTTATCGATAATCGCCGTTAAAAAATATTGCGATATCTGATAATATTGTCTAACCAAGCCCCACCTCCACCACGCCCCGCCCGCCTCGGCCCGGCCGAGACAATATTGCCGACATGTACCATAAACACACGTTCAGTTTGGTCTTAATTATTGCCACATTAAAGTTTCGGTTTTACTTTTTCTTAGTTTGTGTTTAAACTAACAGAAAACATTAGCTTTACTGTTATGTTGGTGTTGCTAATCATTTCCATTCTGTTCTTATCAAATTTGTGTTTGAAATGAATTTCGTTTTGTGAGGAGAACTGTCGAGGAACAATAATAGAACCCAATTTTAAGTTCATCATGGTGAGGTTGGACATTCTGGCAGTGATTGTAAGAATGATAAATGCATGTTGATGTAATTAAAAAAAATGCCTCATTCATTCATTCAATATCTTGAATAAAATATGCCTATTTTCCGATGTTTCTCTTTCTTTTTGGCATTATCGCCTGTGTAGACATTTCATGATGGTAAGTTTAATTTCCTTGAATATAACAATTGTTTCATTGTTTTTAAACTTGTAGTCAAGCTATAACGTAGGCTATATGATATTTATCATGAATGACTAAAATCATGCAGGGATTAAAAATTAATTATGAGTTTTTCTTTTTCTGGTAGCCTAGTTCTGAGGTCTCTTTTGGCCCGTTTTTAACAAAATAAAAAGAACTGCTTTTTAATTAGAAGTAATTTTAAATTATTTCATTCTTGCATGCAAAAAGACCTGTATGGTGACTATGGGGCCATGTAAATTTACTAGGTTGCTAGGTTTATCATGTCTTTTTTTTTTCTCGATAAAATCGATAATTGTCTTTTACCTGACTGTTGACATCGACATCGCGATATATCGTCATATCGCCCAGCCCTAATATGTATAAGACAAGTTTGTACAAGATGTAGTTGTAGCTTATGCATTTTTTCTGCAAAGATATTTAACAAGTGATTTGTTCAACATTTAGAGGGTTTAACAACTAGAGGGTTAATAAAGTAAAAGCTACTTGAATCAGGTTGTAGTTCAATTTTCAAGTTGACTAGTTAAAAATTGTTAAAAAAACAAAGAGAGATTTTAATTTTTTGCCATATCACCCAGCCCTAATACATTGACACTAAACTCATCTGTGAGAGGAAAGAGAAGAGCAGAGAGAGCAATGGTACCTGGCAGGCGTAGATGATAGCCTCCAGCTGCAGGGCAGACAGCAGGCCGGAGTTAATGCTGCGGTCTGGAATGGACAGTGTGTAGGTGATGTCCGGAGGAGGAACGCTGGACAGTGTGTTGGTCTCCACCACAATATCAGGATGAGAGATTCCTATAGTAGCTGCACACATGTGAACAGAGTATTGATTTGCCACAGAAGCACCACAAACTGTGAAAGTGAGTTGAGTTTCTGCTGTGTACGAGGGATGGGCAGCATGATTTTTTATTAAATTTAAATGTTTTTTTAATATATATATTTATATATTTTTACATTTAATTCACTTATAATTCAAAAATTAAACAAAAAAAAAAAGCATAAAAAAATTAAATTAAAATGTGCTTCACCAGCATGTTTCCCCTCCTTTTTTTCCCTACTATACATGGTGGGCCAAATAAAATCATATGTCATATGGGGGGGGTTATGCATAATTTATGACTTTTAATTAAAAACAAGTCCAAAATACACATGGACTCTTATTCTGAAATGTTGCTACTTCCAGCTGCTCATTCAAAAAGATAAAATATGGACTTTATCAAGCATCTACAACATATTACACTATAAAGACTATAAAGTAAACATTGTCATTATCCATTAACAGCAATTGTTTGGCATAAATGCATGGTATTAATTGATTGCGAGCCTGTAGAATTTGAAACAGCACCGCGTTTTGACTTTGAACGTGCACCGCTTGGACTAATTTAATTAAATTGTTTCTTTTGAAGTTTAATAATTGTATCAGACTGTATCATAACTACTGTTATTCCATTTCTAAATTTAAGCCCTCTTAAAATGATAATTAGGACTTTTGCTATACCATTTTAAATATTTATGACCTTTAAAATATTATAATATAGCATTTAAAATCATTTTAAATTTGAGAAAACTAAATGCAAGACTTTTAAACACTTGCAAGGATCCTACACACACTACAACATGTTATAACTGTGATATAAAAATACATATCTGGCTCATATTGCTCACTCATGTGCTGTAGATTAATATAACCGCATGTCTACTTACATTTGGATGGCTTGTATTCGGCGTATGTGTCCGCATGCCCCAACTCCTCCGTCTCTTCCTCATCTGCCTCCTCCTCTTCCTCCAGTGGCGGCGGCGGCGGAGCAGCAGCCTGTGGAAATGAAGGAATGAAGATGCAGAAAACAAAAGATGATAAAATGTAGTGAAACAGAGGACAGAGTATTACAGAGAAAAGGAGAGGACCTACCTTAAATCCTGTGACTGATGCAGACAGGAGAGCGCTATAATCATTCGACCCAGCAGGAAACGCGCTCAGGTTCTGCTGAAGAACACAGATACAGAGATGTTGAACATGCTTATGGAATTACACAAGAGAAATCAGACTCTACATTGTTACAGGTCCCGGGCAGTCGGGAAGAGTGTAAACAGTAATCTTAGTAGTAAATGAGAGAGACAAGAGTTAGTGGTTACATTCACGGTCCTCTTTGTTGTCTTTTAATACACATACACATTTGTATTTCAGAAGACACTTTGAATCACAAAGTAATTCATAAACATGTTGGAAAAAATAATACACACTGTATAGATACTTAAATCAAATCACAATAAATAAATGAATAAACAAATAATGAAATCTTAACCATATGCACAGAAATGCTCTAATTCTTATACAAAACTAGCTGAATTAGTGTCATATACAAATATACAAATAATTTAATTTGTGACCCAAACTATATGTGGGGTGGTCACACTCTCCCCTACAAAGAAGCTAATGCATCCAAATATTGTTTAAATAACCATATTGGTTCGTTGGTTCCTTTTTTTCTTTCAATAGACAAATATTGGGTAATTTATTGGTGTCAGTGTCTGGTATGGTATGAAAAGAGCAGATATGTAGAATGATGATATGTATGTTGGTGTTGGATAGGTGTAGTATTGTGTTACTTCTGTCCCATTAAACCCTAAAGTATTAACTGATGTGTGTGTCTGTAATAATGGCTGACCTAAATGTGAGTAGGTGAGTCTCTGTGCTGGTCTTCGATGTCTTGTAGATCTTTTGGGTTCTATTGAGGGGGAATTTTGTGTAGTTGTGTGTGGGTTAGTTAAGACAACAGGAATGCCTCTGTCATGGATGCTTTCTGGTATGAATGTCTCCTCATCTACAGGTAAGTATTCTTCATCGGCTTGTGATTCTGCAGGTAAGTATTCCCTATTTATACTCTCTGGTACGAATGGCTCCTCATTTACAGGTAAGTATTCTTCATTTGCTTGTGTTTCTGTTGGTTGCTCTTTTTGCTTGCTTTCTCTCTTTCCTCTTACAGGTCCTCTGAGATCTTACATTTCACTGCTGGTTATAACCGTGTATGTGACAAATAAAAATCTTGAATCTTGACTTGGAAGTGTAAGTTCTTCCTGTTCTCTTCTCTCCTTTGACAACATAGGTTGTAGATTTTGAGTTCTTTTTGGTGTATTTTCTGGCATCCTTATCCAGTAGGATGTATTTTCGTCTTCAGAGTCAGTCGTATCACTGTTTAATGAAGTGTCTCTCTTTTTTTTAGACCTTGTCTTTCTCATCATTCTGTTCTTACCCTTTTCTGCTGCAGATGGCATCTCTGGTACAGGTGACAAAACAGGTAGGTCAACAGGTAAGTCATTTACAAGGTGTAGCAGGTTTCTATGTAGGGTACGAATTTTTGCTGGATCATTTTCTGGACTGACTCTATAAACTGGGCTGTCATTTAGTTGTTCTTTAATGATGTATATTTGTTTCTCCCAGTAAGACTTAAGTTTTTCTGGTCCACCTTTTCTCATCATATTCTGGACAAGCACTCCATCTCCAGGATGCAGAGTTATACCCTTTAACTGATGGTCATAATATTTTTTTTCCTTTTTCACTTGACAGTCTGCTGTTTTCACTTGCAATTCTTTATGCCTCCTTCATTCGCGCAGCCCATCTGTCAGCATATCTTGTCGGAGACTCATCTGTTTCTTCTAAGTTCAGTCCAAACAGTAGATCAACTGGCAAACGTGGAGATCGACCAAACATTAAGTAGAAAGGTGAGAATCCAGTTGCCTCATGTCTTGTACAGTTATAAGCATGGACAACACGTGCTAGATGTTCTTTCCAATTCTCCTTTTCCTTTTCTTGGCGTGTTCTCAGCATTTGTAGAAGAACCCTATTGAATCACTCAGCAGGATTGCCTTGCCTTGTGATAAGGGGTAGTCCTTGAATGTCCAACTCCAGACAGTCTACTCAAGGTCTTGAACAGTTAATTCTCAAACTCTCTTCCTTGGTCGTGATGCAACTTATTTGGATATCCAAATCGTGGAATAAAATCATTGAATATCTTTTCGGCTGCTGTTCTTCCAGACTTGCTATTGGTTGTATAAGCTTATCTGGTAAAGTGATCGAAAACAACCAGTATGTACTCAAAACCACCTTTACTTTTCTCCAAGTGGAGATAATCTATGGAAACGAGTTCAAGAGGAAAAGTAGTTGTGATGCTTCCCATTGGAGCCCTCTCATGTCTAACAGGCTTCTTTTGCTTAATACATGAATATGTTCTTGTGACATAATTTTCAATGTCAACTTTCATATGTGGCCAATAAAATCTCTCTCTTGCCAGATGTATCCCCCTTTCTGTGCCCACATGACCCATATCATCATGAAGATGCTTCAGGACTTTCTTCTTAAATTCTGCAGGTAAGACCAGTTATTTCTGATGAGTGGTCTTGCGATACAGCAAGCCATTGTCAATATGCAGTTTTTGCCACTCATGTAATAGCTTCTTGGCTGGGCCATGCAACCCTCTTCTGACTTCCCTGGTGAGAGTTTGGTTGTTTTCTTTAAGTTTGATTATTTCCCTAATAGCAGGATCTTCTTTCTGTGCTCTCTGTAACTCACTGTGATGTGTTGTCGACAGAAAATCATGGTGAGATAATTCTGGGCATGTGTTTGTAATTTCAGAGTTTTGAGCTGAAATGAGAATAGCTATCCAGGCTACATCCCATTTCTTTGGTACCTGGCTCCCTTCCCAGATTGTACAAACTGCATCAAAGGACATTTCCCCTGAACACGAGGCCACATACTGTTCTACTTCCAGAGGACAAGGAGAGAGAGTGTCAGCATCTATATTTTCTTTTCCTGGTCGGTACTTGATGTCGAAGTGGAAATCAGACAGTTCTCCCACCCAACGATGACCCACAGCATTTAGCTTGGCAGTGCTCATCACATAGGTCAGGGAGTTGTTATCAGTGTATACAGTGAAGTGAGGTGCATAAAACAGATAATCACGGAATTTCTCACATCTACCCCACTTCAAAGCTAGGAATTCAAGCTTGCCAGAGTGAAGATTGTAATTTTTCTCTGCTGGGGTAAGAGTTCTAGATCCATAAGTGATAACCTTTAACTTTCCGTTCTGCCATTGATAGAGAACTGCGCCTAAACCCTTCTCAGATCAGTATGGAGAGTAAATGGAGAGTTGAAATCTGGATAAGCCAGAACAGGTAGATGGGTAAGAATGTCAATCAGTGTTCCCAGGGTGTACTTGTGTTCTTCAGTCCAGACCACTGGTGTTTTAGAAGGCAGCTGGTTACCTTTCCCTTTGGTTTTGTTGATTCTTTCCATCACTCCTTGTGCATTATTGTTCTTTACTTGCAGAAGATCATATATGGGTTTGGCAATTCTCGAGAAGTCCTGGATGTATGTTCTGTAATAACTTAAGAATCCCAGCAATCTTTGTACCTCTCCAATGGTGCTTGGTGACTTTTCTTTCAGTGACAAAATGGCATTGAGGTCCTTGGGGTCAATGCGAACACCTTCACCAGAAACAAGCCATCCCACATAGCGAACCCCTCTGTTGAAGCGTTCACATTTTTTTGGTCTGAGTTTCACCCCATGTTGTTGTAGTGCTTTTAATACCCTTCTAAGTCCTTCAAGGTGGTCTTCAAAGGTCTTTGCATAACAGAGTATGTCATCCAGGTAAGGTATGCAGCAATCATCTCGAAGGGAGTCCAGCATCTCTTCCATGCTTCTTTGGAATGCAGCAGGTGCATTGGTCAGCCCAAAAGGAATACTTACCCACTCATATAACCCCCATGGTGTAATGAATGTCGTCTTATGTCTGGATCCCTCAGCCATAAACCCTTGATGGTATGCCTTCCCTTGATCAAGGATGGAAAACCAGCTGTAACCCCCTAAAGTATCTGTTATGTCTTGTATACGAGGCAAAGGGTGTTTGTCTGGTACTGTCTTCTTATTAAGTGAATGATAGTCAATGCAAAGTCTAAGTGAACCATCTTTTTTTCTTACACATACAACAGGAGCAGAGTATGGTGCCTTGGACTTAACAATCCAACCTCTAGCCAACAAGTCTTGAATGTACTCCTTGACTTCCTGATAAAGTGGTTTAGGTACAGAGGGCGTATGTTCTTTGCACAGGTATGTTATCCTTTAATGTGATTGCTATCTGCAGGCTAGGAATGCATCCAATGTCATCATCGTCACTTGCAAAAGCTGCTGACTCTTCATAAAGCAATTATATTACCCGCTCTTGCTGTTCTTTACTGAGGTAGCTAAAATCAACTGGAGGGTGCCAAAGTGTTGTAGAATTTCTTCCTTCATTCTTGGTACCAGTCAGGGTGTCCATACTGTTCACTTCCACAGACAAAGGTTGAAAATCTGCTTGATCAGTTTCAATTACTTTTCTGACTGTCTGAATGCTCCCTAGTGTGGTCTTTCGGGGCAGTTTGATGCTATTGCATGATTTGGGGCAGTCGTGGCCTAATGTATAGAGAGTTGGACTTGTAATCCGAAGGTCGTGGGTTCGAGTCTCAGATCCAGCAGGGATTGTAGGTGGGGGGAGTGAATAACCAACACTCTCTCCATCCTCTCTCCGGGCGCCGCAGCAATGGCTGCCCACTGCTCCGGGTGTATGTTCACTACTGTGTGTACACTTGGATGGGTTAAATACAGAGCACAAATTCCGAGTATGGGTCACCATACTTGGCCACACACCACTTCCCTTTCCCTTTGATTGCCAACAGGTATTTGAACATATGGGTTCTGTGGATTTAGAATTTTCAAAAGTCCCTAGGCAACAATCAACTGGTCCAACTGTGGACACTCCATGACAGGTTCGAACAGCACCATCTTTTGGAACATGACACTTAACATGAGTGACACAACCTGAGTGGATAATAACATCTTGCGGTCCAACATTTATCGAGACCCGAATATCCAAATCTAGCTCATTTGAAGTCTCCTGGTATTGAATGAGATTTACAAGAGCATTGGCCTTATCTTCTTCAATTTCCATTGCTGTCCTGAAGAGGTTGGCTAGAGTGAAAAAGGCTTAAGTTCGATTTTCACCACCTCTTATAATATCTTGTACAACATTAAACCCCAGAATGGGTCTTTCTAAGCCAATTCTGCTTACCAGAAAAGGAACATGTATAGCCAGTCTAGGGTCTTCATTCCCAAGAAGGTTAAAAGTAATCTCCACCCAACCATGGAAGAGCTGATAAAATGTAAAAACTGTAACTTGAATGCAATGTAAGTCGCTTTGGATAAAAGCTTCTGCTAAATGCATAAATGTAAATGTATTAGGTCCTTTTTTACATCTCTGACCTCCAGTTCCTGTGAGTCAGTAATCTCTGTGAGTGGGCGAAGCTTTGTGTGAGGTAAGTAAATTTCTTTCCAATTCTAATCCATAATGCTGACCTGGGCTCCTGTGTCTAATAAAACACTGACAGGATAACCGTTCACTGTATATTTCAACAGACACTTTTCTCCTACAAGCTGAGCAACTCTCATTTGATTAGACTGGTTTTATAAGTATGGAGATGTGATGTTGTGGATTTGTTTTGACAAAGTCGAAGTAGCTGTAGGAGCTTTTAATATTTCATATTGGGACGGATACTTTACTTCGATCACTGGTTGTCCCTCTGCAGAAATCGTTCCCCATTTCCCTGGTTTCTTGATTTCTGAAGGCAACTTCCCACTCTGTGTCCCTCTGCGGGAACCAGTGGCTGCAAGTGGTCACATTTTTATCTATGCATTCGTTGCATCTTGACTGTCACTGCCTTTGAAGAGAACATCTACTTGAAGAGAATTGTGTTTGGGGTCTTGACCTGTATTGATGCTGTGATGGATACTGGGTCTGAGACTGCACCTGTGTATCTGGATTGTCCAGTGGCATGGCAGATGGTAGGAATGGGCTGCTGAGGTGGTTGCTGATGTTTTCGAGGTTGTGACTCACTATACTCGTGCCATGAGTTAGGAAATTTTGCCATTCCAGACCATTTCAAGGAGAGCACTGCAGTAGTTCCTGTAGCTCAAATAGTAGAGCATGGCGCTAGCAACACCAAGGTCATGGGTTCGATTCCCAGGGAAAGCAAGAGCTGATAAAATGTAAAAAAAAAAAAAACACTGTAACTTGAATGCAATGTAAGTCGCTTTGGATAAAAGCGTCTGCTAAATGCGTAAATGTAAATGTAGTTAAAGCTTTGATTTATACCCTCAGCTGCCGAATGGTGTCATCTTTTGTCATCTCATCCACTCTCACCATTTCTATAGCCTCACTGTCAGACTCAAACTGTGCGCTGTGTGCATGTACCACCTTATGGCGAGTAGACTGACCCAGCCGGAGTTGCATCTCACTTTCATCACTTGTAATTCTTATTACTTGTCTCAGCAGGGTTTCATCAGAGACACTGGAATCTAAGAGGAAAGGTCTCAACTCTCACCGAATGTCACTGTGTTTTAGGCCGATGCCTTGTGAAACGGTATGGATAAATACACTCTGAACTGTGTGTTTGTCATATCTAATGTCTGAATTCACTTGTCTAGAACAGAACAGTATCTTCTGCTTTAGGCTGATCATGCGGTACAGGAACTGCTGTGGTGTCTCATGGTCATGTTGCTTGGCAGTCATGAGTTCCTGGAAAAGTTCAGTACTGCTGCTTTCACCTAGATGAGACTGGAGAAAACTCTTCAATTCTGCAACAGTCATGTCATCCTTGGTTATTAACATATCTTTAAAATGTCCAGGTTTAATCATGCGGAACACCCCTTGAATTACTTCGCTTTCAGTGTAGCCTTCCTTAATGCCTTCATCAATTTGCTTGCACAGGTTGCTGAATCTTATGTCAGATACACTGTCTCCTATTTGTCCCCCATGGATCTTGAATTCTCGACACTGCAACATTGCAATGTCTCTGATGGAGACCATGGTGTCAGAGTGAGATGTGTTGTGGTCACTAAATTCCTGCCTTGAAATGCTAGAATATACATTATAAGAATATTATTATTGTTTGGAAGATGTGTGTGTGACGTGACTGTGGATGTAGGAAGTGTGGTAGGTTTAGTTCTACTGGCTAAAAGTTTTCTACCTAACTCCTCATAGTGATAACATTCTCTGGTACTCATCCAATGATGTGTCTGTGTTATGAGGTGCAATAAATGGCTGAGTAACCTTTTCAGTCCTAATAGCACGTTGCTCTACAATTTCATCAATGCATTCATTTAAATTCATTAACACCGTTATCCCTTGGTCAGGTAGCCTAGATCAGGGGTTCCCAAACTTTTCCATTCCATGACCCACCTAGACAAGTACAATCTATTTCAAGACCCAGCTAAATATTTGAGATCAAAAAACGATTGACATTACTATAAGCTTAATCATAATTAAAAGCGTAATATGGCAGAAATTAAGTATTTAAGAAAAATAACCATTTTATTTTATAGTACCACTTCACTACTAATATTTAAGTTTTAATTTCTTCATTTACAGACGTTAATGAGTCTATGAAATATGTCCATAAAACTTCGAAACGCGCTCACTCCGGTGTGGCTATGAACTGTAATCTGCGAGTGTTGTTAAACTCATTGCGGGGTTCAGCGCAGAAAATGCCTTCAGAACCCAACACTTTTTTTTTTTTGCAAAGCATAAGAAGCGAAGCAGAATTATCTCAAACAGTTTGGAGATTAAAATAATTGTGAGATAATTGTGAAAAATAATAAACAGATGTCTCATTTTAAATAAACAAAAACTAAAAACTGAAATGACATTTACTTCAGCCAGAAATTTACTTTTGCGATGTTAAATAAATGTTCAGCTATATCTTCAAATGAATTTTTAACTTTGGCACACTTTTTTCCCTCTATATAGTGATGACATGGCAAGGAAATAATAGGAAATTTGGTAAATTCTGTTTATGGATTAAATGCATATGAACAAACGAAAACAAAGAACTCTTTACATCTCTCGGAAAGATACAGCGCCGAGTTCAAACAGACGATAGAAATGCATGAACATAAATATAGGCTACCTGAAACAGTTTTAGCAACATTTGAATTTCCCGGTGTATGCAATCTGATGCAGGACACAGCGCAGTGAAATGAGCGAGTTTCTTCTCATTAATAATGCGGACTGAGCATTTTAATAATCAAGCGTTGCTCTGAGACCCTCACTGTTATTACAACTCATGCGCGCCCGCGCTTAAAAACAGGCAACGCATGTTTTAAATCCCGGCCTTTGCGATTTGGAAATCGCATTGAGCAATATCGCAATTCGTAATTAATCTTTGTATAACGTCCAGCCCTAGGAACTGTGCATGTATCATTTAGCTGCCGCCAAGTGGCTTTGTGCGACCCACCTTGTCCCACTCTGCGACCCACAGTTTGAAAACCCCTGGCCTAGATGATTCCCAACTATGCATGTAAGTGACAATGTAATTAATGTAGCTCTCTTCGTCACCATCCTTTAATGGTGTAACATCTGCAACTGGTGCTGGGTGAATGTCTTTTGCCAACTGGAAGAGTTCACCTGCGTTCAAAGTACAGACTTTCTTCTTGATGTTCCAGATAAGTCTCTTTCTTTCTTCGTCGGACATGATGCACTTTCAGGTAGATCTGGTTATGTGGTGATGCTCTTGGTGAGGATGATGCTGGTCACCTTCTCCCCTTAGCCTCTCACACACGCGTTGCTCTCTTCCTGAGGAATGTGCTTTGCTGTCCCTCGGTTCAAAATCACTGGACCAAAAGTCGTCAGAGTAGCGCTGATCCCGGACGAGCCCCCAAAAAATCTGTTACAGGTCCCGGGCAGTCGGGAAGAGTGTAAACAGTAATCTTAGTAGTAAACGAGAGAGACAAGAGTTAGTGGTTACATTCACGGTCCTCTTTGTTGTCTTTTAATACACATACACATTTGTATTTCAGAGTCAGTAAGACATCACAAAGTAATTCATAAACATGTTGGAAAAAATAATACACACTGTATAGATACTTAAATCAAATCACAATAAATAAATGAATAAACAAATAATGAAATGAAAACTTAACCATATGCACAGAAATGCTCTAATTCTTATACAAAACTAGCTGAATTAGTGTCTCAGGTAAGTAATTGTACACATAAATTACTCAGGTGAATACATGACAAACTTCTGTGTGACAAGCATCTTAAAATTCATAAAATAAATAATCAGTTGAAAAGTTATTTGTGCATTAAAGCATGTAAATTACAGTTTAATAAGACATTTAATTAATTTAACTCACCTTAGTAGTAAATGCGAGAGACGAGAGTTAGTGGTTGCTTTCACGGTCCTCTTAGTTGTCTGAGGATGTGCTGCAGTCATCACGGTAACTCAACTCTCTCAACTGATGCTCAGAATTCAGAAAATGCTGCTGAACTGTTCAGTGTAAACTCATTATAACACATTAAGGTCATTTAAATAAAACTTAAATATGTATACAGTACAAATAGAAATAAACAAATAAAAATGAAATGTATATACAAATAATTTATGACCCAAACTATATGTGGGGTGGTCACAACATGCTAATAATATCGACTGCACATATATACTTTACTGGTGATGAGTATTAAAGGGATAGTTCATCATTTACTCAACCTCAAGTTCAACCTGTATGACTTACTTTCTTCTTTTGAACACAAAAGAAGATATTTTGAAGAATGTTGGTAACCAAACAGTTGATGGCACCCACTGAATTCCACAGTATGGAAAAGAAAAATACCATGGAAGCCAATGGCTATTGTTTTGGAACAACTTGAGGTTAAGTAAATGATGACAATTTAAATTTTTGGATGAACTACCCCCAAAGACAAGAAAAACAAGGAAAACAACAATATTATTATTATTATTATTAAAGATATATTTTTAATTTCATTATTTAAATTAGAAAATATAAATATTATAATACAAAAATACATAAATATTAAGATTGTACTGTAAAATGAAAAAAAAAGAATAATTAATTTTATTGTAACAGAAAATAACTAATATTTATAAATTTCATTACTGTCAAACTTTAAATTATAGAGCTTTTATTTTGGCAGAAAACTTTTTTCTCTGATTTATGTAATTAATCTGAGTCATACTTTTCAGGTTGGAAAATACAGAAATCTGGGGGGGGGGGCATCAATGACTTATTAAACTTGAAATATAAAAAAAATTAAAAAGCTTAAAAGATTTACTTGCTCAGGGCTCTACATTAAATAGAGTACTGAACGTTGATCCGTTTACTAGCACACCAATACACTGATGAATACTAAACATCAGCTCATTAAAATAACCCAATTTATCAATTCACACTGAAAACAATAACCTTGCAATGCCAGAAACCTGCATTTAAAGGAGTTTCTCTAATAGTGACATTAAAATGTAATCCTTCATGTATCCAATTCCAAGTATTCAATTTGTTTTGTGAGTTAATGAAGCATTAAAAACCCCTTAGCATTTCAAAATATCAGCAGAAAAGAAGCTTAAGCAACGCCACATGTCCATGTTTAGTGATTAAACACGTTAACGCACCTTTAAAGTAGCTTGCACAGCAAACTGACCTGAGGCTTAAGAAATAACGTTTGTAGCAAGGATATCTTGCCATTTTGAGACAGCAAAATTATACAGTACACTTCAAGTCAGGCTTAAGCTACAGAACGGCTTGAGTCAGAATCCTTCAACAATCGAATGAAAGCCCATTCCAAATACTGTAATCTCCTGTTTGCATACATTACGGTCTCTACCAGAAGGATCTTTCAATTCTGCACAATAAAAATGATCTCTGGCAGTCAAAAGACTAGGGCTGCCACTAACGACTATTTTTATTTCGATTAATCTATTGACTAATGTTTCGATTAATCGATCAATCTAAACTACTAATTTCCCACAAAAAAAAATCAACAATTTTACTTAAAAATATTTTATTAAACCAAATGCAAATTTCTATGAAATCCTTTTTTAAAGCAAAAGTGAAGTGCAACAGAGTTAAAGTAGCAAGTGTCCATCTCAGTCAAAATCACTGAAATTTTGTTGAAAGTTCAGTATTATAGTGTGAGAATGACAACATATCCACGTGTTCTAGTCTAATAATAATACAATTATAATCAAAAAACACTTTTTAAAGGAGTATTCACTAGAAAATATTATTTACCAGAATTTATTTGGGTGAAAAATGTAAATGTGCAGTATTTCTGAAAAAATACTTTCTTTTTTTACTATGAAATCAATTAATTGGAGATGCTTTTTATTATTAAAATTTAATGGAACAATTCAAATGGAATCCAGAAATAATGGAAAACAGAATTTGGTACAGATAAAACTGTAAAACTCAATTAATTAGACAGGGTTTTTGATTAATAAAATTTAACAAAATTGAATTTGGAAATAAAACAGATTTCATAGGGCCCTATAATTATAAATTATTTCTTTTTTGTGGTAATGAAAATGGATTTAAGTGAAAAATAGCTTATTTTAATTTAAAATGGCTTAAAGTACATATATAATAGCAATAATGCAATAACAATTAGTTCAAATAAAGTATCAAAAGCAAGAAATCATATGGTTTTATTGAACAAAAGTGTTAAAATACATAATGTATTATAAACAATAGAGCTAATATAGATTACGCATTACAACAAAGGCCTGCAGGGGGCGCCGACGACCACATTACTGTTTAATATTGACCAAGCATCAATTAAGTCAAACGTACATTTAATCTTTAATATTTGGCCATTTCTTTAGGACAGAAATGCTACAGCCGCTGTAATTACATGAATATGTGGACATCAAACCGTGTAAACAGAGTGAGGGTTTGAGCTTTTATTTTGAAATCGCGATGTATTCTCCTGTGTTTGTGTAGATTTATAAATGATTTACCTCACAAATCTGATGAAATGGCGCGTGTTGTGTTCCCAGATGAAGGTTATAATAAACACATACTCCATCTCTGCATGTTGTTGTGAGATTGAGTCGCTCCACATGTAAATGATAAGTTTCTGTGGAGCTACTGTGAACGGAGCCGCTGTGAGACGCACGTACTTAACCTACACGCATGCAAATAATTAAAGAGCGTATACTGTGTAAACTGCATTGCATATAATTATTTAAATCATAGCGTTTGTGAATTCACAATTATGCTTAATTATGATTTTTAAATGGGTTTAATATATCATGCAGCCTTGGAAAATAGTCTAATAATGTATAAATATTCTCGTCTGTGAAATGCACCACTTCCGGTATTTTGCCGGTTAGTCGACGTGAGCAAAATGAAGTCGACGATTTTTAAAAATCGACTAGTCGACTAAAATCGACGAATCGCGACAGCCCTACAAAAGACTAAGAAATTGCTTTGCATTGTTCTAGCACAGACTCATATTGTGCTCTTACGGTTGCAATTTCTAAGACTGTACCACTTCTCTTTTGAGAGTGGAATATAAGAATACATTTTTATAATTTGTCAAAGTGTACAATATTTATTTTATTTTCCAATACTGTGAAATAATTGCAATGGCTGGATGTGTTTCAATTAGTGATCGACCGATATTGTTTTTTTTATAACCGATACCGATACCAATTATTTGCATGTCTATGTGCCCGATAACCGATATGCAGAACCGATATTTATTTCCTGTTATAAAGTAAATAAATGACTGCGTGAAGTAAGTCCATACTTCACTTTGGTTTTTCCTCCTTTCAGTCATCTTAACAAAAAATGTTTTGAGAATTAGCAGTCTTTCATGCAGGGCTCTAGACTCATTCTTCCCACTGATCTCACTTTTGCGACTAACTTTCTCAGTTGGTCGCACGAGCACATAATTTGGTTGCAATTTGTTTTTGCACATTTGAACATTTGATTAATCAATGCATGCTGATGAACTTTTATCATAGTTTATAGTTATATGGTAACGAAAGTGTTCAACATTCAACTCGTTCTTTTTTATCAGTATTATTTGTGATTTAAATTTTGTGAACAGGAATTCCTTTTTTCATGCGCTTTCACTTTCAAATTTGCGATCTTGGTGTCACATTTTACAAGAAAAGATCATTGTCTGTTTAGCTTATATCTATACACCTTTCATTTTTTAAGACTAAAACAAAAGATGGATTCATTGTTATTCTTAATTAAAAAGCACAACAACAATAAAACAGTAGGTTACAATGACAAACTAGCTTACATAACATTTATCAACAAAAACTAATAAGACGAGGCATGGCACAGGACACATCACATGCTGTATTATATACGTCTAATAAATTACAGAATGTTTAGCAAACACTGAGGAATCAAATAATAAAAATAGAAAAAAATTAAGGAAAGCCTCCATAGTGTAACGTGAGGTAAACAACAAAGATAACAAGCTTCTCAAAACGAAAACAAAAAGAAAAGTAAAACTAAACTGGCTGTAGCTGACAGGACTTACATGTTTTTTCTACAAGAATACCACCATGTTCACCTTCTCTGGTTTACGAAGCGGTCTTTTACTTTAGTTTGAAAACCAGCTCCTCCGTTGCGCTCCGTCCGCGACGCGCACCTTCGCGCTCGTGCTGACGCACCGAGTATAAACCAGGCTCTACCCATGAAGCACTCGAGCTGAAAGCACCTCTCTTCACGTGATCAGTGAAATCTGACATCTATAATGTATACAGCACGCGCTGTATGAAGCAGACACTTTGGAGCAGCGCAGACCATGCACTCGTACAAATGCGACCACGTCAAATTTTAACAAAAAATTACCATTTTGGTCGCAGTCTAGAACCCTGTCATGTTAAATTTAACCTTCGTATTAGAACAAAACATTTTATTTTATTTATAAAAAGCTTTAGCAGCAACACTAATATTAGCAGTAAGCAAAATAAACGTAGAATGTCTAATGTTTTCAAATGGAGAAAATAAATAAAGGACCGGAGTCATATCAACTTCATTTGACAGCGCAGTTTATCTATGCATTTACACAGAAATATAGGCTACTCAAACTGCAATCGATTGCAGAGAATTTCCATAGAGTTGTATTAATTTAGAGGTTTATAAACGAAATAATGGTTATATAGTAAGTGTTAATACAATTTAGGGTGCTTCAAAAAAGTGAATCTTGTTAAAAGTTACATGCAGTGGCCGTGCTGAGCATTTCTTGAGCATCAACCGCTGAGTGAACTGCAATATGAAAGCGGCTTCACGAGACTAATGATGAGCATATAGACAACAGAGAGAGAATTAAATTCAATGCTTTTATTTCCAACATGCAATCATTCATGGCTGTATTATTTAATTCATGCAAAGTTATATCTTTATAGGGACAGGGCTTGACTGAGTATCTTATCATATTTCTTAGAGCCAAGTTGCATAAACTATATATCAGGCATTTATGTAATACATCTAATTTGTGTATTAATGACTGTAATATTAAATAGTTTACTAACTACAGCAAATCAAGTACCTGCACAACGTTGTTGTTGTCTAGTCTCCCCTCAGATGCGCTGCAATTGCGATCCTGCGCGCAATTCTCAAAACACCCACAAGATGGCTGTGTTTATCGGCGAATCCGATATTACAAAACCGATATCCGATTATGGGAAAATGCTTAAATATCGGGAAAATATCGGTAAATCGATATATCGGTCGATCTCTAGTTTCAATCTGCAGTAAGGATGCTTTCCTGTCACGTATGACACACACAGGTGTTCACAATGCTGGCCGAAATCAGGGTAATCAGCAAAAATCCAGCTGGATCATTTAAGATGTTTACGCCGATACAGGAAAATGGATTAACGTGCTTACATGAACACAAGCTTTGTTGGCTTATTAAGCATAATAGGTTTAAAAACATGCATACAAACATCTGTGGGACCATTGAAAACGGTAAATATCTGAGAGAAAAGTAGTGCATGAATACCTGTCTCTGACTGTGTCCAGGTATATCCCAGTACATGGGTGCCGCAGGGCCCTCGGTGGGTAACTGTGCCAGGCCATCGACGGCAAATCCAGAAGGGTCTGGATACTCCGACAGAGAATCAGATGGCGAGGGGAACAGCGATTGGTTGGACAACTCATCTATGAATGGCAGATCCTAAAAATAACCACAAAAAACATGTTCAGAAGTTGACACATCAGTCACTAACATCACTTTAGTGAAATACACATAGCAGTTTTAGTTTAGCCAAATTTTGTGTCTAAATGTGTATTTATTTATACATTCTTCAGAGAAAAACAAAAGAAAACATTTTAATAATGTGCTGTTCACCAGGGTTATTTTAGTTACCTAAAACTAAAACCATAAATATTTTTGTTCCTTGAAATAAAATTAAAATTAACTGAAATATATATATATATATATATATATATATATATATATATATATATAAATATATATATATATATATATATATATATATATATATATATATATATATATATATATATATATATAAAAACTTTAAACTTATTTTATTTCTGCTAGTTGCAAAGGCAATATTTATCATCTTCATTTTGTTTAACTTGAAGTACTAAAATAACTAAAACAGAAATCAATTCATAAAATCGATATATATACAGACAAAAAACTCAAACTAATATAAATGACAAAAACAACAAAATCACTAAAACTTTAACTAAAATTAAAATGAACACTGAAAATTAAAATAATCTAAAATATTACAAAAAATACTAAAATAACTAAAAAAATATATAAATTAAAAAACTCTTTCCTATGCAATTACAATAAATGGGGCCACAATTCTTAAAAAAAAAAAAAAAAAAAAAAAAAAAAAAAAAAAAAGTCATATGGGTTTGACATGAGGGTGAGTAAATGCCAATTTCGTTAAAAGCTGTGATACTCAGGACCGGAGCTCATAAAATCATCTGATATATGATGTGCGAACTGCGGTTTGTTTTTCACAGCAGCTGTGGACTCGACACATTACTTCAGACATGGCCAATGTCCAAAAGCATTCACTGTAAATCTGTAAAGAGATGGTTTTCATTCCTGGAAGCTTCAGTACTCCTGATCACACTTGAGGAGATAACCTCCTGTTATTCCTACAAGAGATGAAATATTGAAATCTAGACACCGCTAAAGCGAAGCCTCACATCTATGTTTAGGCGTTAAATGCAAATGCTTAATGCACCTTTAAAGTAGCTTGCACAGAAAAAAAAAACCTTTTACTATAGCAAACAGACCTGATGGTAAAGAAATAAAGTTTTTTAACAATAATAGTAATCTTTCAATAATCAATCAATAATAATCTTTCAGCTACAGTAGAAAGCTATAAGGATTGTATATCAACCCAACTATTATGAATCAACCAACTTATTAATCATTAAATTATATTCTTTAAAATGTAATGATGTGGTTGATTTCAAACTTGCACATATAAGTATGAAGCACATAATAATTTACTTGCCAAATGTATTCAGAGGCTGTTTGAAATGAGAGAGTCTGTATAAACTCAATGCATATTATAAAAAAATATATAAATATAAAAAAAAAAAAGAAAAAAAGTACATCTGTCAATGGGGTGAAATAACTGTAATAATGAATTAAAAATGTATTTCACTTTGCAAATTTTAAAATTGTTTAAAAATCAGATTATAACTATATAACTCAAAATTAATAATGTGTACAAATAATTGAAAAACATTGTACTGATTTATTTTAAGTTCATTTAAGGTGACATTTTTGTTTTGTTTTTGTGTGTTTTGTACAGATTAAATTTAGTAGTGGAAGTGACACTTATGAAAAAGGGTAGGTAAAATATGCAAAGTATTCAGTTTACACCTTTTGTGGTTAATATGTAAAATTATGCATACTTATGGAATGAAATAAAAAATCTTGATGACGATGATTCTGAAAGTGCAAACCTCAATTATACAGTAATCTTCAGGCATAAGCTACAGAACAGCTGGAGTCTTTCACAAACACAGAATCCTTCAACAATGAAAGCCCATTCCAGATACTGTAATCTCCTATTCGCAGATGTTACAGCCTCTTAAAAGTGCTCTACTGGATGGATCTCTCAATTTCAAGCTATAAAACTGTTCTGAGTCTCTCAATAGATGATGAAATTGCTTGTATTATTCTGGAAACGACTCTGTTTCCAACAGCAAGTAGTGTAATTTTTCCATTTGCGAGAGTGAAACGGGTAATTTAGCAGAGATAAAGCAGGGTCAGGACTGAATGACGGGACAATAGCAGTAAATTCTGTTGGACAGGAAGGAATGAGGATCAGGGTACGAGGAGAGAGGTCAGAAATGTCCAAACACATCAGGAACTCATATCTGCAGAACAAGATGCTGAAATACAGGAAGCAAACTCACAGCAGTAGCGGGATCACGCACTGTTTCTATACTGTGATTTATCATCCTAACTCACACTACAACAGCTGAAGACTTTCTGCACTGGAAGGGAAGCTGCAAATCACCTCATAATGTTTACTAATAAGGAACCAATCAGCTGTGAACTCAAGTATCCTACAGTATTTTCAATGCAAACACATTAGTATAAAAACTCCCTTTGCATGCGCTTTTTCAGAAAGCATATAATTATTAAAACACACCAAATATGACTTTGACATAATGATCAGAAGTTATTTAAATAAATAAAAAAATTGATAATATGATATTTGTAAATATATTTTATAATGTTCTATTGTGAATAAAATACCAGTTTATGAGATTTGCAAATGATTGCATTCTGTTTGTAATTTACATTTTTCCTCAACCTTACAACTTTTTTTTTTTTTTAATTGGGGTTGTAAAAAACAAAAAACAAAAAAAACACTGCCGTTCACTCTATTCTATGCCATTACATTAAGTGGGGACTTTTATTCTGCAAAGTAGATCAAAAACCCCACAATCTGACTTTGATATATTGATCACTAGGTAACTAATCAGGGGATATCATGGTTTACGTTTCCATTTCCATGTTACAACCATAGCAAACAAAAACACCTGAATGCATCGAGCAGCCTATAATAAAAAGATCTCTGTAAACAATGCAGATATAATCAAAACTGTACCTTTAGCAAGGGCCGTCCTATCTCAGAGTATGAAACAGCATTGGCAACCTGCCAGAAAGACGTTTATTTGAGAAAAGCATTAGCTTAACTGATGCACGGACAAATTCACTTCAACACTGCACCTACCCATGAGGGTCTGACCTGCACCTGGTGAAAGATACACTTCCAATGGGTAACACTGACTCACTGAAACACACTGAGCACAATCCAGCGTGTGTTTGCTCTGTGGTGTGGTGGTCTTTGGTCAGGAAATGATGCTTGTGTGTTCATATTTACAGGCAGCCAAGCCTAATTTTACCGCATGTGCTTTAAGAAGTGTTTACAGCTGCATGTGGCTTCTGATAGTATTCAGATAGTGAGAATGTGCCTGAACAGCAAAATATAAGCAGCATATAACTGATATTTCCCTTTGCAAACATTTCAGTTCAGTGTCAGTTATGTGGATAATATCTGTACAAAGATGACTGAACAATTAAAGATAAAGCTGGAAACTTTTAGCTGGCAAACCTAAATAGTTTCCATGTTCTCATGCACAGAGAGCATAAACTCTTTCCTTCATAAAAAATCACTTTCTATCTAGTGATAGGAGAATGATGGAGAATACACTGCAATGAATCCTATAAATCTTACTATTTCTAATAAGATTGTGAAACTGTGCACAGCATGCAACGCTAACCATTTCAAACTAGGGTTATTATAGTTAACTAAAAAAACAGCTGTGTGTGATGTGAACTCACTGTCAGAGAGAGAGGAAGCATAGCGTAGCAGGTATTGTTTTACTAATCCTGCATAATTTTATGTTGAAAAGAATTGAGGTTTGCCACTGACTTGTCCCTCTGCTTAGAACGCAACTGAAAGCTTCTTCAAACGCCTCCATATTTGAAAAACCGCAGAAAAATGACAGGAAATTACAGAATATTTGCATATATTTTTACAGCTGGTCTATTCGCACGGGATTAGTATTACCTGAGGCAATTTCTCCGGAGCTTTTTACAGAAGGTAAAAGTTGCAGTAATCTTTACTGACATTGTCTAATGATTACTGAGATGGCGCATTCGGACGGGACTAAAATAACTGAGAAGCTCTGGTAATAATTACTTTACCCCACCTTTCCATGTAAAACTAATCATGTCCGAATAGGGCTTTAGTGTGCTAAACACTAAAACTGACATTAGAATCAATAAAAAAAAAAAACTACACACAAACACACAAACAAAAATAAAATTACTAACATTTCAAAAGTAAAATGAAAACAGAAAATATAAAGATAAAACCTAATTCAAACTATAATATTAGCTCAATGACACTGAAATAACACTGTCAAACAACAGTATGCAACATTGTTGTCATGTCACATGACCCGTTTGCAAAAAAATATATATATTTTTTAACATTTTAATATTTTGATCAAATTATGATTCATGAAAGAGACCTTGTTTGATTTGACTTTCAGTTCAGTTCAATTCATTACACAAATAGCATTCTGTGGCGGCGCTGAACTGAAAGTCTCATTAATGTGTTTGCATTAATGCCACAGCTTCATCGTCATAATTGTACGCTGGGCTTTCAGCCATTCAAACCTGTGTTTTTATGCTGCACGGATCAATGGTTCTGGTGAGTTCAACCTCGACCAACACTACAGCAAAAAGCAAAAGAGACGGGATCTGCTCTTACCTGGGAGAAAGAGTCATGAAAGTCTATGTCAGGCAGGTCCAGAGTAACCGAGGACGGGTTTGGCTGGAGCTGCCTGATAAATCAGAGAAGAGAGAGATCAGGAACAATCACACAGAGAGCAGAATGTCTTCAAACACTATTAGAATACAGATCTATTCTGAATATTTTAGGGGTGTAACAATACAAGTATTCATACTGAAAAATTTCTGTACAGGTCTGAAACTTAATTTAAAACTCCAAGTTTTATATATCTTAATTTTAATGGATCAATAATGATTCTTAAATCCCAATATTGATCTTTTAGTCGATGCTGTTTCAGATGATGAGTGAATTAAACTTCACTAGACATTAAAATACTGTGGAAATGGAAATGAGTTTATGGTTTTTTGTGTATGCTATCCTCGGCAGTTTTTGAAATGTTGTTTTGATACTGTATATGGGGCTTTCTTGTACAATTGTATAAAAATAGTCTAATAAAGCAAACAAACCTCCCGTCCAATAATCACAATAAGTTGTTACTTTTCTGTAACATTCGATAAGAATCGATAAGTCATCTTTTGTCCATTTTATCAGGAAATTCAAACAATAAATGCTGTTTTGTATTGATTATTATATCTAATAATAAAATTGAATTGTATAGTTTGTGTTAATTGGAACATGTAATATTATTTATTACATGTTAATAATATATTAATGTGCAAGTAATAGGGTTTCAGCATTATATAGATGTTTTCTCCTAAGAAAATTATGATTATAATTGAATTTATTTAAAGACAGAGACACAATGTGATCAGTAAACAACTGTTTAATACAAAAGAAAAAAATAAGCAATTTTATGTGTAGTTTTTTCCCCTTCTGTACTGAAAATGTACCAAATCGTAATTTGAAAATCCAAGGTACGTACCGAACCGTCATTTTTATGTAACATTTGACCTCTAGAATATATCATATCAGTAAAGACATTAGATAATACAAAAATTCACCTAAATTCATCTATTTTCTTAATGCATATTATTGTGAACAATTAATCCATGTATATCTTTGAATTTAAATATTTTGTATCTTGTAATGTTTAATCAAATCATCACAACTGGATCTTCCAGTGAAAACGTCAGGATGTTTATTTTGCATGCAGTCAGCGAGGAATAAAACACTGTGTTGACTATTTATTGTCAATACATTATTATTGCTGTATATAATGAACAATTCATTATATGTATAATGCATGCTTTTTATTTTTGCTCGCTGAGAGGAAAAGAGTGTGTGCGACTCACCTCCCAGATTGCATAAGATAGTGCTGGTTATATTGAGTTTGCTGTGGGTACGTCCATGAGTTTGACGGATACAGCTGACTCTGGGGAAACAGGAAACAAACAGCACATTTGACACAGGAAGTGGCCCTTTGGAACCACTGTTTAGCAGAGATATTACCCATCAACCCAAATATTTACTGGTTGTGCTGATGGTCTAGTGACTCATCTTGACACGGTAAGACCCGACACGTACAGAGTGAAGACCAACAGTTAAACCACCATAAACCAGGTGACGTGAGATGATTACCATTGGCTACCAAAGCACTTCAGATCTGTCCCATTTTGGACAAAGTTCAAGACCAACTAGAGCAATAATGATGAAGAAGACAGTTCAAAACTGCAGATTTAATCAGATTAAGAAAATCTGTTATCAAGAGTATAACACTAGAAAGAGCAGAATCAAATAAACAGGTATATATATATACACACACACACACACGAGTTCAATCTGCTATCAAACCTGAGCCTGACCTGGATTCAGAAAGGTTTGGGAGAGTTGTTCATGTATAGTTTCAAGTTTGCACTGGGTTCCAGTTTGTAATTTAATTGGAAAATTATATAAAAACATACAAACAAAAAAGCCTGTTTTTAGGACCATTAAGATTTTTTAAATGAAATTATTCTGCAGAATTTAGGCTCATGAAAATATAAATTTTTAATAAACTAATTTTACAATTAAAGTTAACTGGAAATTATATAAAAATATATAAAAACTGAAACATCTATATTTAGGACCATTAAGAGTTTTTGCATTGTGATATTTTCATGATAAATTTTCCAAAAAATTTGGGTTCAAGTTTGTAATTCATGAAATATATTCATGATCTCGCTCTCTCTATATATATATATTATTTATTTTCACTTTCATTTGAACTCATTTTGTACTGAGCATTTGTGATTCCTAGGTGAATAACAAAAACTGTCTAAAAAATTATATTTCACAAGAAATTAAACTTAACAACAAAATATATAAAAACATATGGTATTTTTATGATAATCAAGCAATTGTTTCGCATTACTTTAAAACAACAAAATCACATTACTTAAAAAAAAAAAAAAAAAAAAGTTAAGTAAAATTATTATCAAACATTATTGTAGTTAAATCACATGAAAAAAAAACATCGTTATATTAAAGAAAAGTCCAAAACAGGCAAAAAAAATTTAAAGTCAATTATAACTTTTTTTTCCCCATATGTTCTACTCACTCATTAAGAGAAACAGAGCAATCTGGTTTGGTCTTAACATTTGAGTCTCAGGTTCAGGATTGAAGTTCAAATGTGCAGACCTTTAGCCTGAGACTCTTTGTATTGAGGTAACCTTAACATTTACATTAAAGTGTGTCTTAATGCATTTTAAGGTGCAGTATGTACCTCCATGGAACTTGTGAGAGGAGGACTGGGAGCGCTGAACTTTGGGCTCCCCAGCTGAGGGCCCTCAGGGTGCAGATAGTCCTCCGTGTCCATGACAACAGACGTGGCAAGAGTGGGCATCAGGCTCCGAGCAGAAACACGGTCATGTGTCAAAGCCCTGTCATTCTCCAGCCATCTCTGAGAGAGAGAGAGAGAGAGAGAAGTCAGCATGATAATCATCACAAATAATCTATTTGTTACAGTGTTTATAATTCAGACTGATGAGTCCTGCTGGAAAGTTTTCTTGTACTGATGATAAAGCAGAATGTATGATCATATGATTTCTATAAGCAGCCACAACTAATTAACTGAACCTTCCAGGTTTATTTGACCTATTACTGAATGACTGTGATAACTAGCAAGATAAAGTGAACAGATACAGATAAATGCATGCATATGTATTGAAATGTTTTGTTCTATTCTGCATTTTTATTTATTAAATGCATAAGTTTCCATTAATACATTGTTATCTTACCAGATGATCTGAATGAAAAAACTGCCCTCTTTGTGGTCTTTATATATTATATATACGAAATAAAGCAGTTTATTTCAGACAAATAGAATGCGAGACAGACATATTACAGACAAACAGAACTAATGGGTTAATATAGACTATATTAAATATATGATACAGGCCTTATCTATGTGACACTTTGAGAGAAATTACACTGTAAGTGTGTGTGTCAATTTTATTCTAAGCTCTATAATACAAACGGTCACTAATTCAATCTTAATAAATAGATCATATCAAACTAAAAACGTTTAACTATAAATCAGAGTATGATTAAAATAATCTGACTGAGCGTTTGTCAACCTGAAAACCATCAACCAAACAGCCCTAACCCCTCAAACACATCCCTTTGATGTGATTACCAGCTCATATTGATTATTATAGATTAACATAATTGATTTATTAACGAATTTATCAACTGTCTGCGTGTTTTTCTGACTGACTCAATAGAGCGCTATTGTTTGATTCGTGCTAACATGCTAACCTGACAGAAAACTCACTCACCGCGCGTTAATTAAACCCCCCTGTCCTCGAAACCCCTCCACGAGCACTAACGACCACTCAATCTGGGTTTTTCTTGACCGGTAAACGCGGATTGAAGGGGTTAATCCATATTTTTCTACCCCTGTACGGTTGTTTACCTACTTCCTGGTCGACGTCGCCATCTTGATCTCAAAGACGGAGGACGCTTCCGCTGACGTCATCGCGGAGAGAGAACGGGACGCTTGCAGATTTTGTACGGTAGGTGAATATTGTGCATTAAAAAAAGAAAACAATAACTAATTTGGTCTACTATTCACCCCTGTTCAGAAATAGGTATTTGTAAAAAAAATAATAATAATAAAAAAATAAAATATATATATATATATATATATATATGCCTTTATTGTAAAGACATTTTGCAGTCTAAACAAGTATGCTCTAAAAACTAAAAATATTTATAAACTAATAATATTTTTTTTTTATTAATATTATGGGGAAAACACACACACATTATATATAGGATATATATATATATATATATATATATATATATATATATGGCATGTATTAACATGTATGAAAAATTTACATATATTGCATTTGCATATTGTATAATTAAAATAATAATACAAATAAAATTAAAATAATTATTTAAATAATATGGTACTTGATATTTGTGGACAAGTGGACTGTAAAATCATAATAATTAATTTTATTTAATTAATTAATTAAAAATAAATTTAATTTAATTATTTGTCATATCTATTTATTTTGGTTTATTTTATTTTATTTTATTTATTTATTTATTTGATGGCAGTGGTGGCTAAGACCAATTTATTATATTGCTGTAACCAAAAACTAGTAAATATGATATTTTGTAAACTGTTCTTAGCATGATAAATGTCTGTAAAGTGTGTTTGATCACTGCGCCAGCATGTGGAGGTTTATTGATGGGACTCTTTCTTTAAACTAATGGGCGGTAATAGTTCAGAGTCCATGGACTTTGAAAGGTTTGCCCTGATTTCATGTTGATTCCATCATCATCATCAGTTCTGAGGGAACGCCACGACACACAGCAACACACAGCAACTGCACACTTCAACATCAGGGACATCAAGGCACAGGATGCGTTATTACACTTTCTAGATATTTATTTAATAGCTATTTATTGTTTTTTATATATATTGCTTGTGTATTTTTGCTAGAGTAGTTAAATAGCGCTCAGCTGATTTCATATTCGTGGATTATTCCTGATTTCTCAAATGGATTTTCCTCCAGAGATCAGTGTTTTTATTCTGTCTCTGACAGCACCTTTTATTCTCTACACAATCAACCATGTGTCCTTCTTACAAGAGTAAGTTCACCTCTTATGCCATTATTTTACAATCATGCATGTTAAAGAGCATTTCACTGACATTAAACAATGCAAAATAGATTTCATTTTACACAGCCGTTTTATGTTTAGAATAGTGTGACTTTTCAAATGTTTTTATGAGGTTTTAATGACCTGATTTGGCCAAGAGAGGGCAACCATCCTCTACTTTATTTCATCAAGTCATCCTGATGTGATCTGATCAATGAGCTGGCATTGCTTCATAGATTTCACTGCTGAATCTCATGAAAGCTGTCAAGGTCATTTTGCCAGTCAGATTTTTCCTATTGGGAAATGATTTCATGAAAAAACATCAATACAGTTTCACCCTCATAATAGTGATAATATGTATATTAATATTATTATTTATTGGTATACGTTAATGGGAATATTTTATATTGAAATAGTAAATATATTCTATTTATTTTAACATATATGCAGCATATTTTTTGATTCAATGATTACAATTTTTACTGTAATTCAGTAAAATTGATTGTATTATAGTTATAAGAATTAAATGGAAATGAACTGACAATAATGAGAATTACATATTGTTCTAAAATTTGCTTCATTTTTACTATGAAAATAACTTTTTTAAGAAATGTGCCTCTAATAATCTCATTTACACAGCAGAACTATAGCTTTATTTTTCATTAATGCAAAAAGACGTATTATTTAAATTTACAAAGCATGCAAATATATAATATTTATATATTAAATGTATAAGTATTGAATATGTTCATGTTTATGTTAAATGTTAAAATGTTTTTAAAAAAAGCATTTTTTAATATAATGCAATAAAATCAGCTGTATTACAGTCATAAGAATTTAATGTAAATTAAATTAGACAATAATGAGAATTAAATATAGACTTTCTTTTCTTTATGCAAGTTATAACTCATTCATTCGTTAATTTTTTCCCAGTTGTTTTGCAGGTGAAGTATGATTTGGATTTGGAAGTTGTTGTGAGATTCAGTCTGTTATTGATCATGCAATGAGCCTCTGATATTGTCTTTTGCATGCTTGGATTACAACCTTGCTCTGCACTATGAATGAAATGGCATGCACTCAAACTGATGTTTCAAATGAAGTGTTTTCTCGTTCAGTCCACAGGTTATACTGGCAACAGGCATTGCGGTCCTTACAACGATATTCCTCCTGGCAAACCTCAGCGTCAAGAGTAAAAAATCCACCGACCCTCTCTTCTACGGTAAGACTAATTCTGACAGATAAAGACGCAATGCAACAATACAAAAATACACTAAAATACCCTAAATGAAAGAAAAATCACAAATGAAATCTCTTTAATATCTTAGTTATGTTCTCCTGTAAATTGCTGTAAAAAAATGCTTTTTTTCCCCCAATGTACAAACAATTTTCCCTCAGAAATACACAAATAATTACAAGTTAGAAAGAAACTGCAAATGAGGCATTGAATTAAACTTGAAATTTTGAAGTAGAAAGACTAAATAGTTTTTTCTTGTAAACTTCAAAAACTTTTATTTGCAACTTAGAAAAATAACTTTTACAGTGCAGCAGCAGGGTCGAATGTAGCAAACTGACATTTTTTATATGAGCTCAATTCTGCTCATGTTTTTCTTTCTCAAAACGTGCTCAGATATGTCAAGATACCAAAGTCTGCAATTCAAATATTGCTCAAGTTTTTTAGGAGACAATTTGGAAACTTAAATTCTGAGAGCTTTTGGACCCTCAGAGCAATACATTTTCATGTTGGCCACGTCGCTGTTATTGACAGCTCTTGAGTCGGTGGACAGCCACTAAATCAGTCCGCTGTGATCAATGCATGCGTGATCTCAGCTCCTCTAAAGTTTCTCCAGCCTCTATCTGTCCGGCTGCCAATGCTAATGCATGCTCGAGTCCAAAAGCGAGGCGACTTTTCCACTTGGGAATGAGGAAACTCTGGTCTGAGGGCCGCATGATCGAAATCCACCTTCACCTGGACAACCGCGAGCCATCATTAACTCGCTGTTTGGGAGAGAAATCAATAGCTGGCAAGGAAAAGAAAGTGAAAGCCAGAGAGAGACTAAGAGATGGAGAGGAGAGAGGGGCTGTTTGGGTTTGATGGCATGAGAGAGAGAGAGATGAACGAGAGAGGAATGAGAGATGTGCTGATGTTTCCAATCTGTGTGTGTTTCAGTGTTTGCCGTGTTTTCCTTCACCTCTGTTGTCAGCGTCACCAATGCTCTGCAGCACCATGGATTTATCAAGGGCTTTATGGACTTTTATATAAGCAAGGTTAGATCTCTCTCACACACACACACACACACACACATACACACACACACACACACACACACACACTGAAGTGAATGCCTGTTCAATTCTGAACTGCAGAAAATGATTTTCTTCTTTAGTATTTTGTCTTGCTTTCCAGTACAAACATCTGCACAAGATACTTTTACTTTTAGCTACTTCAAGATACATTTATTAAAAGCTAAAATGACAAGATGTTTCCTGAAAGATGTAGCAAAATTAAGTGGGTTAAGGGACTTTATGCTGTCAGTGCAGGAAGGGAAAAATAAATGATTAATAGTTATTGATATTATTATTATCGTCATCACAAATATAATAATATGATAAGTGAGTTTATGCTTAAAACAAAAAAGTGTTATAAGTTTACTGTATCTAAATAGTTACTGTATCTTGATTTAAGAAAGTTTAGATATTTTTACTGGAAAACAAGACAAAAATACTATGCAAGAAAATCGGTTTTGCAGCGTAAATCATGACGCAGAATTGCAGTTTAAGATGGAATTGGTAACAAAAAATGGAATAACTGCTGTAAATAATAATGCAATTGATTTTTCAATTTCAATTTATTCAAATTATGCATTTACATGTTGTCATAATAACATAGTCTCTAACATTTCCCAAAATGCCCTATTTTACTTCACATTCTTAAAAATGGAGCCAAACAACATGAAATATTGTAATTACACGGTGAAACAGGACTAATATTACTAATATTAATTTGATGATGGTGAGCTTAAAAATATCAGTAGAAAATTTCCATCATGTACATTTTTTTCTACAAAATAAGAATTAAGATTTTTCAAATATATATATATATATATATATATATATATATAAAGTTTGAAAAATCTTAATTCTTATTTTGTAACTCTTAGTTTGTCTTATCAGCTTTATTGCACTTGTCAAAATAACAAAGGTTTCAAGTTTTAATGACAGAAAGAATTAATCAGAATATACCATTTAACTTAAAAATCTGCAAAGGAGTTGGGAAAAATATTCAAATACTTCCTTTAATGCACTTTATACTTTACAAATAAGCTTTTTCCACTAGATCCGTGATTATCTGTGGCTGTTTGGATGCAGTAAAACACTCACAGATGCAGAAAACATCAGGCTCATATTTACGTCTCTGGCCATAATTCTGACCTTGAAATCAGGATTAGAAATAAATGTGAAATGTCATTCATGTGAAAATAGGCTGAGGATTGAACAGATAGTTTCAGCTCTAATGAAGGCCACACACATACACACACACACACACACACACTGACCGAAGTGATGGTCTGTGTTGAAGGGGGAGCCGTACCTGAACACAGCCCATGGCATCATGATGAGCTACTGGGACGGAGTCCTTCACTACGGTCTGCTCCTCATCATGGTCCACCGCATGACTGCAGGGTAAAACCATTATCATTATAACTACATAAACACACAGCAATAATGTCAATACATTTAGGGGTGATGCTGATAAGGGAAGTTGGCATCAAATACTTTTGGTTAAAAAATATTTATCACTTATTTTACACAATAGATTGAAAACAGTAAATAACCAAATCTCAAAAAAATTAAATATTGGTTGATTATTCGGCCTGGTCAATATATTGATCTGTGATTTTTACAGATGGCCTGTTGCTCAGTAATGCATGTAAATATGCACATTTATGTTAAAAGCGATAGTGTTTGAGATGTTGTGTTGTTGGTTTCTCTTTATACAGAAAGCCGTTTCGCAGTTTGGCTCTCGTATGGGCCGGATCAATGATCGCCAGTCAGATCGTCTTAATCACAGGCATTGCAGTAGGTAAGAAACTCAACTTCTTCAAACTAAAATCTGATAAAAGTGTGTGACGCTCAATCACAAATGTGGACGCATCTGTAATCTCTGAGGTCAAACTCAGCTGTATGCCAATGCCTTTGTTTCTGGGTTTCAGGTAAATATGGAAAAAACCTCCTCCCTGCTTTCTGGAGAAACGCCCCTTCTCTGGTTTTACCCATATGGGCGGCGACAAAGCTCTTCAACAGGCCGAGAGAGCTGTCAATCATTCCTGCTGACAAGGTGAAGCACAGTACTGATTCAATCCTATAAGATCCACTGATCAGATCTGAGAATAAACACTCAAACAGATATTTATCTTCAATTACGTGTTTTGGCTCGTAAACATTCATTTATAAATCCAGCCATACATTCAGCCATTTATGTGCCTTGAGGTGATGTCTCTACTAACGACCAGTGTTGGGAAGGTTACTTTGGAAATGTAACAGGTTACAGATTACATTACCCTATTAAAACTTTAATAAGTAGTACTATTTCAATTTCTTTATTAAAGTAATATAACTGATTACATTTGATTACTTTTTGATTACTTCTCTAATCATTTTCAAACATGTAAACCCTTATGAAAATTAACCATTTACCACAAATAAAACCAAAAAAACCATGGTTACTATACTTTTACTACAATAAAACCATCTTCATTTATAGCAATAGCCAACAATACATTGTACGGGTCAAAATGATCCATTTTTCTTTTATGCCAAAAATCTTTAGGATATTAAGTAAAGATCATGTTCCATGAAGATATTTTGTAAATGTTGTGCTGTAAATATATTAAAACTTCATTTTTGATTAGTAATATGCATGGCTAAGAACTTCATTTGAACAACTTTAAAGGAGATTTTCTCAATATTTAGATTTTTTTGCACCCTCAGATTCCAGATTTTCAAATAGTTGTATCTCAGCCAAATATTGTCCTATCATAACAAACCATACATCAATGGAAAGATTATATATTCAGCTTGCATGTGATGTAGAAATCTCAATTTTTAAAAATTGACCCTTATGACTGGTTTTGTGGTCCAGGGTCACATTTATGAAAGAAATCAATTAAATTTGTTTGCGTGTGAAAAAATTCTGATGTAACCCCTTTTGTAATCATTCACATTTTCATGAGTAACTGTAATTTAGTTACACATTTTTTCTCAGTATCTGTAACTGTTACGTGTAGTGCTGGACAAGGAGCACGACGAGGAGCAGGAACAGTTAAACAGTCTTTTAATACACAATCCAGGAACAGATACAAGGAGCCAACAGCACAACCACGAGAACTTCAAATAATAACCGACAAACTCACATTCACACGCAGGAACTTATAAAAGGCAGACAATAAGGACCGACAGGTGAACATAATGACTAATTAGACAACACGGGGAAAACTAGGTCACAAGGGAAGACACAGACATGTTACAGTAACAGATTACAGTTACATTTATTTTGTCATTTAATTATGTAATTCCGTTACATGTAACTAGTTACTCGCCAGCACTGCTAGTTTGGAAGTACTAGTTGAGTTGACAGATGGGTTTGATGTGGTCTGTAGGTGGAGGTGGAGCAGAAGAAAACGCTGCTGTCTCGTCCCACAGACCTGCTGCTCATGCTGGGCCTCACAGGAAGCATCATCTTCACTGCGTTCAGAGGCTTTGTAAGTGTCTACACATCCATCCATGTGTCTGCTTATCCAGACATGTGACCCTGGAGCACAAAATCAAGTCGCTGGGGTATATTTGTAGCAATAGCCAAAAACACATGGGTATGGGTCAAAATTATTGATTTTTCTTTTATGCCAAAAATCATTAGGATATTAAGTAAAGATCATGTTCCATGAAGATATTTAGTGAATTTCCTACCATAAATATATCAAAACTTAATTTTTGATTAGTAATATGCATTGCTAAGAACTTCATTTGAACAACTTTAAAGGTGATTTTCTCAATATTTAGATTTTTTTGCACCCTCAGATTCCAGATTTTCAAATAGTTGTATCTCAGACAAATATTGTCCTATCATAACAAACCATACATCAATGGAAATATTATTTATTCATCTTTCAGATTATGTATAAATCTCAATTTTGAAAAAATTGACCCTTATGACTGGTTTTGTGGTCCAAGGTCACATATTTATTCCATCACTCATTCTTCTGCTGTCATTTTTCTTCAACAGGTTGTTCTTGAATGTTCTCTGGATTTTTGTTTTACCTACATCTTCCAGTATGAGCCATACATGAAAGATAGCGTTGGCTTTCCAAAAGTCACAGTGAGTCTGATGCACGCTTGGGTACATTTAACATGCTATTTTTATGCTTTGAGATGCACTATATACTGCAGATCTGAAAGAATGAAGATTGGCAACCAGTGACATACAGTAGAGATATCACTGAGATGGAAACATGATGGACTGACGGATCTCATGTCTTGTAGATGCTGGTGTTCCTCTTCTATGTTTTGCCGCTCCTGGCGGCGTGTGTTTATGGGCTTCAGGCTCCTGGATGCACATGGATGTTGGACTGGACTCTGGTTCTCGCAGGAGCTGTAGCTCAGGTACATATACAGCAAAACTACTGTCAACTCCACTATTAAAAATCATTTGATGTAAAAACAAATATAAAAATTAGATGAAAATTGCATTTCAAGTTAAAGTACTAAAATTACTAAAACTGAAATAAAAATGTAAAATATAAAAAAAGCACAAAATTACCATTTAAAAAAAAAATCATACTTTTTTTTACACTATAGTTGTATAAAACATTACACAAAATATTACCCAATATTTAATATGTAAATGTATTTTTATTATAAATATAGAAATACAGTAATATTTAAAAATATACACATACAAACTGCATTTATAGTAATTATATTAATCCCATTATATTTACGAAATTAATTATAACAATATTAGAATGTTTATACATATTTTTTATAAATATTTAAAATTGACAGATTCACAAAAATATTTGAAAATGGAAAATGTTTCAATAATTTCAAAATAATCAGATATTAGGTTTATTATTTGGTCTGGTCAATGTATTGATCTGAGATTTCTGCAGATGACTGAAGATAAAATGAATACTAAAATAAAAGATAATTCAAAATATTAATAAATTTTGTAATAGAATGTAAATAATACTAAAATAACACTTTACGTAGGAATTTAGTTTTGAATTATTCAAAACTTGTATGTATAATTGCATAGATGTATGTAATTATATTTATTAGACAGATTCATTGTAGTTTTGATATTCTTTTTTTTTGTACTAGTTACAAATTTTAGGTTGAAAATTGGTTCAGGAGAAAATGTCACGAATCAGAGAAAATTTATTAAATAAAGATGAATGTTTTTGCAGACACCATGATCAATAACTATTTTTGTTATGGTCAATAACTGATAAGGCAGTCCAATATAATACTGTTTTGTTTGAATAAAACTCTTCACAATTAAACTTTGATCTAGAATCAACACATAATATTATTATATAACACTTTACTTTTTGTTAACAACGTTTTATGAAATTTTCTTCCTGAAACAGCCGTAACAAACAAAAAACAACTGTGCAAATTCTGAACCCACCCCAACCCACAGTAAAATTATTTTCACATGGATTCCAGAAAAGATGACACAACATCAAACGCTGAATGACACAAACTTATAGCTTCCACACTAGATCCATGCACACGAGAAGTTGAGAGTTCCAAGGAGACAATGCCCAACAAACACAGTCCAGGTTCTTCTGTCCATTGTGTGAGGAGGACTCCAACGGTTGACTAGCTATTTTTTTGCTGCTGTGAGAGCAGCTAACAGTAAATATCTTTGTTGGACAGACAAGGTGAAGTCCCAAAGGTCATTCATGAAAAAATGGCGCGGAGTCAAACAACAAATATGATAGGTCCTTTGAGAGCTGAGTCCAAAAAAGTGAGAAAGGCACTCACAAAAAAAAAACCCCAATGTGAAACCGTGTCTAAAGATCCTTGCGAATAGAGATTACTCTTAGGAGAAGATGACAGATTCATATTCAGAAAAGAAAAAAAAAACCTTGAGAGCGTAATTCCTTTGGTCCAAATCTATCTAGGATATGCGGCATTACAGAATTCCTATCTGCATCCAATACGACATTTTCAAGAGATAGGTTGACAAATCAGAGAAAAAAGTAGGGTCAGGAGTACAAGGGGCATAAACTGAAAGCAATACAATATTCATATTCTCCTCTATTGTTTTTATGTGTTATTCTACCATCTGTATCACAACCTTTGTCTTAAATAGTAATATTTAAAGTCTTCCGCACCAATATTAGGACACCCTTGGTTTTAGTATCCGAAGATGAGTGAGATAGAACTTCATAAAACTTATTACACCTGCGTATATCCTCCTCTTTCAAATGGGATTCTTGAACTAACACTATATCAATCTTTCTTCTTCGCAAAAATTACAGAAAACCTTTACGTTTATTAAGGCCTATTACAACTCAGAATATTAAGATCGGTCATAGGTATCGAACTAAATTACTGCATAATAAGACAAAATACAAGTTTGAAAATAAAACCAGTTGAGTCTACCATTAAACTACCCCCCACCCTTCCCATCACTATTAAAAAACATATATTAATACATACCCATGAACTATGGCAGATCAAACCAAGAACAAACCTTGATCTGCAAGCATCCCTTAATGTGGTCCGTGGCGTCAACAACCTGCACATTACTGAAGCACCAACATTGGCCCCATAGTCACATGTTGTGAACAATAAAGTGAACAATGAAAGACAGTCACCTAACCATTTAGAGCATCTCTTCTCCGATTAGACAGCAAATGTTTAGGACAAAAATGATCTGTTTACAATTGAGAACAGTGCCAATAACACTAACCCCCCCCTAATACTAGCCTGTATGAGCACTGATATCTCATCTGTGTGTGTATGTGATGTTTGCACAGATGCAGTGGACTCACCTGGGCTCGTCTGTTCACTCGCACACACCGTTCACCTACAGGATCCCCAAAGATGAGTGGAGGCAGGTGGTCACGCTGAACCTGCTGTACGCGGCCGTGCCCGTCCTCCTCGCCGTCCGCTGCTACATGGACCAGACCTTCTTCATGAAGAGCGTTCCTCAGGAACAGGCCAGCAACGGCAAGAAGAAGAATTAAAACCATCTGCATGCGTCCTCTTTACAGGACAGTGAAGCGTTTCAGAAGAGAGACTCTAGACTCATAGATTATTTGTAAAAGCATCAGTATATCAGTGGCTATATCTGTATCTGCCAATATTAGTGGTTTTGAAATGTCCAGCGAAGCCTTTCGGTCTGATTAGGATGATCCCAGCTAACAAAAAGATGTTCTAAGACGTTTTGCTAAAGTTCAAATGTTCAAAACGTCCAGTTAAAAATGTTACATTAATGGAACATTCCATTGTATCACTTTGCAACGTTAAGGAAATGTTACTTTTGAATGTTCTATGAACACTCTAAAACAAGTAACATTTAAAAAACGTTAAACACTACAAAGTTCCATTAAGAATGTATTTTGATAACATTGATAAAGACCAGAAAATTTGGAACATTTTATTAATGTTACTGGAAGAACGTTTGTTTATAACATTGAGAGAACCTTTTCAGAACGTTCTGAGAGCATTCCCTGTTATTATAAGCAGATATTCGGGCTTATTTTTTCCAGTTCAAGCAGTTAATTCTTTTTCTATACTAGGTTATAAAATATTTCAGTCATAACAGTCATGCATTTTTTTATTGTCAGTATCAGTATGATTCAAATACTATTAGAGAGATGCCTGCTGTTATTTATTTTATTATAAGTATGGTACTGTTTGTGAACACAAAAAAAGGGCAAACAGTATGGATTTGACACATTATTATTGACCATGACAAAAAATTGTTGGTTTATTGGGATCGCCCAAAAAGTCAGTCATCTGTTTTTTCTTTTTTTTACATGGTGTTTTGTAGCTTTGCTCATGTGTAAAGTGTGTGAAACAGTTCAAACTACTGATCTCAGCTAGGTTTATCTCTGGTCATTTGGTGAAATCTCAATAAATATGGACTCTGGACTAGTTTACATCACTCTCAGAGACGTTTGAAGGCCGTTGAAGCTCAGGGTGTGTCCTGATCGTCTGACCGTCTGTGTGTTTTGTAGTGTTTTGCTGCGAGGACTGTATTTCATTCACTAGAATTGTTTTTAAATTAGTAGACTCTTAAAAATAAAGGTGCTTCACGATGCCATAGAAGAACCTTTTTTGTCTAAATGGTTTTATAAAGATCCTTTAACATCTGAAGAGCGTTTCTGTTTCACAAAAGGTTCTTTGTGTTGAAAGAAGGTTCTTCAGATTATAAAAAGGTAAGAAAGAGATGGTTCTTTAAAGAACCTTTGACTGAATGCTTCTTTGTGGAACCAAAAATGGTTCCTCTATGGCATCGCTGTGAAGAACCTTTTGAAGCACCTTTATTTTTAAGAGTGTATACATTATTAAAGCGAATCTCACAAATAAAAACTCATCCAGGATGATTTTTTTTATATGAAGTATAAATTATGTTCTTTTGAACATGAACATGCTCTTGGCAGATTCACCCAAATGTTTTACTTGATATCTTTTTCTATGTTGTATAGTGTTTTCCCAACACTTTTCTGCGGTACGTGTGCTCTTTGCCTGTCATGATCCCTCATATCTCTTGTCTTGTGAAATTCGTTGTTTATTATTCTTCACATTGGGCTCCAAAGGGAACGCCGGGGCACGGGTTCAGCAGGGAGAGATATTTATAGCATTGCAACACAGTGAAGCAAGATTCATTTAAAGATATCTAGGCATGAACTGATCTGTCATATTTCTTCCTCGTCCAATCAAATCTCTGACCTTTGCTCTGTAGCTGATGACATCATGGGGATGATTGGCGTGTCGCTGGCCCAGTGATCTTTCACACAGATGAATGAAGCCTGTCAGTGTGTTGAATGAACTGATTACACTGTATCTGCAGTGTTCCTGAGGATAAGAATGTAACTGAATTAAATGGTTTAGCCATTAAGTATCATGATGTCATGCTGCATTATTCAAAAGGGTGGGAATATTTGCTCGGACAATGATTAATTTGCGATTAAAAAGATGACATTTTGCTAAGTTTCCCATTAAACGTTCAAAACCTCCAGTTTTTAAATGTTTTAAAAAATAAAAAACTTGTTTTTATGTTTAAAAAATGTTTAAAAAAAATATATTTAAAAAAAAAAAATTCTTGGTTATATGAAAGTTAGCAACAACATTACGCTAACAATCCATTTTATAGTTTTGTCTGGTGATGAGTTTTTGGTTCAAGGTCTGCATATAAAGTCACACCAGAGGTGTTCAGCTGGGGTCAGGACTTGTCTTTCTGCAGACCAGTCAAGTTCTTCCACACTGACTCAATCAATCATGTCTTTTTGAACCGTGTCTTATACACAGAGACACTGTCATGTTAGAATAGAAAAGGGTTCTGTCCAAACTGTTGCTATAAAATTAGAAGCACACAATTCCCTAGAATATCATTATATGCTTTAATATTAAGATTTGTGCTCATAGAAATTACTAAAGTAGTCACACCTGTTCATTAGAAGGGGGTGACCCAGTACTTCTGGCTATATAGTGTATTTTGGATGAGAAATGAACACATAAAGCACAATAACAACATTATACTGATTTTTAAATAACATTAGCCTAAATAAAACAAATTCTATTGGAGTACATTTTACAAGAAAATACTAAGCTATTTCAGTCTTTTAATTCAATGTCATTAGCCATTTCCTTGTAATTATTTGTGAAATTTAGGCTACAAGCAATTTCTCCATCTTTTATTTTGGGATACACTGTAAAAAAAAAAATAGTTGTTTCGACTTAAAATAATTTGTTACCCCACTGACTTAAAATTTTAGTTTATTCAACAATTCAAAATATTCCAGTTGTCCCTTAAATTAACATTGAGTAACTTAAAACTTCAAGTTGACTAAACTAAAAATTTTAAGTTGAAACAACTTTTTGGAACAATTTTTTTTTACAGTGTAGATTTGTCTGATGTTCCTGGCGTTAATGAACTATAAAGGAGTCCTGAATCAACTCGAATGAACTGGTTTTGAGGATGTAGATTTGAATGCGACTCAAACAGATGTCTCTTTATCATTTCAAGGCTAAATGATGCCGGCTAGTTTTTTCTGGAATTACAAAGAGAATGTGTAACTGTTGCGTTTGATTTGCAAAACGGAACGCTTTGATGTGGGCGGTAACCGTGGCAACGCGAGCTGCCAGCAGATTGGTCGACGAAGAAGCTCATTATCTTAAAGCCGATTCTGCTTTTAATGGCTGATCTTTATCGGGCTTTGAAAACACATGAAGTCACAAACCATCTGAATAAATTAAGCATTTATACCTCAGTTAAAAGAGATGTTTATTTAGATACAGATAACTCTGAGGACAGAAAATGAGACGCAAACATAAGATTTTACCATTAATTAGATAGGCTAATTAAACGAGGCTTATGAATGACATAGGAGAAATGTACATTCACTTCATATCTGTCATTTCTTCTTTCTCATAACCGAGATACACTTAAAAAAATGGAAGCTTGAGCTTGTTTCTGCCACAAAATAAATAAAGGTAATTTAAACTCAATTCTTAGTTTATATCTAAAAATTCTATAAATTCACAATTTCCTTTTTATATATATATATTTGATTCTGTGACGAAAAAAATACAGAATATTGAGATGTAAACCCAGAATTCAAATATTAAAAGATTTAAACTCTAAATCAGAATTGTTATAAATTCGAATTTGCAAGTTAAAAAGAACTGTTTAGTAAAATGTTGCAATTACCTTTTTTAATTTGAGAACTACAGTAAATCAGTATATTATAATGATTTCTGAAGATCATGTGACACTGAAGACTGCAGTAATGATGCTGAAAATACAGCTGCAGATCACAGAAATAAATTACATTTTAACGGATATTCACATAGAAAACAGCTATTTGACATTGTAATAATAATATTTAACAATATTACTGTTTTGTAGTATTTTCAATCAAATAAAAGCCTTGAGCAAAAGAGACTCTTTCATAAACATGTGCCGTTCTCAGTTATAAATTCTAACCCTTTCTCTGTGAGTGTGTGTGTGTTTATGAAGCTCTGATACGAATCAGATCAGTCTCACTGGGCTGGAAATGCAAGCAATGCCTTTGTGTGAGTCTTATACATGGAAGAACAGGCCACTGCCCAGAAGAGAGGACTAAATATAGCAAACGATGAGAGTAACTTCAACACAATCAGATGAACAGAAGCTCATTCTGACCTCATGGACCTGTAGTGGGCGTCAGGATCAGACATGATGAAGGAGAGACAAACAGCAGGACATGAGCCTGTAGATTATTTTATATATATATATATATATATATATATATATATATATATATATATATATATATATATATATATATATTCAATATCTCAATTGTTTCTAGACGGGAGACTTTTGCTTTAATAAACAGAAAATGTCCTCACCCTCAGGCCATCCAAGATTAGGATGAGTTTGTTTCTTCATCAGATTTGGAGAAATGTAGCATTACATCACTGTCTCACCAATAGATGATCTGCAGTGAATGGGTGCCGTCAGAATGAGAGTCCAAACAGCTGATAAAAACATCACAATAATCCACACCACTCCAGTCCATCAGTTAACATCTGGAGAAGACAAAAGCTGGAACAAATCCATCAAGACGATTTTAACTAAAATATGAGTCCATGATCCATAATAACTCTTCCTCCAGTGAAAAAGTGTTCTGGTCTGAATCAGGAGAGAAATCTGCACAGATCAAGCACCGTTTACAAGACAAAACAGCTCTAAACAAATATGGATTTTAAGACATCAGGAGATGGACTTTATCACGGAAGTGTTATTATGGATTATAGACTCGTATTTTAGTTAAAAATGTCTTAATGATGGATGTGTCTTTTGTCTTCTCAAGACATTAACTGATGGACTGGAGTGGTGGGGATTATTGTGATGTTTTTATCAACTGTTTGGACTCTCATTCTGACGGCACCCATTCACTGCAGAGCATCCACTGGTGAGCAAGTGATGCAATGCTAAATTTCTCCAAATCTGATGAAGAAACAAACTCATCTACATCTCGGATAGTCTGAGGGTGAGCACATTTTCATTTTTTGGTCAACTGTTCCTCAAAAGTATGCATGCATAAAGTATGTTTCTGGCCTAAATCAGCAGATGAATGTGTGTCTATGTGACTGCTGAGGCCTAAAATCACATAATAAATCTAATAGAGAAATAATGAGCAACACAACAGCACAGCATACTAAAATTAACCATGCATAAAAACTGCTGTCATGCACTGGCCTTTCAGACTACGACAATCACAAATATATATCATAATCACAAAATATATCATAACATTAGCATTTTTAGAATTGATTCCCTTATACAATTTAAAAAATGCATCAAGGAAACAAGAGAAATTAATTTGTACACGTTCGATTTGAAGTATTATTCATTTCTGTTGCCGTGCATTGAGAATAGAAATGCTTAAATTCAGTTTAAACACGAGGAAGCAGGTCAATCAAACAAAACATCTGAAATGACAGCAGCTTTGATCCAATCAGTTTTATTGTTGGTTTATTTCCAGTTTAATAAAGAACAAAAACACATCAACAAACGTGAAGTGAAGCATAAAAACATCAAAGTTTGACCTCATAAAGCAGACTGATCTGAGCGATTCTCTCACCGGACGACCGTTTTAATAAGGGTTTAATAAAGAGATCCAAACATACGCTCGTTATTGTGTGAAACACACATTTCCATGTCACTTCTGCTAGTTATTCTGAATAGGGTGCTTAAATGTGATCACATACTAGAATTAAAAACTGACAATCATCAGTATTGTCGTTAAAAGCAAGTAAACAATGATCGTTATGAAGGAAGAAATGAGTAAAGAATTTATTTACAGAAGAAAGTGGATCTTATAAGCTCAGAGCTCAGATAGTGGATTATTCGTCATTATGTTCACTAAAGAATACATGTTATAAATAAACACACAGAGCAATCAGACAATACTGAGAGGAAAAGAGAACAGATCCAGATCCACACAGAGTTATTGTGTCTAACAAACACATCTGCTCCAAAACCTAGTGCTCCCTACATAGGCAGCATCCTTGCATTAGATTTATCTGAGCTCGTTTCAATGCATTCTGACATTGATCTCTGTATCAAAGTGATATTAAAAAAATCTTAAGGAAGTTGCATCTTTAAGTTGTCTAGTTAGGAAGCTCACCAGGTTTAGGAACAGATCCTGAACTGCAAAAAATGACTTTCTTAATGAGTATTTGTGACTTTCAGTACAAATATCTAAACATTCTTAAATCAAGACAATTACTTGGGAAGCAAAATGACTTAAAATATCAAGTAAAATATTATTCAAATTAAGTGAGTGTATGCTTAAAACAAGTCAAAATATCTGTCAGTGGTGTAAGAAAATTTTACATTTATTAATAAAACTTAAAGGGAAAACATTTATTTTAAAGTGTATTTGTAAAGTGTTATATTAACCATATTTCAAGGTAGTATTTGTTGTATTGAACTTAATTTATGTGAAATTTATCATTTTAACTAAAAACTTTTTTTTCTGGATAGAATTTAACTCAGATTTTTTCATTTGAGGGGAAATCAAAATTATTGAAATTATTCAGAAAACAAGACATTTTATTAAAATTGAGTGAGTTTATGCTTACATATCCACAAATTGAATTTTAATTTGTCATATATTTTCTCATTTGAAGTATAAACTCACGTAATTTTGATAAGTTTTTTAAGAAAATAAGATGTAATAATTTTGCTTCTGAAGTTACTGTATCTTGTTGTAAGAATGTTTGGATGTTTGTACTGAAAAACAAAAAATACTGAGTATGAAACTCATTTTTGAGACTCATCTGTAGTTTAAAAAACACATAAAACTGCATAAACAAAACCCACACAGAAACACATGCAGTTATCTCAAATAACACACACACACACACACACACATACATACAGAAAGGACTCCGTGACACACACTCTTAAAAATAAAGGTGCTTCAAAAGGTTCTTCACAGGGATGCCATAGAAGAACCATTTTTGGTTCCACAAAGTAGCATTCAGTCAAAGGTTCTTTAAAGAACCATCTCTTTCTTACCTTTTTATAATCTGAAGAACCTTCTTTCACCACAAAAAGTCTTTTGTGAAACATAAAGGATCTTTAGATGTTAAAGGTTCTTTATGAAATTATTTAGACAAAAAAGGTTCTTCTATGGCATCGTGAAGCACCTTTATTTTTAAGAGCGCATGTCGATATGTTACCAAGCAACAGGCGTGTGAAATTAACTCCTACAACACGTCACATTCACCCGTGCTTCAGCAGGTGAGAATAAAATCAGATCAGATCGTGTCTGAATGAGACACGAGAGCCTGGTAAGGTTTGTGAACACTCACACAATTTAAAATGAGTTAGAACGCAATTTATAAAGTATGTGTTCATGCATAAACTTTCTTCTAGGCTCCGTTTTCTCTTTTAGGCCGATGTATCGATCTTTCCGAGCAGGTTAAACTGTTGACAGATTTGTATGAAGTGACCTGATTGGTAATAAAACTGAGATCCGAAGGAAACTCTATCACCCTCTTGAGGACTCAGTGTGTCTGTGTTTGTTTGTGTTCAAAGAGTCAAATCCTTCTGATTCAGATTCAAACAGAAATGATTCACCTGAATCACGCTGAACACAGAGATGAGGTTCATGACGTTCAAGCACCTGTCAATCATCTCTGTTCCAGATCTTTCCGATGCTTCATCACAGTTTATATGAGAAGATAAATTCAATTACAAACTCAGTTTCAGTTCTGTTTTGCTCATATTTCACCCCAACATCAAAAAGAAATAAGAAATTACATTTTGCATAAAGCAGAATTATAGGTGAAGTGAATTTTTTAATTTGAATTTTGACATTATTTTTATGGCAATTAAACATGTTACAATTAGCCATATAACAACAATAATATATTCAAATTGTAAAATCAATTTAAAAGTATTAAGTATATTTCACGGTAGCATTTATTAATGTTAAATTTAGCATTTTAATTAAACTTTTTTTCTGGGCAGGACAAATTTAATCCACAGTGATGAGAACAGGATTTTATTAATGTTTGGATATTTAATTTGAGAGTAAATGTGATTTAATTATTATAATGCAAAAAACAAACAAACAAACACGAATCAATGATTTTAAAAACAGGCTTCATTTGTTTTATGCAAAAGTTTTTCTTTTCATTTTGGTCTGAAATATGAGCTGAAAGTTGCTTTTCTTCATGAAATTCACTCATTTCTGAACGTAAGAGGTTTCACTACAACTCTAGTCCAAAATTTCACAAGCGTTAAAGATTTGCAAAATAAACCAAATCATCAGCAAACACTCAAAACGAAGTCTCATGGGTAAAAAGAATTCATTATTGTGCCATTCAAAGGCTTGAAGAGCATCTCATTTCATGAATATGAATCATTTTGGGCAGTTTGGACATTCAGTATCTAACTATCTAAAGCCGAACAAATATGAGCATGAGCTACCAGACCCTTCACCTGCTGCGTGAGCAAATTAATACCACTATTCTATAATGATGAAGAACGGTCGTCACCGTCCGTCTGTAGGAAATAACCAATACAAAACATTTTCTAACGAAGATGCGAACGGAGGGTTAGTGAAACCTAAATAACACTGGTAAAAAAGAACGATTATTTCTGTCCTTTCCGTCTGCTGCGTTTCCTCTGACATGGAAACACAGGAACAGAGGTCACGGGGTCAGAGGTCACCGCCCCTGCGGCTTAATCCCGCCCTCTGTGCCCAGATCCGTGTCTCCGGTGTCGTCGATGCTCACGCCGAGATCTGTGGTGTTGCCGACGGTAACGGTGAGATCGCCGCGCTGGAGGGAAACAAAACAGTCACATGACTACATCTGATTTGCATATGCATTTAACATTTGGCAGACGCTTGTATCCATCGCACTGAAGGTTACATTTGATTGGTTCAAGTGACAAGTTCTATTGTTCAAGCACCAAATAACCAGTTAATTAAATGCGTCACCAATTACCACAATATTACTATTCAAAATATATTAAAATTAACATTTCATTAGTTCACAAGTCAAGTCAAATGTATTTGTATAGCACATTTCTCAATACACATCGTTTCAAAGCAGAAACTCTTGATGTTAAGGTTTATAATATCTTAATATCTTCATGTCTTATAGTTGCATTTAGCAGATTAGAGCTGTGTGAAAATATCATTCACATTGTGTGACCATACAAGCAATCAAGCCGTTGAAATGTGTTATATATAGTGTTTGTATACTGTATCTACGCTGCAAAAAAATATTTTTTATGTTGTTTTCTAGTACTATTTGTACAAATATCTAAACCTTCTTAAATCAAGATATATTTACTTAAGCAAATTGACTTAAGAAATTAATGCATTAAAAATGCATCAACATTAAGTGAGTTTTTGCTTAAAAGAAGAAAAAATATCTCCTAATGGGGTCAGAAAAATAATCTGGTGTTCCCTTTGGCAGATTTTGTTTTGTTTTATGTATAAACGTCAACAAGACTCGTTAAGTAATTGTGCTTCTCGAGTAAATGTGTCTTGATTTATGAATTAGTACTGGAAAACAAGACAAAAATACTGAGGAACAAAATCATTTTGTAGTTTATGTGAATAAAGTTTGATATACTTATATATCCATATATTATACGTTTTGTAACAAAATAAAGCAATACATAATATATATTGCGTTATGTGGGTGTATGTATGCAGATAAAGTTGGGTATATATCCAACTACATATAAAATGCAGTGCAATAATACAATTCACATTTTTGTGACGATATATGAACAATCACAGAGATGAGACTTGCTATACAGTGTTATGTACTGTATGTATGCAGGAAAAGTAGGTTGTATTATACATGCATCTTTTAATACATTGCTGAGTGATTTTTATTTTTCAGCGATATGACAATAAAGCAGGTGCTACCTTAGTATTTTTAAGTTTCACATTCATCAAAAAGCAGCTCAGTGTTTTGAGACTCACATTTAGTACAGATGATCTTGGGCCTTTCCCAGGTGCCGTTGGGTCGGCAGCGGGCGGTCGGGATGTGTCTCAGGAAGAAGCCGTCGGCGCACTGGTACCGAACCACCGCGTGGATGTCGTAGTGTGAACGTCTGCGGCCCACTAGATAGGCGTTATCGACGGCCGGCGGAGTGCCACACATCACTGCAAACACACAGACATATCACAGATCATAAACCATCTGTGTTTGTCTAACTGAACTGATCTTAACATGCAAAAACTTTCAAATAAAATTTGAACTTTTTTCATCGACATTTCTGCCAATTTGCATGCCACTATTTTACAGCATCACATTTTATTAAGCGGAATAGTAATTTTGGTTAATTCTGGTTATTAAATTAAATGTGATTAATTATAATTTAATTACATAATAAATATAATTTAGTTTATATTTATATTATATTATTTACTTTTCTAAATATAGTTTAATTAATAAATAATTAAATTTGAATATAAATTAAAATACACAAATTATAAATGTATAAACAAATTACTTTAAAATATAAATTTTTATATTTAAATGTAAATTGATTAATATAATTTAAATTTAAATATACATTTAAAAATATAATTCAATTTATTTTTAAATATGAATTTATAAAGTAGCAAGATTGAAATAATGTGCTTTAGGGTTACTGATAAATATTGGCACTTTGCAAGACGGTAAGCACATTATCATAGGGTTGCAAAGAGAACTGCACCGAGATCAAAAGCAGAAATGGTAGTTGTCTTCCAAGTTGTTGCTTTTTAAAAGCGGATATGCAAAATATGGCAATAAAAACAGCAGCTGCAAGCATGATTAAAACAAAAAGGTAAAAAACTAACATCCAAAGTTCTCATGCATTTCATATTTTGTTCTTTGACAAGCTACAATACAGGCTTTCGGTTTTTTTTCACCTGACTCTATGCTGTTCAAAGTGTTGATTTTTGCCTAATTGCATGCAAATCAAAGTAACCAAAATTTGTACAGCCTTTGCATGCACATTCATGTGAAAAAAATGTGAAAAAATCAGTTTAACTAGTGTTTCAAGAAAATCGAATGCAGCTCAAATTCACCTCAACACAATCGACCACAGATAAACCTTTATTTTGTTGAGCGCTAATCTGAATACTTTAGGTTCCAGGAGGGCAAATGCTATTTTTTAAATGTTAACCTTTTCAATTTAAATGAAATGAAATCCTGAAATCCAGGCACAAACGCTCCGTCTCCAGACAATGAGCCTGATTTCCATAGGCAGGAAGCCACCGGCCATAAACCTGTCCTCTGGCGTCGAGATCCTGGATGTGCCACAAAGGACAGCATCGTGGGAAATGTAGTGCAGAGCCCAGATCTTAAACCCACAATCTGAGCCTCTGAATACTCGCACCCTAAAAACTGAGAGCTCGTTGTGTGGCGCACTGAAAGACGGAGTTTAGTCTCTCATTCAGAGTCCATTGAGCTGCCAAACAGAGCCGATGAAGCAGGACTGAGGTGCGACATAACACTGAACACTTACTGAGGAATCAATGGGCACATCAAAATACATTTAATCTGTGTTACTGTCGCGAAGATGACAGTCAATGTAACATTGAGATGTTCATGTAGTTTATTAAGTGCAGCTCACACACACACACACACACACACAGGATGATCGATAACCACTTAAACTGTAAAACCCGCTTGCTTCTGAGGTGTGTGTCCGTGAAGTGAGTGTTGGATGATGCATTAAAGCTTTAAAGGGCCATAAAAGATTACTGACTGCTAATTCAACTTTATATGTACATGGTTTATGCATGTTTAAGACTTTAAGACCAAGTAAAGAAAATTTAAGGAATCAATTGATGGGAACACAAAACCTCCTGACATTCTTCCTCAGTATTTTTGACATTTTCCATTGCAAATGTCTAAAAAAAATGTTGTTTTGTTTTTTTGCAGTGCATGCAACATTTATTACCATGTCTTTATGAACTGAAGACATTCTGTTCTTATACATCATCTGAAAGCTGAATAAATTGTTAGGATTGGACAATATTTGTCTGAGATACAACTATTTGAAAATCTGGAATCTGAGGGTGTGAAAAAATTAAAATATTGAGAAAATCCCCTTTAAAGTTGTTCAAATTAAGTTCTTAGCAATGCATATTAATAATCAAAAATGAAGTTTTGATATATTTACGGTAGGAAATTTACAAAATATCTTCATGGAACATGATATTTACTTAATATCCTAATGATTTTTGGCATAAAAGAAAAATCAATAATTTTGACCCAAACAATGTATTTTTGGCTATTGCTACAAATATACCCCAGCGACTTCAGACTGCTTTTGTGCTCCAGGGTCACATATATATATCTCTTCTGCTCACCAAGGCTGCATTCATTTGATCAAAAGTACAGTAAAATCTGTAAAATTGTGAAATATTATTACAATTTCAAATAGCTGTTTTCTGTGTGAATATTTGTTAAAAAGAAATTTATTTTTGTGATTAAAGCTGAATTTTCAGCATCATTACTCCAGTCTTCAGTGATCCTTCATAAATCATTCTAATATGCTGATTTGTTGCTCAAGAAACATTTCTGATTATTATCAATGTTGAAAACAATATTTTGGAGGAAACTGTGATATATTTTATTTCTCAGGATTCACAGATGAATAGAAAGTTCAAAAGAACAGCATTTAATTGAAACAGAAATCTTTTCTAATATTATAAATGTCTTTACCATCACATTTGATCAATTTAATGCATCCTTACTGAATAAAAGTATTAATTTCTTTAAAACAAAAGTCTCTCACCGGTTCCTTTCTTGCAGACGTAGGGTAGATTGTAGTTGCAGGGCACGTCGTTCCATTTGCCGTCCTCTCTGGTGATCATCACCACACAATCCTCTCCGCCTGCGAAGAAGTTATCCGGCTGATTCTCACGCCAGTTCTCATACACCTGTGAGAGGAACAGACCATGTAAAATTATTACAAATGAGGCAATCTGGAATAAGAATGTGTTCGGAAATCTGAATGGAATAAATAAAGCACATTAGAACAGTTAGATTGCAGCAGACCATGTAAATACAGCCAGTGAGCCAAACACTGAGGTTTGAGTCTGATTTCATCACAGTCTACAGGTGAAGCTAAAAGCAATGTTTATTTGGGACTAATTCATTTCAAAATGACTCACAACATCCATCCCATCAGTCCACTGGAAATCCTCCTCCACTGTACGATCATTCAAGCCGATCCAGACGTTCTCACGACCCAGACCTGAGGACCACACAAATATGAGAAAAACAACAGATTTCCCTTATACTCCCATGTAAATCCTTACTGCATCCAGTAAAAATAGCTTAAATATGTGCTTGAGATTTTAAGTTAATATTTAAGTCATTTAATAACACATACATATGGTTCTGATACTGGATAATGGTCAACAGAGCAGGTAAACAAAATATTACATCTTTTTTGAGCAAGTATTTTGATTATTTTACTTAATTTTATTTTATTATCTAATTTTTAGCTTTTCACCAACTCATAAATTGCTTGTAAATGTTAAAGTAAAAGTTTTACATTTTTATATTATTTTATATTATTTTTTAAAATTATTATTTGTATTAAATATTTATTAATCTTTTATATATATATATATATATATATATATATATATATATATATATATATATATATATATATATGGTAACACTTTAGAATAGGGAATGCTTATTCACTATTAACTATGACTTTTCCCTCAATTAATTCCTAATTTGCTGCTTATTAATAGTTAGTAGGGTAGTTGTTAAATTTAGGCATTTGGTAGGATTAGAGATGTAGAATAAGGCATTAATATGTGCTTAATTACTACTAATAAATTGGCTAATATTCTAGTAAGATGCATGCTAGTTAAGAGACCCTAATATATATTTATTTATTTATTTTAAATCTAAGCTCTGCATCTTGTGACGGACCGTTAAGGAAGTCCTGCTCCATGGAGGAAGTGATGCTGGTCAGGTGACTGCTGTGCTCCCTGCAGTCTTTCTCTGCGTCCTCCCAGGTGTGTCTGCGTGGAAACAGATGGTAGCAGTGACCATGAAACTTCTTCCAGCCATGCTCACAGCCCTCTGTGTCTGCAGACAGAAAATAACATCACTGACAGAGTTATTATAGTTAAAGGAACACTCCACTTTTTTGAAAATAGGCTTATTTTACAACTCCCCTAGAGTTAAACAGTTGAGTTTTACCGTGTCTGAAATGAAGAGTTGCGATTTTCTAGGCCGATATGGCTAGGAACTATACTCTCGTTCCGGTGTAATAATCAAGGAGCATTGCTGCCGTACCATGAGTGCAGCAGGTGCAGTGATATTACGCAGCGCCTGAAAGTAGTCCCCAGCTATATCATAACTAGTTACCTAGTTACCTTGATTATTAGTATAGTTCCTAGCCATATCGGCCTAGAAAATCGCAACTTTTCATTTTCCGTCGGTCTTTGTACACGATGTAACTACAGAAGAGTCAAGCTTTAAATAGGAAAATTATCGAAACTCTTTGGTCATTTGGCGTGATGCTAATGGTCTAAAAGCTAAAAGTGCTACCGCCAGACCCGGAGATCGGCTGAATGGATTAAAAAAACAGTAAAACTCTACTGTTTGAAAACTTGACAAAAGTGTTGCTTGAAATAAAATAAATATTAACTGAAATAGGCAAGGCAAGTTTATTTATATAGCACATTTCATACACAAAATGAATGATCTAAAATAATCAAAAAATATAAATCACAACAATAAAAATAATTAAAAAACTTTTAAAATTATTTAAAAATGTATTTAAAATGAATTAAAACTTTAGGGATGAAAACATATGGAAGCTTGTTTCAGCCACAGGTTAAAAAATTATAAAGGTAATTGCGACTGCTTATCTCGCAATTCTGACTTTTTTTTTCAATTCCGAATTTATAGTTTGCAATTCCAAGTTTATCTCTCAAAATTCTAAAACTCAAAATAAATAAATAAAAAAATAAAATAAAATAAAAAAAAAAATTATAAAAAAAAACTGAATATAATGAGACTCAGAGTTCAGAGGAAAAAAGGGGCAAAATTGCAACATGTAAACTCTTAATTGTGAAAAAAATTATTTATTTCCTGCAATTCTGAGAGAATAAAAAAAAAAACAATTTCTTACTTGTGAGATAAAAGGTTATGGGTTTCCATAAAAACAACTACAACTAAAACTGAAATAAATATTAACGATATAGACATTTGAAACAGCAACAACAACAAATAAATGGATAAAAATGTCAAGAAGTCACAACAAAATTCCTAAAATTTCAACTAAAATGAAAATAATAATAAAAAACTCAAATTCAAAATAGTAATAAGCATTATTATATAATTGATACTAAAATACACTGACATGCGTAGTATCGCCATCATAATTTTCCTAAACAAGCATCAGGACTGTTTTCATATTCATGAATCATTTCAGCTCATTGGTGTTTATTATCATGCATCCCATAATCCATCTCTGTGCTCGTGATTCTGCGGTTCCATCAGATTAACATTCATCAAAACATAACCCCCCTGAAAACTCAGTCTACCTGCAGTGTGTGTGTGTTGTGTGGTTAAATCTGAGCGAAGGCCACCAGAGACCTGCTATTAAAGCAGCACATAGATGTAATTAAGTCTCTATCAGTGAAGGGGAGGAAGAAACACTGAACAGCAAGGTCGAGTAAGTGTGTATTTACTGCAAAATAAACCCACTGCAGGGTCTCGGATCACCCAGAAGGGGTTTATTCTGCACATTATCTGACTGAACATTATCCTGCTTATTATATGGATACTTATAAATTAAATAAGATATGAAACATTGATATGAGTGTATAGGATTTATTATGTGAGAAGAAAAAGAGTGTGGAGTGATACGAGAGACATAAAAACATATAGTGTCATTATAGACTGTAAAAATAAAGATATTTTTTAATAAATAATATATAAAATATATATTTTTTAGCTTCAGAATTTCACGCATGTTACTTGCAGGTTCTTTGTAATTATTTGTGAAATGCACTAGCAATTTCTGAGTGAAAATTGTTTAATTGTAATTGTTTTTCAGTGAATAGTATGCTGAATAGAAGCTACTACAGTTTGTGCTGAATTAAATGCCAGATACAGTTTATTGTTTGTAATATACCAATAATAACCAGAAAACTATTTTATGCATAAGGCAGGACTTTTAATTATTAAAAAGCCTGAAATATGCCACGACTCTTATTTTGAGATATCGATGCTTTAATTCTTCCAGCTGCCTTTTTAAAAAGGTGAGGGAGATAAAATATGCACTTTTACAACCATATTACTCGCTATATACAGTATTACAATATAAACCCCATACAGTAAACACTGTCAAAAATGACTTTTTGCTTGACAGAATCCGTTAATGTTCATGAATTTTGTGGTAAAGTTAGTTGAGAGTTAGTAAACCATGCAAGAATTCACATCAAGACTAAAACAGCACAGGAAAGTGTTTTCTGGTTATCATATACATTTTTCTGAATTGTTCTTTAATCTGTTTTACTGTAAATACTGTAAACTTTAAGTAATGCTCATTCAGAAAGCAAATGAAAAATACTCCCAGAGCAAGACAGCTGAACAGTCACTGTTGCGCTGTATTGGAATCATTTCAGATTAAACACAAACATCAAGTGGACTGTGAAAAGAATGTCCATCAGCTGCAGACGCCATCTAAATCTCTACAGCAGCATAACTACGATGGAGCATCTTCCAAATACACACAATAATGCGTCTGATAGAGTGCTGTGACATCACACTCGTGTGTAGCAGTTCTGTGCCATCAGCCAACTGCATTATTAGCAGTGATGCATCATCGTTAGAGTCGCTGTCGGCATGGGACGCAGAGGAGGGCGAGCGATGCTCATGAGTCTGCAAAACCACTGAGATGAACGCCACAATGTGTTACAAAGAGAAAGAGAGAGAGAGAGAGAGAGAGTGGTCAACATGCACAGCACACCTTTGAGACGCTGACAAACAATGTAAAACACTAATGAGAGGAATCAAAAGACCTGGCAGGACTCGCAAACGCTTGTTTTCCTCGCCAATATTACCAGCTGACTGTAATATTGTTACTGGACTTTATTTGACTGATATTGCATATGCAGTATATTCATTTGAATGATTTTTACACAGTGCGAATATGCATATGCAACATATGCAAGATATTATTGCATATGAAATATATTAATTTGACAGATTTTTGCATGTGAGTATGCATATGCAATATATTGCTGCATATGCAATACTGTCACGCCCCTGGACTGTTTTGTGTTGTGTTTTTGCTCCCCATGTCCTCCGTGACCCAATTTTTCCCTCATGTTGATTGAGTTCATTTCATTCAGCTGTGTCTCATCATTTTACCCCTCGCTAAGTTGTGTACTTAAGGTGTTGTATTCCCTTGAGTCCCTGTTCATTGTTATTCGTCTATGTGCTACGTGTGTGCCTGCCTGCCCTGTGATTCCCCGAATTGGAAGATTAATGACTGTGTATTTGTGAATGTTCCTACGTCTCCTCGCTCCACGCTCCCTCACAGTAGTGTACGTGACAGAATACTGGACCGAAACTGTTTATTTGCATTGTTCCCCTCCGTTTTGTTTCCGTGTTTGTTCTGTGTTTTTTTTTCCTCCTGTTGTTTCCTCATGGATCCCCTCATCCACCCTGAATACCACCTCCTCCTCCTGCTGGAGCAGGCGGAGCGTTCGCTTGTGGGCAGCACCAGACTGTTCCTGGTCCTCGCAAGTCTCACCAGCTACCCGGAAGAGGTGCTCTGTTCTACGACGCCAGTTTGAACACCGTGTACAGAGTTTCCGTCGTCCGAGGAGGGTCCTCGAAGCGAATTTCACCACCTTTGTGGAGAGTTCCACTTCCGACCCAGTGCCCAGCCCACCATCTCCCCGCTGCATGGAGAGCATGCCCGAGCCCCACTGCTGACGAAGAGTCGGAGCCCGCCGTGACCGAAGAGCCATCGCCGAATGGACCGTCAGAGCCACAGATCGCCGTGGAGCCAGAGCTGCTGATGACGTCAGTCAAGGTGTGTGAGACGGCAACAACGCCCGCCACGAGGGAGAAAGCCGAGGACGTTGTGAGCGTGGAGAGGAGCTTTGCCCCCTGCAACCACGGCTGAGGGTGAGTATGGCGCGGCGACTCTGCCACAACGAGGAGGAGAGGGCTCCTGTTGCAGAGTTAAACCCAGAGAGGGCTTCCGTTCCTGAGTTCAGGCCTGAAAGCCCGGAGGCTCACCCACCCACACCTGCCACCTCCTCCGCTATCATCTGGCAGCCCTTCTGCTTGCCCTCAGCCCACCATCTATGCGGTGCGAGATCCGCAGGACTGCCATCCTCCTGTGTCGCCGTGGTCGGAGTATCCCTTGACTCCGCCTCCAGCCTCCGAGGTCCGGACTCCGCCTTGGTCCGTCGGCTCCTAGCTCCCTCCTCTCCGCCATGGCCTGGCAGTCCACTAGCTCCGCCGGGCTCCCTCGTCCCTCTGGCTCCGCCTTGGTCTCCTCGTTTCCTCGCTCCCTCACAGTAGCGTACGTGACAAATAAAAAGCCCTGAGGAGCTCCAGTGCTGATGGTGCGGGTGTTGGATGTGAATTTACCAAGCTTTACTAACTGCTGTCTGTCTGTCAGGAAGCTTTTGATCCACTGACAGATGGAGGTGGGGACGGAGAGCTATGTCAGTTTATTCTGAAGGGTGTCCGTGATGATGGTGTTAAAAGCGGAGCAGAAATCCACAAACAGGATCCTCATATTAGTCCCTGGTCTGTCCAGATGCTGCAGGATGAAATGCAGTCCCATGTTGACTGCATCATCCACAGACCTGTTTGCTCTGTGATATCTTTCATACCTGTTTGCTCTGTGACATCTTTCATACCTTTCCACACTGAAGCAGAATCACTGGAAGAGAATTTGTTCCTTAGCTTGTCAAAATAATTCCTCTTTGCCACTCTGATCTCCTTTTCCAGTGTGTATTTGGCCTGTTTATGCAAGACTTTATCCCCCTTTCTGTGAGCATCTTCTTTGGCCTGACGGAGCTGAGTTTTGCAGAGAACCATGGTTTGTCATTGTTGTAGGTTAAATGAGTCCTGGAAGGAATGCAAATATCCTCACAGAAACTGATATATGATGTTACAGTCTCTGTGAGCTCGTCCAGATCGGTGGCAGCGGCTTCAAAAACACTCCAATCAGTGAGAGAGAAACAGGCTTGTAAATCCCACTCTGTTTCATTAGTCCATCTTTTAGCAGTTCTTAATAAAGGTTATGCAGCCTTAAGTTTCTGCAATAAATGCAATAAATGACTGCATATTGTATATGCAATATATTAATTGCACAAATGCATGCACAATATTTCTGCATAAGCAATTTATTAATTTAGTAAATAAGTAAAATAATGCACAGTAAATCAAGTAATAGTAGCAAATAAAAACTTTGGCATACAAACAGAATTGAATGATGCAGTGAAGGTGTTTCCGAAATCGCCCACCTTAACCAGTTAAAAAGTGCCTAAACCCTTTTAAAACCAGCCTGACCAGTGGAAACCAGCTTGGTTAGTTAAGCTTTGCAAGAAGAATAACCTTCATCTTAAAGGTGAAGACCTCCGAAGACATCATAATGATTGCAGGCAAAGAGTGTTTCTGATTGGCTAAAAGGTCTGGGCCACTCCCCTTTGATTTCACTAATACTAGAGTTATTTCATGTGTGCTGCTCCACAAACATCACATCCAGCACCTTTAGGCTGGTTTAAGAGTCATTTCCCAGCAGGGAACGCCTTAAATCTTAAAGCTTGCTTCAATGTGAGTGGTGTTGCAGGAAAGGATCAGACAGAGATGTTTTCTGAGCTCATGTTCAGGCTCGGCGTCTCACCTCTCTCACATCGGTCTCCTCTGTAACTCGGCAAACAGAGGCACACAAACGAGTCCTCTTTATCGATACAGGTGCCGCCGTTCTCACAGGGGTTCGACTGACAGTCATCAACATCTGAAAGAACAAGTCATCACAGAGTCAGAAAGCATCACTCAGGAATCTCTCTCTGTGTCCCAGAGCAAAACTACTTCTGTCGCGCTAATTCTTCAGTCTGCTTTTCTAATTAATCTGCTATCTTTATATATACATAATTATAATGCTGTTCTATTCATAGTGTAACTACACCACAATACATGCTTTAAAGCATTACAGTTAGACTGATGAAACACGTTTTTTTGAGCAATGCTGCTTAGTCACTTTCCCATTGAGGATGGGTAACAAATTTCTATCTGGATACTTTAGATTGGTTGTGGGCCCTGTATCTCAGCTGGTTGCCGGTTGACGGCAACATTAACCAAAGTTGCCCAGCAATATTGCTCAAAAAGCTGCCCCGTGTTTCATCAGCCTTACACTACCATTCAAAAGTTTGGGGTCAGTAAGATTTCATTAGAAATCTTAAAAACTATTTTTTATCCCAAAATTAAAAATAAAGTTAAAGTAGTTTTAAGAGAATTAGGAGAGGCAAGTTTATTTATATAGCACATTTCATACACAGTGGTAATTCAAAGTGCTTTACATAAAAGAAAGTGAAATAGACATTAAAAATAATTAGATTCGAAAGTTGCAGAAAGATTTAAGGAAAGAAATAACTTCAATTTCAAAAACACTATATTTATCATTCATATTTATCATATTTATCATATATAACAATTAATAAATGCTATAGACATAAAAAATAAAGTTTTAAATAAAAACAAAAATTATGAAATTAAATTCTAAATCAAAATATTAACAAACTATAATATGTAGTATGTAACTGACACTAAAACTACACTGGAATATAATGTACATCGTATAGAATATTTAATGTTGTTTTTTAGAGCATAACTAAAACTAAAAAATCTGCTACTTGAAATAAATGTTAACTAAAATAAAATAAAATATAAAAAACTTAAACTTATGTCATTCATTTAGCTTTAGTTTAAGTAAAATAATAAAAATGTATTAATACAATAAAGACATTTTCTAAAAAACAAAACAAAAAAATTTAACTTTTAAGTGAAAAAAGAACATATAAAAATAAGATCTAATTCAAAATATTAACAAATTAATAATAATGTAAATGATACTAAAACATCACTGGAATATAGAGCACGTCATATAGACTATTTTATGCTGTTTTAAGAGCATAACTTATACAAAAAACATAAAAATTACATTAAAGTAAATGTTAAATAAAATAAAATAAAATATATAAAACTAAACTCTCATTTTCATTTAGCTTTAGTTTAAGTATACAGATATTTTTAAAAACTAATAAAAATGCCAAAAACACAAAAAAACTAAACGTTTAACTAAAGTGAAAACAGTAAAATCTGATCAGAATAAATTCAAAATATTAACAAAAACCACAATAATATAATAATGATACTAAAACAACACTGGGATACAGAGCACATTTCAAATAAACTGATGTTGTTTTTAGTGCGTAACAGAATTAATCACCGTCCAATCTGGGTCAAGAGCAGGTCAAAACATCTGCATGTATTTTCCACTGAAGAAATCAAGTCATGCAGGTTTGGGGTGAGTAAATGAACTATCCCTTTCAAAGCTCACAGACGCAGTAGGACTGTAGATCATAGAGCAGTAATATCTCTGTTAAAGTGAGTCGACAGTGATGTAGAGCAGCAGAGACGTGTGGTCGTTTAGCGTCTGTGTAACACAGGCCTGTGTAAGCGCTTTACAGCTCCATACAGGATTACTCAGCAGCAGATCTGAGACTGTTTATAGGACATTAATGCAGATGCTTCCCAATATAGCAAACTCTTCTGAGGCTCAGCGTTTGTCAGGCTTGCAAAAAAGTTGTCATCAGAGGAGCTTGAAAAGATAAAGTGGAAAGTCTTAAAAGTTTGTGTAATGCATCAGTCACAAAGTCCCAAGCTGCTGCTCATGAACTTCTTAGGCTTTAAGTGATATCAGACGAGCAGAGGATCATGGGAAGGCTGTATTCGGAGCTCAGGCTGTTTTAAGAAATTTAATGCATTATGGATTTGATCGTTGTGTTCATCGCATCATTTCATGGGGCTTTAAATGTGACTGGAAGAAAATGTCTCAAGAAGCCTCTCAAGATATATCTGGGTTATATTTTACCATAAAAGTAAATTAAAATTAATTAACCATTACACTTATGTAAATTATGACATACAGCAAAACAAAAACACTTTAATATTAAGTGGATTTCCAATCACGTTTTTCAGTAATTATAAACGTTATTTTCATGACAATTCTGGCTCTCTCCACAAGGCGTAAAAATAATTATATATATATATATACATACATTTTTATTAATTATAAAGTATTTATGTTTAGGGAGCATTTGTTGTACTGCCTTTGAGTTTTTATTAAATAAAAAAATAATTGATTTATATATTTGACTAATATATTGATTTTATATTCAATTTAAAATCCACTGTATTGCAGTATATTTTTATTGTAATACAGTAATTTTTACTGCCATGTGTGAATCTAATGAGCCACTGAAGCAAAAAAAGGAATTATTAAAGAATTACAAAAATAAAAAAGTAAAATCTAACTACAAAAAAGGCATAAAACTATCATTTAAAAAATGGTGATAGTAAAAACACATTTTTCTTTACACAAAACAGAACTGATAAAAAAAAAATAATAATAATTAAATATTAATAATAATCATGGCAATTATTATAAAAATTATATACATCTTAATTAATAAATTACTAATTAGTCATCTAAAAATTAATATTCATATCATTATTAATGAATATTCATTTTTTTTATTAAAAATAAACAAAATAACAACAACAAACTAAGTAAAATAAATTAAAATGAATAAACACTATAAAGACATTAAAAAACAAAAGAAAATTTAAAAACTACAACTTAAAAATTTAAGTGTAAACAGAAAATCTAAAAATAAGATCTAATAAAAAATAAATAAATAAAGCACAATATTAAATTGTTATATATTAATACATTACTAATTAATTAATAATTCATTTAAAAAGAATATCCATATCATTACTGATGAATATTTATAAAAATAACTACAGCTAAGTAAAATAAATAAAGTTAATAAATACTTTGAGTAAAGCACAAAAATAAATACAACTGTTTTATGTAAAGAAATGTTTATACTTTTATATATAACTTTTCATATAATAAAATAATGTTTGAAAATATTTATCTCTAACTATCACATTAAATAAATGTACAGCGCTTGACCATTTTACACTTGATTTGCATGATCGGTCATGTTGATATTCATCAGTAAAAAGGAAAAGCACCTGCTGAGGTCATATCCTGTTTATCCTCGCAAGGTTCTTCAGCTCTTCATGAATATTTGAATCGGCTCATGCATTATGCAGATGATTTCTGAAAGTGCTGCGTATCTACATGAGCTCCAGTTTCCTGGTCCGTTTAACATATGCTGCTCACATCTCAGTCATGAAACCAAATCACACTGCAAACGTACAGTATATATACATCCTCAGAGAGATGAAATACAACAAAACACTCATCATTTACTCACTCTAGGGTTTCTTTCTTCTGTTGAACACAAAGGAGACATCCACACAATGAGAGCGAATGCAGACTGTCATCTCCTTTTGTGTTTCACAGAAAATCATAAAGGTGAACGATGAACTATTATACTAAAACATCTACAAGGAACGTCTGTTACCAACCCAACATGCTAATCTAAAGCAATTAGATTTGTCATTTAATCATAATAAAAGCACAAAGTGAATTAGCATTGACCTTCATCTCACTGTTGGTATTATCAAATGTGAAGAGGTCAACCCGGCAGCTAGTGTTGCTACCTTCAGCGAGCCAAAATAAGGGACACTTATGTTCAACAAAAGAAAGGAATTATTACAGGTTTGGAACAGCTCGTGGGAGTGTAAACAATGACAAAATGTTCATTTTTGGGTGAACTATCCCTTTAAGTCAGACAGTCAAATGCTTCTCTGCAAACTACGCGTTCATTATTAGTTACAGGACGACGCATTGATAACTTTCCCATTCAGCTCTACATCTTGGGATTCTTTTGTTCAAAGGGTGGACGTGAGCTCCTCGATGTTTTAAACCGTGCAGATTTAGTGCATGCTGCGCTCCTGGAGACTACATCACCGCCATGGAAACAAAGACGCCAACTTCTAATGAAATTGATTTCATTATTATTTCTATTAGCATTATAAACAGTGCAACTCTCGTTGATTCAGCTTGTTGGCCTTTGTAAAATACGGGACAAATCGCGTCCGGGACGATTGCGTATTTTAAGGGACGAGTGGGGACCCTACCGTCAGCCTTCTCCTGACCTTTGACCCCCAAACGCCCACCCTAGTGTCTCACATGATGGACTGCTTGACCTCTGACCTCAGTATTGACCTCTGGCTGTATGACAGCTGGGCCAGAATCCTTCTCAATAACTGGATTTGTTCAACACAGAGACTTTATTCAGAGAAAATGCTTTCAGCTTCTCAGGTGAGAAAAAGAGCCCAGTAATCTCACGTGTCTCATCTAGAGTTTCAGAAGACGTCTCAACAATGTCTCAAACTGTGCTCGGGTTTGAAAAGATACCAAAGTCTGTAATCTAAAGTCAAATCTCCAGCATTTCTCATCAAATCATGATGTGAGCTGCTCCGTGTTCATTTTAAAGCTCTAGACTCTTACTGGGTTTTTGTCAACTAAAACGATTAAAAATGGTTTTCAGTAATTTACATAAAATAAAATATTAGAGTAGAGTGAAAAATTTAAACTCGAAAAACTAAAAATCAAAAGTAGCTTTGGAAAAGTTTAATGATTTTTGAATGGCCTTTCAGTTCTTCATAATTACTGGTTACGTTTCCAGATATTAGTGGCTGCTGAAGGACTTTAACATCATATATAGAGATACAAAAAGCTATTTCAGTTCTAAAATAAATTAATCACTATTTTAAAAAGTTTTCCAAGACCTGGGAAATGTGATCCTTGTGAAATCATGCTTGTTTTTGAGATGCTAAGTTGAACTGCAGGCTTTGCTATTTAAAATTATTAATAGAAACACATTACACTTCTTTATAAAAAGTAAAGGGCAAATGGACAAGATTAAACCCACAGCGCAGATGGTTCATGAATCCCCCACTGACACTTTGACCTGCTACAAATAACAATTACACATCCACTTATCCTAGTGTGTACAGAAACACATTTCTGTCAAGGGTTTTAAAGGAATTGTTCACCCAAAAATGAAAATTTGCTGAAAATGTAGTCATCCAAGATGTAGATGAGTTTGTTTCTTCATCAGATTTGGAGAAACGTAGCATTGCATCAGTGTCTCAGCAATGGATTCTCTGCAGTGAATGGGTGCCGTCAGAATGAGAGTCTGATAAAAACATCACAATAATCCACACCACTCCAGTCCATCAGTTAACATCTTCAGAAGACAAAAGCTGGAACAAATGCATCATTAAAATGTTTTTAACTAAAATATGAGCCCATAATCCATAATAATTCTTTCTCCAGTGATAAAGTGGTCTGGCCTGAATCAGGAGAGAAATCTGCACAGATCAAGCAGCGTTTACAAGACAAAACAGCTCTAAACAAATATGTGGCTGGATTTTGATGTGAGAGACAACATGAGATGGGCTTTTTCACTGGAGGAAGAGTTATTATGGATTATGGACTCGTATTTTAGCCGGAAACAATGGTCTGAACAGGGTGTGATTTGTAGGGGGGATTTCCCCTCTCTGGTCAATGCATCCCAGCCTTTGCAGAGTTATTCATGAAACGCACTATGAAGTCCCGTTCTGAATCTAATGATTGGTGATAAGCTATCCGATTGGAGCGCTTCGAATCATTTTGCGACGCAATGGTTTAACTGACTCAGAGTTTCAAAAAGCTCCATTGATAATGTTCTTTGTTCGCTTTCTCTATATAATTTATTTGTTGTTTGAATCACCGGGAAAATGAAATCATTACAATGAATAGGCCTAACTAATGTTCTTATTAAATTGTGATCACGTTAATTTACATCGTATTAAAAACATTTCATGACGTGACACCCATTTGCTTGCCTAAAAAGACAGATTTTGGATGTTCCTCAGAAAAAGCACCCCCTCTCTGCTTTTTTTCACAAATCGCACCCTGGGTCTGAAAATAAAAACTTCATAATAACATAACATAAACATGCAGCTTTTGTCTTCTCCAGATGTTAACTGATGGACTGGAGTGGTGCGGATAATTGTGATGTTTTTATCAGCTGTTTGGACTCTCATTCTGACGGCACCCATTCACTGCAGAGCATCCATTGCTGAGACACTGATGCAGAGACACATTTCTACAAACCTGATGAAGAAACAAACTCATCTGCATCTTGGATGAGTAAGCTTTAAGCAATTTTTTTATTTTTAGGTGAACTATTCCTTTAAACTCTGGATTTTCTCACCGATTTCACAGCTCTCTCCTGTGTAACCCTGTGGACAGAAGCAACGGAAACCCTCTCCGTGAGGAAGACACGTCCCTCCATGCAGACAGCTGCATCTGTCGTCTGCTGTTAAACAGAAAACACACACACAGGGTCTGGTGTCAGTGACGCTCTGGAGGTGATCCATCTCAATCTGCCTGTGATTAGAAAGCTGGCACACACTCCCAGACATACGTGACCCGTGTGACCCGCTGAAAGACGGCTGCGGCGAGTCCTGAACGCCCTAATCAGAGTTTAGACACACGTCAGCGAGGCTCAGCCGCAAAAACCTGCTAAATAAGTCCAGTTTTCCAAACATCATCTGTCTCGCATTAAAGCACTGGCACATTATTGACAGGAACGAGATTTCTACGTTTATTTCTACGCAAAACTCACTGCCATAATGATACCATAAACACTAATATTAGCAGCAATAACAGCGGTGCTTCATTTAGACAGCTCTACATAGCAGTATTCAATGCAGTTTTTGTTTAGGTGTGTTATAAATAAAACCCAATTGCAATATGGATTAGTGTGATTATCAGATCGTAAAGGCTGTGATTTACAGTAAATAAATAAATATATTCACCGCATGAACAAAAGAGAAGCTTAGAAGAGCTGAATGGTGAAATGTTTGAAAATGAAGACAGCCATAAATATTAACATTTAAATGTTAATAATTATAAAATAATTATACTTATTTATAATTATACATTTATATAATAATAATAATAATAATAATAATAATCGTTATTTTTATTATTATTAACATTAGTAGTAGTATATTATTTTTCTTAATGTTTTCTAAATATTGCAATAGTAATATTTTTATTTTGGTTAATATTTTAATAATAATAATAATAATTATTATTATTATTCAAATAAAATTATTATATTTATATTCAACTATATTCTTTATTTTTTAAAATCCATTAAATTATTTAAACCATGTACAAGTTTCCAAGCAGTTACAATTACGCTTTTGAGGAGGAATTACACTGCAAAAAGTGATTTTCTTCCTCAGTATTTCTGTCTTGCCTTCCAGTACAAATATACTAACTATCTTAAATCACAATATATTTACTGCAGATGCAAAAGACAAATTATCCAAATTAATTTATGCATAAAAAAAAAAATCTGCCAGTGAGGTCAGAGAAATAAGCCTAATTCAAAGAGAAAGCAATATTTGTTCTTGTTTTAAGCATAAACAATAAAATATCTTAATTTTTATATCTTATGTCATATTGCATCTGAAGTAACCATCTTATTTTAAGGATGTCCACATACTTATACAAGAAAACCAGATAAAAACACTTTTACAGCAAAGTCACTGGAATGACTAAACTTTTCAGTATCTTTCAAAACATTAAGACACAGCTGCATGTAAGGAACATATTCCAATAAGTTTATGCATGTTAAACTTTCCGTATTAATCATTTCTAGAGCAACAGCAGATGTAGGTCTACTTGCATTTTCCAAGAATTGAGGAATGTTTTTACATTATTTCAGACATGTTGCATGCTGGTTTATTATTGTAGTTTCATCAGTTTTAGATTCACCCCTAAATGTCACATAAAAGACGAGCTGTGATTGGCCAGTTTCCATGTCAGTCAGTTTAAGTGGGTGGATCTTCATCAGAATAAACTGCAAAGTGAAGCAGACGTTCTGATGACATTCAGTCTGAACACACAACACTGTCATTCAGTCCTGCTTTCTCTCTTCATTACTCCTCACACACACATACCTCAGCCGTGTGTGTGTGTGTGTGTGTGTGTTTGTGGGATCATCGAGGCTTGTAATGGGTTTCCAGCAATGAGTTTCAGAGAAGGGCTGATTCTAATACAGCGCTGAATGAGTTTCACCGCTGACCTACGCTGTGACAATCTCACCTCACCATATACATACAGACAGAGAGAATCGAAGACGCAGCGGGGAGAATAAACCCTTCACAGAATCAAGGTCATATCTACGTGCTATACATTTAAAGACACAGTTCATCCACACATTCAGTCCTTATTTACTCACACTCATGTCACTCCAAACCTTATTTAATCCATGCAAAACAAAGGGAGACGTTTATAGTAGAGTAGTTAAGTTGCTCTTTATAGTACAACGAAAATAGATGATGAAAAATTCACTTTTTTGTGAATAATGTTAATTTTCAGTCTGTTTCTAATCACATTTGGACAATTATACAGTGCTTTTTGTCATTTTTGGAGACTGACAGCCTCTGTTAACCCATCACTTTCATTGTATGGAAGAGAACAGCTCAGATATTCATCAAAACATTGTTGTTTTTGCATAGATTTAGCAAATCACACAGCAAACAGGCCTTCACACTCCCCTCTTGCTTATGTGATTTAAAATATTTTTTTCATATTTTTATATATATAAGAAAAAGAAATTTACTGACCCCAAACTTTTGAAAGATAGTGTATATTGTCACAAAAGATTTCTATTTTAAGTACATGCTGTTCTTTTTCTTTCTTTCTTTTTTTAAACTTTTTATTCAAAGAATCCTGAAAAAAGTATCACAGGTTCCAAAAAACAAAACAAAAAAAACAAACAGCACAAGGGTTTTCAACATTGATAATAATCAGAAATGTTTGTTGAGCAGTAAATCAGTATATTAGAATGATTTCTGAAGATCATGTGACACTGAAGACTGGAGTAATGATGCTGAAAATACAGCTGCAGATCACAGAAATAAATTACATTTTAACATATATTCATATAAAAACAGCTATTATAAATTGTAATAATATTTCACAATTTTACTGCATTTTTGATCAAATAAATGCCACCTTGATGAGCATATGAAACTTCTTTAAAAAAAACATTAAAAATCTTACTGATCCCAAACTTTTGAATGGCAGTGTACTTTACTAATGTGTCTTTACTAAATGTAGCATATGTATTTAAAATATATATATATATATATATAAATATAAATAAGTATGTATGTGTGAACGTATGTATGTATATACATATGTATATACAGCTCCAAATATTACAAGAATACAATTTACAAAGACCACAGTCCAGGATCGGTTCACTGTTACTGTCATTTACAATCCCTGAACATGACATTCTGTGTGAATTAACGAGCCGCTCAACCATTTGTATGAGTTTAGAGTGGAACTATCAGTATAATTCTATTTCTTTTCTTACTCTGTTTGTCTGTCTTTTCCTCTCTGTATTACATTGATGGGCTTTATGAATACTTTTCTCTTGGATGCACTCAGGCTCTGTTGTCATGGCAACTGTGCTACGAGTGGCCGCCAATCATCCTCTCACTCTGCAGGCCACGCCCCCTCCTCCATCCTCTCCTCTCTCAGGCCTGTTTCCCTTCATTACCGCAGCAAACCGTCAATTCAGCCCTAATTGCTTCATTGGATGTTTTTACCACACATGCAAATAAGCCACATTCTTGAGGTCACACTAGCAGGGCATGATGGGATATACACAGAATACTATATGTGACACTATATAATTGCTTTGTGAGGTTAAGAGGGCGACTGCAAATGTGCGAGGTGATTTTTAATAGAGCGACATGCAAATATTGCACGAACAGAGAGAAAACAGTGTGTGATGATCAGTAAACATCAGGCAGACTGATTTAATTCAGTGTTTACACAGCTGCAAATTTACTTACACTTCATCAAATTATCACAACAATCTTCCTTAAACACTTCAAATATATTACTAACACACCGCTTATAATTAATACAAAAACCCTGTTATTTAGATTAAAATATCACACTTCAACAAATACAATATTTATACTCAGGAGGTCTTGATCTTTTGAGATAAAACTGATCTAAACATATCGTAAGTTTTAGACCATTGATATTGATATACTATTATAGTTTCTATAAATATTTTTCATCTTTATATTTACTGTTTTCCTTTTAATTTTAGTTAAATAGGTAATAATTTTGAGGGTGTTTTTGTCATATTCATTAACTTTTAAAAAGTATAAATTATGGTAATTTTTTTTTATTTTAGTCCTTTATTATTAACTTTTTAAATATATATTTATACATAACATTAATTTTAATTTTAGTTAAATAATTTAAGCAATTAATTAATTTAATAATTTTTTGGGTGTTTGTCATTATACACACACACACACACACACACACACACACACACACACACAGATTGTATTTCAGTTTTCGTTTTTTTAGTACTTCAAGAGAAACTAAATAAAAATGAGTAATGTTGCATCAGAAACTAGCTGAAATACATTTTAATATTTTTAAATATTTTAAATATTTTAATTTAAATATTTCTATTTTAAATGTTTTATTTCAAGCAACACATTTTATGTTTTAGTTTTATTTTATTTTATACTATATTATTAGTATTATATTATTTAAATACTCAATTTTTGTTAAATATTACAATTGTAACTGTTTATTTTGTTTAATATTTTTATTTAATAATAATATTACATAAAAATATATAAATTATTATTGTTGTTGTTGTTTTAAATATAATTCCTATAATTATATTACAATATATTTAATACAAAAATTTACAAATTTAAAAAACTTTAGTTAATAATAGTTTGTTAATAATAATAATATTAATTGTTGGGTTTAATAATAATAATAATAATAATAATAATAATAGCTTTTTATATAATACTATTATTATTATAGTCAAGTTGAAACAGATCAAAAAGCGCTGGATATGATGCGTCACATTACTAGTTAAGCATCACTATTACTATTGCTCAGAGCAAACGCATGTATTAAAACACTGGTGTGTAGCTGCTGGTGCTACAGGCGCTTCCTGTATCAGTTCAACTGTCAATCAGTTCAACCCACAGGCCTCAAGTGATTGACAGCTGCTGTAACACTGAAGGTCAAATCCGGCCTTCTGCAGGACGACAGACGGGAGACGCCAGAGACATCAGTTTGTGTCAGTGCCACTGCTTATAACACCAGCAGCTAAATCAATCCTCATGGACGTGACTGCTCTGATCTGAACCCTACTGAGCCGTCTCGCTGTCTGAGGTGGAAAAGCCAGTTAGAAGCAAGATATTCTTCAACACAAGAGTGAATGACTGGAGACCAACATAAGAGCTGGAGTTAAAACACCGACAGAGATGATCACCGAAGATGCTGAATACTGAAGTGGCACACACACACACACACACACCTCCCGCTGTAGCTTCTCACATATTCAAGAGCCCGATGAAGTGCTAAACTGCTGGGAGCTCAATAATGACTGAAACACACACATACACTAAAACACACACTGAATCTACAACATGAATTAGTGCAGCACTGTGACCCTGAGGCACAGCAACCACTTAAGATTATTTTCAATAGTTCAGAAATGTCCAAAATCTCCCAACCATTGTTTTTTGGAGATAATATAATATAATATAATATAATATAATATAATATAATATAATATAATATAATATAATATAATATAATATAATATAATATACTGTATTTAAAATATACATAAAATGAAAATATAATTATATATAATACAGTATGTTATTTAAAATATATATAAAATAAAAAAATACAATTATAATGCATAGTAATATATATATATTAAATTATTCTTATATCAATCATTATATCTTATACTAATTTATAAGCAGGGCTGTAAATCAATGAAAAAACATTTAATCAAATTACATGATGTGCTCATTAATAGATCAAATTATATCACAAATAAAAGCATATGTCAGTATTTGCTGTTAAAATCCATAAAATGTAAATCATTGTGGCAGACGAGAGACTGAACAGACATACACTGTATATCATCTAGATTAGTCAATATATCATAGTTTCTTTCCAATCAATGAACAAAAGTTCATCATTGACCTACAGTCCACAACAATCCAAGTGTTATTAATATTCATGAGCAGAGCTAATAAGTTTTATAATTATCTCCCATGTCCTCACCAATTATCAAGGTTTGGTTGCTACGCCAACATCCATTTTGACATCCAAATATCCCTAAACGACCATAAGCCTCTTCACTATAACAGGTCTCACTATTATAAGCAAATCTGTGGGAAACAGCTCGTTAATATTCATGAAGCCAGTATGAATATTCATTTGAGTGAGCTCTCCACCCAAGCACACACTCACCACATAATTAAAGTCAATAAGAGTCTCTTTCCCACACCTGGACATCCAACCACCTGCCACATCTCAGTCACAGATTATTAAAAATATGTTTCTTATCAAAAGACTGTATAAAACCACCAGTAATGGAAATCAATGAGAGAAATTGGAACACCAAATATGGTGACTAAGTCCCGCCTTCCATATTCAACAGCCAATCAGCAAAGCCGCTGCCTGGTGTTTACTAAACTTAGAGCATTCGGCTTTTGCTCTACTCTGCACTTGTGCATTGGCTGTTCAGCCTGAAATACATAGCTTTTAACACTATTTGATTTCATGTCAGATTTTAAAGGAGACCTATTATGCAAAAATCACTTTTATAAGCCGTTTGAACACAGTTGTGTGGCCGCAGTGTGTGAAAACAACCAGCCTATAATGTTAAAAATCCACCAACTCATTTTTGTTTTTTTTATAAAACCAATAAATCATAAACAGTCTCTCCAAACGAGCGGTTTCAGATTCTCCCTCTGTTCACGTCACTGAGGGGAAAAAGTCCTGCCCATCTGTGATGCTCTCTGCCCTTTTAGCATAAACACAGCCCTGAGTGAGAAGCAGTAGTCCGCCATTACTGGAGATATATACTACAATGTCAGCACCAAAGAGACTTTACAAGTGTTGTGTTTTGAGATGCACTAATGAACATAGGAGTCGCCATCATCTCCCCTCATCTGAGCAGATGACACTGTCGTTAAATTTCATTTTCACAGGAAATATCGGTAACATCCCCTAAATGTTTATGAATCAATACTAACGTTTCCTGCATGAACGCCAGCTCCAGACAAAGTAAGGATCATGCTTTTGTTTTCCAAACTGCCTTTCTGAACGAGCTTCTTGGCACTCTGTAAGGCTAATAGCTAAAGCCATCATCGTCTCTGTCTGTTTTCACTGATGCTGCCCTCAAGTGCTACCAGAATGATCGTGAATAGGAATGCGGTAGTTAAAAGTTGCATATGAAAGCAATGCGAGTCGATCGTTTGAAGTTGGCGAGCACATAATCAGAAGTGGGACTTATAAAGTTTGTGATAGCATGACACAGCTATGTTGTTATTTTTATCCCGCCATGCTCCCCGTCTGTGTAATTCATAAACGCAAATTTATTATGCACAATATAATCATATGACTGACTTTGAAACAGTAGTTTTCTGTAAAGATAACAGGCTTGTATTAATAGTGGAATGTTTCTTTGCACTGCTAATGCGGAGCGTGTGCTCTTGAAGCTCCGCCCTCTTCTCTTGCATTAAAGCAACATACTCAAATTCAGCGCGTTTTGGCTCATACCCTAAAAGTGGCAATTTAAACAAGCTATAAAAATTTATCTGTGGGGTATATTGAGCTAAAACTTCACATACACGCTCTGGGAACATCAGAGACTTATTTTACTTCTTGTAAAAAGGGGCATAATAGGTCCCCTTTAAGGGATTTTGGCAAGACGGATAAATGACTGACAGCTTAAATAGCCAATCAAATCGCTGCACTGACATTTCTGACATTTTGACTTTAAGCTTTAAAGCTTACTGAACTGTCAGACAAATACAAACCTCCTTTTTTTTGGCAAATTCCTTTAATTATCTTAAAAATGGTGTTATGTCACATGCAATTTGGATAATAGGTATACGGAGTAAATTAAGTTAATTTAATTGAGTTAATTCCGTTCCTAAAATCGGCTGGTAATCTTGAAAAATGCAAGCATTGGTTTAGACTTGTCGTTAAATTGTTAATTTTACACTTAGGTGATTCTGTGATGTTTTCTCCATTAAATAAAAAGACTATATGAACAAAGCTTGTGTGTTTGAGCAATTTTCATTAAAACTAAATGCAATTTAGGAGTTTTTTTCTGGATTTTGTGTTTTATGATTTCATACAAATTTATAAAAAATTATGTCTAAAATGAATTAATAAAACGTTTTTATATTAATAAAAATAATAAAACGATTAAATCAATCTTTTAAAATTTAATCAAGTTAAAAATGAATTAATCAATTTACAACAAACTTTACATTTTTATTTTCTGTCAAATAAGGCGCTGTACAACAGAACTGTGTAAATTAAAACAAGGATGAAATATCCGTTTGTATGATTCCCCCTGTAGTGAAAATCAAGTTTGTTATGCTGTTTATTTGTCTATGTGGTGTTTTTGATGTGCTTTTAGACAAACCAAGTGCCAATCCATTAATCAACACCATTGCTGAGTATTTTCTCCTTAAACAGTAGTTTCCCAAGGGCAGTCCCAGAAACGTGGTTTGAAACAGTCCTTTTTTAGAGCAAAAATAGAGCAAAAGACCCATGAAACAGTGGTTTAACGTGAATTTAGAACCGCTAACTTGAATAATACCCCACGCCAACAGTGTAAAAGTAGCCCGGAGTCAGAACCACCTCTCCTGCATCGGCGGCTGCTCTTCACACGCATTTACTCGAGGGTGCGATTTGGAAATCACAAACTTGGCACTTGGCTGCATTCAAGTCTTCAAGGCATTTTGAGGACAAAACATCGTCAAGTAACTTTACCGCATGTTACAGTATCCACTCTAGCTGTCCACTAGTAAAAACATAGTTTTATCAGTCATTACTCATGGATCAGGAGGCCCTGGCTGGTGTGACTGAGTAGAGGCGGGGCTAATTTGCATATTAATACATCGGCGTATAGTAAATGAGGCAAGGGTGGACAGTTGCATTCAAGCTATTTTAAGGCATGAGAAAATTATTTTCACTAGAAAAAAACATTTCAATATATAATTTTGACGATCAAAGATGAGTTTTAAGGGATAACATTTTTGACTACAGGGGGGCTTTCAAAATATTATCATTATTACTACTACTTTGAGAAGAAGATTTTAGCATAGAATAGTAATATATTTCTGTCATAATTTCTTCAAGTTAAACCAAACTTTTATTTAGGTTTGCTCTTTGAGTTTCAGTAGGGTGACCATACGTCCTCTTTTCCCTGGACATGTCCTCTTTTTGGACCTATAAAAATGCATCCGGCTGGGATTTCTAAATCGCCCAAAATGTCCAGATTCAGCTTTTGCTTTCTACAGTTGCCATTCATTGTGTGCGTTTTTGTATTAAAGCCCTGCGCTGGACTGTTTTCTTAATCCCGCTCCCACTGAATTTCTGACCATTACCACTTGCTCACGCAAACATTCTAATATGTGACCCTGGAGCACAAAAGCAGTCTGAAGTCTCTGGGGTATATTTGTAGCAATAGCCAAAAATACATTGCATGGGTCAAAATGATTGATTTTTCTTTTATGCCAAAAATCATTAAGATATTAAGTAGAGATCATGTTCCATGAAGATATTTTGTACATTTCAATATATATCAAATATATCAAAACTTTGATTAGTAATATGCATTGCTAAGAACTTAATTTGAACAACTTTAAAAGGCGATTTTCTCAATATTTAGGTTTTTTTGCACCCTCAGATTCCAGATTTTCAAATAATTGTATCTCAGCCAAATATTGGCCGATCATAACAAACCATACATCAATGGAAAGATTATTTATTCAGTTTTCAGATGATTTATAAATCTCAATTTTGAAAAATTGGCACTTAAGACACAAGGTTTTGTGGTCCAGGGTCACATATTGCCTATAATTTTTGCACATCAGGGAGCTGCTGTCAGTATGCGGAGCATTTAAATTGCTTTGGATGCAGGGTTGCCAAATCCGTATTTTTTGCACGGGATTGGGCTGATTTTAAACTGTTGCGGAAGGTTCATTTTCTCCCGTGGGTTAAGGGTTTGAAATATTGCATAAATTACATTTGACTGAAATGCTTGTATTGAAAGACTTTGCATTCTACCTATGATAAAACTGTGGTAGGTCAGATATCAAGTTTTGCGAAGGAATGCCACTGATAGGAAGCATTTTAGCTGTGTTTATGTGTTTATGATCAATCTGCATAACGGTGGCTGTACAATATATATTTTAAAATGATGAATTAGATCAGCTACCTTCTCCAGTGGAGCTGTTCTTCCTGATGGCCTCGGCGGTGCTCAGGTCCTGCTCTACGCTGCTGGGAACCGTCGTGACGAAGCTTGATGTCTGAGTGTCGTCTGCAGCTGTCGAGAGGGTTGTTGCAGTGTCTCCAGTGCTGGACATCGTGGTGGACGGAGTCATCATGCTCGTGGTCATCTCAGTGGTGCTCTGGTTGAGTCGCTTGGGTTTGTTTCTGCGTCTGTACTGGATTTCTCCGCGAGCCTCGAGTCCATGTGCAGCGGTGGAGAAGGAAACTGTGCTCTTGATCTCCACCGTCAGCGGCGTTTGGGACGACGGGTACGTGTCGCCCCACGAGCTTCCCTCTGTCTCTGGCACTTGACTCTCTCCGGAGAAGTTGTCAGTGGAGACGAAGACTTTGGGTTCAGGGGTTTGGGTTTTCTGCTCGGGTATTTCGGTCACTACGACCCAATCGGCCGCCGTCGCGGGACCGTCCTGTGCGGGTCGACTGGTCTGTTTGTCGCTCGGCCCGTCTCCGGTGGCGTTTGGTGGGACTGTCGTCGGTACGACTGAACTCGTGGGAGGAAAGGAGGTGATTAATTTATCAGTGACGGTTGAAGGACCAGGCAACCACGAGCGGCTCCACCATGACATCAATCCTATAGAGACAAACACCAACACAACCAGTGCTGTTAGTGTTAATTATAAAGTTCAATAAAAATATATTTTAAAAAATTTATAAATAATAAAAGCACATATCAAAATGACTAAGATTTTAAATAAAATTAAAAAAATTAAATGTCAGTTCAAAATATTATAGCCTATAAATACAAAAATTATATATATATATATATATATATATATATATATATATATATATATATATATATATATATATATATATATATATATACACACACACACACACACATATATATATAGTAAATAAAAAATAAAAAGTTAGACAGAAATATGAAAAAAAAAAAAAAAAAAAGACAAAAGCACATAAAATGACTGAAACTAAAACTATACAAAAAGCTACCTCAAGCTACCTCAAAATGTTAATAAATACTAATTAAATTAATAAACTAATTGATAAAATATTAATAAATAGTATAACCTACGAATAATACTAAAATAAAACTTAATCCATTACTATCAGACATCAATCATTTTTTGTGTTTGCCATATAGAGTATTCCTGCTAGTGTTGTTGTTACCTAAAAATAAAGCTATTAAAAAGTATTTATTAATTGAAATAAAGCTGAAATAAGATAAAATATTTGATGAAAAAAACTAACTGACAAAACAATGAAAAATGTTTGGGAATCCTTGGGAAATTACTGAAATAAAAGCTGAAGCACAAAAATTACGAAAGACTAAAACTTGTAATGAAAATAAATAAAATAAAAATTTTATTCAGATTATTAATAAATACTATAACAGTGGCTTATAAATAATTCTAAAATAACACTAAAACTTTGCATTAAATGCATTAGTATTATTACAGGCTATACTATTATAGTATTTATTAATATTCTGAATGAAATGTTTATTTTATTTGAAAGTTTTAGTCTTTTTGTTACGTGCTTTTGTCATTTTCAGTATTTTTTAAACATTTCTATTTAACATTATGTTTTTATTTAAATTTTAGTCTTTTTGTTTCCATTATCACCACATTTTTCAACCTTTTTTTCATCTTTTTGCCTCAAGCAAATAAGCAGCACTAACAAGGTAGAGACTAAAAACACACTTTCAGTAATGAGACTGATTAAAGACTAATTTCAGTCTGATGATTATTAATCTGTCTGTGTGGGGTTATTCAATCAGCAGTTGAGCTCTTGTGCATTTAGATGTTGTTGTCTTCAGATTCATTCCTCCGATCTGTTTTTTGTCTCTAGAGAGCGGCGAACCGTCTGCCAGACTCTCATTACATATTCACTTGACTCCAGTTCTTATCTACTCGTTTAAGACTTCAGGCTGCTTGCCTTGTGTCTGCTAGTGGTCAAGATTCACTAATATCATTACTATTGCTCATTTTAAGATTAGTGACCTGAATCAAATGTCAGTGTGTAACTCCATCGGTTCATGAATGATTTCTCAAATCATGTGTGATAAGATGCACCATTTTCATCACTTAAGGCTGGAATAATGGCTTTTGAAATATGAACAGATTTGAAAACACTAGGCATCATATATTTGACATTGTAAACAGTTACAGAGGAAAACCGGTCATCGTGCATTAAACTACAGGGGATCACACACTACCAGACTTTCAAGTCATTCTGAGAACAGCTAGTGTTATTATTCACTAAATTAAAACGATTAATTATTAATAAAAAAATAAATATTAGATGCACATTTTTAATTTAAGAATTTAAGAAATGTTGCCTGAACAACTAATGAAAAAAATAAGTTACTAAAAGTTACTAAAATTTGAAAATTACTAAAACTAAAACTGAAATAAACTAATTGAAGCTAAATAGAAATAATAAACAAATAAAAATGACAAACTAAAAACAAAATTAAAATAGAAAAAAAAAAATTTAATTAAATTTTTCAATTATTTTGATTTCAGTTTTAGTTTAATTGAAATAAAGCTAAAATAAAATTAAATATTAGATGAAAAACTTCAATAAAATAAAAAATGTTGCCTTAGCAACTAACTGAAATAAAATGAGTTTCAGTTTCTAAAATTTAAAACGAACAAAACTAAAACTGATCTGGTCTGATAATAACATGGCACAGCATTCTTTGTTCACATTGTGCCGCTTAAAAAATAAATCCCAAATGTTTTCAATTAATGCACTGAAATATAATTGCATATAACAACAGGAGAACTAACTGATGGCTGATTACATTGCAGTGGGACAAAAGAAATGGATATTTTAAAATGAATGTCTAAAAAAAGTGATTTTACAAAAGAAAGTAGCTCTGTTCCAAAACCTAGTGAGCTGCCCTGCTGTCTAGTATGCAGTTACTATACATACGTACTAGAAACATACTTAACAAGCATAAACACACTTGTATGGAAGCCTGTTTCTGCCATGGAGTAAAACAATAAAAAAGGAAATTGCAAATAACCTTTTTTTTATTATTATTTATTCCATGGCAGAAATAGATTTTTTTCTTAATTTTTGAGATATAAAAATAAAAAAATAAATAAAACCGGTAAATGTAACTTATTTTACAATTCTGACTTTTTTCTGGCAATTCAGAGTTCACATTTCACAATTTTGATTTTATATCTTGCAATTTCAAATTATTATTTTTTTAATTGCAAAACAAAATACTAAATTACGAGATATAAATATAAAATTAAAAGGTAAGTGTAAATAGAATTCTTCGCAATTCTGACTTTTTTCCTCACAATTTGGATGTTTTTTATCCCGTGGTGGAAAAATCTGAAAATGATTTGAAATTTACATTTTGTAATACTGAGTTTATATCTCGCAATGCTGACTTTTCCACCTGCAAAATTGAGAGGAAAAAAAGTCCAAATTGTGAGATTGTCAGTTATGAATTGCATGCCGGCACATATCGCAATGCAATGATGCACAAAATCAATTCTGCATCGCTAGAAGCTAATAACCGATTGGTAGTACGGCCGCAGGCCAAACGCTGTTCCTGGCCCATGGCAGCATCCTAATGTAAATGAACCCTCACAAATGAGTGGTTTGAAACGCTTCACATTATGAAACAACGCGCAAATATTGGGTGAGCTGTCTGTTGCTTTTGGTATGTCTTGTATATCAGCAAAACTAACCACACAAAGCACTGGAGCGTACAGTACAGTACTGTAAGTGTGTTTAAGTGAACAGCGTGGTTGCACTTTTCCAGTTTCTGGCGTCTCAAGCTTTCAACCCTCAATTATGAAGCTTCCACAGGGACAGAGTCGAAATTCTGCCTTCATGGAAAATGCACTTTAATAATGTAGGCGACAGGCCTAAGTTTCCATTTGCCGTTAAACATTAATGCTGCCAGGTTCAGTTTGGGCCAAACAAGGTATCTGTATTAATGAAGACAGGAGGGCAGAGAGGACGCCAACTCAATCCTCAAACTCTAACGCTCGGCCCTCCTCGACAAACAGAGACCACAATCTCAGGTTCTGGTTAAAGTGAAGCTGACAGAATAACATCAATGATCTCAACTTCCTTCTCTTGTTCTCTTGACTTCCTCCCGCTGGACCTGAGCTTGATTTATCTGACTGACTCTCAGCAATGCTGACCAATCATCTCTTAGTCATGACAAGCAACTAAATCACACTTGAGTACACTGTAAAAAAAAAAAATTCCATAAAATTTACGGTAAAAAAACAGAAGCTGTCATTGCCGGAATTCTACTGTAAAAATACGGTAACAACATTTTAGGTTTTATGGTTTTAACAAATTTACAGTTAAATACCGTAATTTCATTAACTGATATAATGTTAATATACCAACCTATTAAAGTACTAAAATCTGTTTTGTACCTTTGTAATACACTGATAACCACCAAATGCAGGTGGTGATGAGAAAGTCACATGATGTACCAAAGCCCATCACAAGCAGCTTTTAAATAATAACATATATAGAAGGTGCACAGAGCAATTCACACAAACACTAAACACCATCATGATAATCATGACCATAATGAAATAATGCAATCAACATTCATTTAACAAAATTAGATGTAACATACAACCCTAATAAACATAACTGATCAGAACAAACTAAAAAGAAACCGTTATTTCAAAGAAAAAACTTCAAATTCAAACAAAATTTGAAATGCAACGCAGGGAATTCTGGGAACGTCAGTTTACGTTTTTCCCTGTAAACTTTACAGGAACTTACCGTTAACCATTTAACAAGTTTTTACTGTGGCATTTTCACAGTTTTTTACCGTTAAAATCACTTTGTCCTTTTTTACAGTGTAGGGCCCATACCTTCACAAAAAGCATGTGTAATAAAGTGCAATCATGAAACTTCTACAATTGAACAACTGTTTATTTAAAAGTTACATAAAACATTTTTTTTAAAATCAATAAAAATGACAAAAGCACAAAACACAATGACTGAAACAAACTAAAATTTAAATTAAAACTAAAATAGAAGACAAAAAAGAGCTGCTTTTTTAAAGCATTTTTAAAAAAAAGGAACTTTTTATTTCAGTTTTAGTGACTTTAGTAACTTCAACTAGCAATTTTAGTTAGTTGCCAAGGTAACATTTAAAATTTTAATTTATAATTAAAAATAAAAAATATATATATAATAGTATATAAATAATATTAAAATAACACAGATTAAAGTTGTTTTCACTTAATGCACTTAAATATAATTAAATTTTTATGGCCTAGTGAAATCCTTTTTTCCCTTCAAATTCAGTTTTTTTTTTTCACCCTAAATTCAGTTTTCCTATTAAAATTGTTTTCATTTTTCTCAATTCTGTTTTAATGGTTTAATAAAATTTTAATAACCAAAGAGCATGTCTAATTAATAGAAATAAAAGGAACTTAAAAATTTCAATAAAATGAACTTCCCTTTGGGAAGCTTTTTTTCTGGATTTTATTTTATTTTTAATAGTAGTTACATTAAATTTTAGAAATCAAAGAGCATGACTAATTAATCAAAGTCAAAAAACATAACAGTTAACAACAATTTATTAAATGTTTAGCAAAAATAAAATTTAGCCCCCAATGAAATATTTTTTTTTTTAATTCTGTTTTAGTTTGTTTATATTCCGTTTTACATTTTAATAATAAAAAGTATGTCTGATTAGTTTAGTTTAGTCAAAATTGATAATTTTTATCAAAATAATTTTACTTTGCTGCATTCTTATTTTCTATGACGTTTTAAAGTATTGATCTATTTCCTGAAAAAATAGCACCAACAAACCCATCATATACTTTGAAAGTTTTCGTTAATATTCTGAAAAATATTTAATTTTTATATTTTCTGTTTTCATTTTAAAATTTTAGTAATTTTGTTGTGTTTGTCATTTTTACTAGTTTTTGTGTTTTTTAATACATCCATTTAGTTTTTAATTATTTTACATTTATAATTTTTTGTTTTATTTACTTTGTTAATTTCAAGCGGTAAAACGGTCTGGACGGAACATCAAAAATTGTATTATACAAAATGTATTATTGATATTGTGGATTTTTAAAAATAGAGTTCAGATGCAAAAGCCTCTCAAGTGCCGTTTGAAATTTTCTTCTAAAATGAGCAGTTTTCTCAGGCTCCTATGTTTATGTTCAGTTACTTCACTTAAATGGCAATGAAAAAACCTATTTATTGCTATTAAAGTGAAATTACTGAACCTACACATAGGAGCCTGAGAAAAATGCACATTTTTTAAATTTCATTTGCATCTGAACTCAAATATTGATGTTGATATATCGCCCAGCACTACTTAAAATGCATCTTTCCTTTCAGAACAATTCTCTAAATAAGTCATTTTTGTTGTGTCGCATCCATTTTTCTCACCAATCCGCTACAGTGAAGATCAGAAACAGAAAGTCTTTTCTTTCATATTTACCTGTTCCGGGCGTTGCAGTGGTTCTGCCGTCCGTCGCGGTTGTCTCCGTCACAGCCGCGCTCTTAGTCATCGCCTCCGCTTCACTTCCAGTCAAGTAGGTCCAGGGTTTCCATAACGAACTGGCAATACTGGTGAGGGAACTTTTGGCCTTTTCTTGAGGAGCCTCTGAAGGAGCCGCAGGACTCACAGACTGACCGGACAGACCTTCATCCTCGTCCTCTTCCTCTCGGGCCGAGCCACCAGGACTCAGATCCGGAGGCACCTGTCGGCTGTCTGGGAAGGAGTCCAGCTGGCCGCTCCAGTCCAGAGACGTGTCTCCGGCTCGCAGACGGACTGTCAGATACTCGGCCGAGAGCTCGGCGCCCTCGGCGGCCATAAGCGGCTCTTTGTCCAGATCGACCTGTCCGGTCCAGTTAGCGGGTCGAAGGTCAGGCAGGTCCGGCTGGCCGGCAGTCTGTGCGTCTAGAATACAGTCAGATACAAGCTAATTTAACATCTAAACAACACTTTTTACTTTCAAGATATGACACTTTTCTAAGTGAAACAAGGCATTAAACAATAATTCATCTTGCTCATTCACTGGATGCACTGAGATTACAGTAAATAACAAATAACTTTATCAACATGCACAACAAAAGTTTGGGTTGGTAAGTTTCTTCTGCTCACCAAGGCTACATTCATTTGATCCAAAATACAGTAAAAAGATTGAAATATTAGTGTCATTTAAAATAGCTGTTTTATATGTGAATGTATAGTAAAATGTAATTTATTTCTGTGATGCACAGCTGTATTTCCAGCATCATTACTCCAGTCTTCAGTGTCACATGATCTTCAGAAATCATTCTAATATGCTGATTTACTGCTCAACAAACATTTCTGATTATTATCAATGTTGAAAACACTTGTGCTGCCCAGATGAATAGACAGTTTAAAACAACAGAAATTATTTGAAATAGAAATCTTCTGAAACATTATAAAAGTCTTTACTGTAACTGTTGAGCAACTTAATGCATCCTCCATGAATAAAAGTGTTCATTTCTTTAAAAATAAATAAATAAAAATTGCAATGAATTTTTTTATGCAAAAACCTTGACTAATTTGATAAGTGAACTTCTGGAGGAAAAAAATAACACTAAATGTCTATACTCTCCCTTTTGATGAATTTAATGCATCCTTGATTAATAAAAGTATTAATTTAAATATTAAAATATTAATAAATATTAAAATATTAAGTAAAAATATTACTGACACCATGGCAGCTATAATTCACATAAAACACTTTTGCTGAAGAATGTTACGGATTTCTTAACCATTTTAACTCATTCTAACTTCTACAAAAACTTCTTACATCACATGAAATATTTAAATAAGTAGAATTTAAATACAAAAAGTTTGTAAAGTCATTTATAAACAGAACTGAAAAGCAGCAAAAACAGCCTGAGAGGGTGAAAATGGTCCTGAATAAACATTTTTCTTAAATATAACTATTTTAATGCAAAAAACTTGATTAATATTAAGTGCACTTCTGTGAAAAAAATGAAGGTAAAATATATTATTTAGCAATAAAACAGACGTTCTGCTGATTATGTCGTCAGTATTTTGTTGCAAAGAAAGATGTGAATTAAAGAGGCTGTTTAAGAGTTTAAAGGAGGGGTCTAATGCTATTTCATGCATGTTGAGTTATTTACACTGTTAGAGTTGCATTCCCATGTTAAAATATATATATATTTGGATGTGGAAGGGAGTATTTCGGAGTATTTTTTCTAAAGTTTTTGTTAAGCCTCCAAGAGCGCGGCTGTTTTCAGAGAGAACTGTATTTTTCTTTAATAAATATGATCAAACTAAAGACTCTTTGCAGATATAAAGGATGCAATACTTTATAGATTGAGTGAAACTGTGTGTGATATGTCCCCTTTAATTTATAAATGAGGATGAAAATGATCCTGAAAAAGTATTCTCTGATGCAAAAACCTTGAATAATATTATAAGTGGAGCTCTGGGGAGAAACAAGAAGTTCTGATGGATTTAGTATTTAATCTTGTTGCAGTATAAGTGAAAGTGAGTGAGCAAAAACACAAATGAACACCCAAATAATTCAGTGCTGATCGCTGAAATGAATCGTACCGCTGCTGGAGGAATACGATTCGGACGTGTCCTCTGAGCTCTCGTCTCCGGTCATGTACCTCCACGGTCTCAGTAAGGACTTCACGATGCCTGTGAGAGGCTTCTGCGCTTTCTTTTCTGCTGACATTAAATTCAATCAATCAGATTCTCTCTCCAAACGCATTACTCAACTGTGCAAGAAATGGCAAGGTCACAGGTTCGATTAGCAGAGACATACATGCTGATAAAATGTCTGTCAGATGAATAAATCTAGATGAATATGTACAGATGTTCAGAATGACATACCAGCTACTATTTTTATACTGTGCGAAGTATGCAAATGTTCTTAATGCATGGAATATCTGACTACATTTATAAATGTGAAGTATACAAAAACAGCATTGAATAATGCTTTGAACAACCTTCCATTTTCAGTTGTTTTAACATCACCTTGATCCTTATTTGCCTTATGCAAAATGTCCATGATTTTTTAGACATTCTTAAACTTTTACACACTAGATTGCAGTGGTGGAAAGAGTAATTTGTACTTAAGTACAAGTACTGTTACATTGCTGAAATAATACTCAATTACAAGTAAAATGACTGGTGTCAAAACGGTACTTAAGTAAAAGTACAAATTACTCATCAAAAACTACTCCGAGTACTAGTTACTAGTTACTTTTTAGCAGCAATATTTAATGAATTACCCAAAAATATTAATTCATATCACATTCACTTTATATGATGACAGATCACAGATTTTAATATATATATATAAACATTGATTAACTGCCATTACAAAAATCTCAATCTTAAACATTTGCTCTTTAAAATAGGGTAACTTTGTTGCAAAAGCTTACTGAATTTACTAAAAAAAAGATAATTACACAGTCAGTAATACAGTTCTAAAACAAATTACCTCAATTCAGTTGAGGTATTCAAAATATGACAAATCACTGCTTATAAAAATTCAGTGTTAAGAGCCATATGTTATTTATTTAGATGAACTGAACATCAGATGACTTGGAGCTGTAATATCTGTACAATGTAGTGATGCAGTTAGACAGACTAGGATATTTATATGTACAAATCATACAAATATCCCATTCCGAAACATTTCTAGCATAAACTTACATTGTAAAGAAATTAAAGTTCCATCTTTCATATTGAAAGACTTTCTGGTGCATTTCACTTACAGCCAATAAAATTTCTAGTAGCATGTTTATCGGTCAGGCGTGGATCTATTCTGAATGATAACCTTTGATAAAGTTTAATCTAGGAGCAAAGAGAAATCATTTCTACTAAGCACGGAAAGATCGCGAAAGCACTCAGTCTGAGTGTGCACAAGCAATATCGGAGTGACAGGACAGGCAGCTCATTTGCATAAATCAGGCCTTGACTCCAGTTACGCTGAGCTCCTCACGGTCCGCTTTTCCCACGGTTCAGATATCAGGGCTTTTATTGCTCCGTTTACGATCGGATATCTTTATTGGCTACTGAAATGCCGTCAAAGGTTTGAATATCAATTCAAATTGGGCGTACTCAATGATTTCAATGTAACGAAGTAGATTATTTTGCTTAATTTGTACTTAAGTACAAGTATAAGTACAGCTTTAAAAATATACTCAAAGTACCTGAAAAAACTACTTAATTACAGTAACGCGAGTAGATGTAATCCGTTACCTCCACTACTGCTGGAATGGTCCAGATTTGAGGACCCCTGCTATATAGTAAAACATTTTTAAAGATAAAATCACCTGGCATTTAGCAATGATTATTTATTATAATTACATGATTTATATATTCATTATAGCCGTATATTACACAAGCCATTTTAAATAATAATAATAATTATTAATATTTTACTTTAAACTAATATACATACAAATAATATAGAATGTAAATGAGCTTTAGAATCAATAGATACAACTTTAAACATGACTACATAAGGGTTTAGGATTTTCGAGTCTCTGTATGACCCTGGAGCACAAAACCAGTCATAAGTAGCACGAGTATATTTGTAGCAATAGCCGATAATACATCATATAGGTCAAAAAAATTATTTTATGCCAAAAATCATGAAGATATTGAGTAAAAATCAATGCTGTGTAAATGTATTTAAATTCATATTTCAGTCTTTTAATCTTTGTCAGTGAATTGCAAGAAGTGAATCACAGTTAAAAGGCATGCGATTGGCTGTTCATGACTGATGTCATGCTTTCAAGTGCACGCGCTTCATTAACTCCGCATCAAAACCTGAGTTGACAGTGAAAGCTGATGATCAGCTTCGTGGTACCAACAAAGCTGGATTGGATTGGTTTGGTCAACTCAAAATTAATCTTGTAACCCTGAGTTTGTTCAGCCATCATCATGGTACAGGCTCATGGACTCTTATGTTTCATAACATCCCTTAACCATGATCAAATCCCTATTGCATGGGCTAGATAAAAAACACCAAAACAATAATGATGTTTTTTGTAATACATGACTGTGTAACATGCTAATGCATACCTCTATAGCAGAAAGCATCGAAGCGCGCCGTCCCATTGCTCAGTTCTGACGGTGAAGCGGTTCGGACGCCTGGTTCTCCAGCGGGACAGTCTGAGCGCAGCGAGCTGATGGAAAACCTCACGCTGCCGTCAGACAACCAGGCCGGCTCGCAGTGGTCCAGCCCAGAGCTCCAGGCCAGATAGAGCTGACCCACGGTCGCCAGCCGGCCGCCCAGAGCCGCACACTGAGCCACGGCCTCCGGATGAGTCAGTCTGTCAGGAACGCTGGCGGGAAACACTTCACCTGCACAAACACACCACCAGAACAGCTGGACTGACGGCTTGTGCATTCAGCTGAATCAATGCACAACACTTTCAGTAAATATGTGCACAGAGTTTATAATAAATGTTAAAAAACAGCATCATGCATCAAACAGCATCATCTAAAAACCATTACTTTTATTTCTATTACATCTGAAAACATCTTAACATTTTTCATCCATAAATTACAGCATGATGATTTTGGCAAATTATTAAAAATGCACCTTTTTTAAAACGGCTATGAATTATTCATATGTTGTGACTAACAGCTCCACATACATTTCTGTGGTGTTACTGTAATAGTTTATTAATAGATAAATAAACATTAGACAGACAGACAGACAGATAATTGCTTTCAGAGTTACTGTTGAGTGTAGACTTCTGTAAATATATAACAAAATAAAAACACAATTATTATTGTTATTGTTTTACTACTTTAATTGCATATTATGCATATTTTAAATTTATTTAGTACATAGTATACCTTCGAATATATTATTTAGTTTATGTATTTAATTAGTAAATAATAAACATTGAATACATCATATTAAAACATGATATACAATTAATATAACAAATAACAATCATTACAAAATTTATTATTATTATTTTTTTTTAAATTGGCTGTAACCCTGGAAGGAATAATAATAATAATCCATTAAATTTATGAAAAATATGTATTTATTTAGTAAATAATAAATGTTGAACATATAATGAAAACATAATATGCAATTAATATAACAAATGGTAATAATAATAGTATTATTTATTAGAGAAACATCAGCTGTAACCCTGAAAGCGGCAATAATTAATTAAATTAAATTACATTAATACATTACATTAATACCAGTACTAATATAATAGTGGGATATGGTTTTAAATATTTTATTGATCCCAGTTGTCCATGGTAAACGTGTTTTCCGGAATCTCACCTTGCATATCATGGGCGAAACAATAAACGTCAAACAGTTCCGAAGGGTCCCGTTTCCCATAATTCCTCACTCCAGGAGAAAACTCTGCGTGTCCATAGCAGCCGAGCTCAGGTCTCTGTACGGGATACCTGCGGAGAGGATAATATATATATATATATATATATATATATATATATATATATATATATATATATATATATATATATATATATATATATATATATATATATATATATATATATATATATATATATATATATATATATATATATATATATATATATATATATATATATAATATAATAAAATAATTTCACTGCAATATTATAACAGGATCCTTATAATAGCTGAAGGTGAAGCGTGTCTGTCTGGCTGGAGTTTAATAGTCCTTCATCAACACTGAAATATATGCTGCGATTGCTAAAGTTCACAAACAACTCTGTCCAAATCATCAGGAGGAACTTCACAAAATCAGCCTAATTTAGTCCATCCATCCATCCATCCATCCATCCATCCATCCATCCAAATAAATACATACAGTACATTCATAATTTTTTTTAGCTAAACTAATCTTTTTTAAATATTACTTTTATTTTAAATTAATAATAATAATAATTGTTGTATACATTGTGTAATGTATAATATTAATACATAATGCATAATTAAAATAGTAAAGTAATAAAAAAATTATGTATTTATTTTAACAAATTATTCTTATTCTTCTTAGTATAGTTGTATTAATTATATATTACGTATTAATATTATGTATTCATTATTTATGATTTACTAAATTAATAAATATACAAATAATTTAATGTATAGTATTATAACAATATGTGACCCTGGAGCACAAAAGCAGTCGTAAGTCGCTGGGGTATATTTGTAGCAATAACCAAAAATACATTGTATGGGTCAAAATTATTGATTTTTCTTTTATGCCAAAAATCATTAGGATATTAAATAAAGATCATGTTCCATGAAGATATTTTGTAAATTTCCTACTGTAAATATATTAAAACTTCATTTTTGATTAGTAATATGCATTGTTAAGAACTTCATTTGAACAACTTTAAAGGAGATTTTCTCAATATTTAGATTTTTTTGCTCCCTCAGATTCCAGATTTTCAAATAGTTGTATCTCAGACAAATATTGTCCTATCATAACAAACCATACATCAATATTCAGCTTTCAGATGATATATAAATCTCAATTTTGGAAAAATTGGCACTTATGACTGGTTTTGTGGTCCAGGGTCACATATAAAAATAATACAATAATAAGAATTATATTTATTTGATTATTTACAGAAAAATCTGTGTTTATATTACTAAATACATATGGATTATTCATTATTAAATCCAGAATTATTATTATTTTAAAGTCTTATAATAATCATTACTCATTAAAATTGTGTTTCAGGTTACAATCACGTTTGACTCCTCCCTCAGTTTATAAAAAACAGATATAATTTGTTTTAGCATTCTATGACCCTGTCTGATGCTCATGAGTCCGACCTGACGCTCTGGTCTCGGAGCCATCCGGCCGCACAGCTGTTCATGCCGGAGTGAAACGCCGCCCACAGCTGCTCAGGGGTCGCGACCTCAGCAGAGTTCTCCTCACACG
>NC_136754.1:897500-965000 GCF_936440315.1 Barbus barbus | reverse complement strand
TATTTGAGTTTATTTCAGCTTTATTTCAGTCAACAACAGCAAGGATCATATTTTATACTGAAATCCGTGTAATGCCATAAAATATTTATTAAGTCTAGGAAGAATACAGTCCCCGCATATTTACTTTAAATCAGATTTAATATTAAATCAGTTCATAATCAACTATTAATTCAAACTCTTAATTTCTAGCACTTGTTTACCATTTTTAAGACAGTGTTATTTTAGCATTATTTATATACTAGTATTTATTAATATTTTGATTTAGCTTATATTTTTCACTTATATTTAAGTTAAAGTTTAAGCAACTCTTTTTGTTTTAATTTATTTGAATTTCAGTTTTTTTTAGTACTTCATATTAAACTTATTTCAGTTAATTTAAATTGGTCTCATAAATGTTTACCTTAAAGTTATTCATCTACATTATTCATCTACAGTAATATTTATATTTTATTTTATTTTATTTCCGCTTCATTTCAATTACTAAAAAAACATTTTTAATAATTTTGGTTAAAATAACATGACTTGTTCAAGGACTATAATTTATCCTGAGATGTGTGTAATGCTATTTCCCATTCAGTCGGTCACTCAGAGTCACGTCGGATGACTGACGAAATTGGGATCTCGCCAGAGAGACCAATCCACTTCGAGTGTAACTAAACGAGCCAATCGATATTGGCCTGCGATCATTGCATCCAGCTGCCGCTGATCACAGCGCGAATATAAGAGGCAGCAGGTGCACCGCATTAATTCATCCTTTCGCTTCGGAGCCGAGCGGTAGTGGTTGAAACTACTGCTTTCCCTTTCCACAGAGAGTGTTCTGCTGGCGTTACGGCGCAGCAGCGGTGGTCACGTCGTACGGGAGAGAAAGATCATCTTCCTCCTGACAGCCACACTAGGAGTGTGCGTTGGCCAGCTCCCCTGTGTGCTTCAGGACTAAAAGAGCATTTCTCTAAAAGAGTAACATGGGTGATCACGTCTTTTTAAAGGTGTCTTATCACCCGTGCGTTTCTGAATGTGGTCGTTTCCTGGCGCCTCAGGACGGTCACAATCGCTGCCTTGTGTGTCTGGGCATTCAGCACGCTGAAGAAGCTTTCATGGATGGTTCATGCTTTTCTTGTGAGGACATGACCATCTCGGAGTTGCACAGAAGACTCCACTATGTCAAGCATGGCGGAGTCCCTCTGCCGCGATCCAGCGTTCGTACCGGCACCCGGGGCGCTGCTGCGTCCGGTGGAGTCAGAGTTGATTGAGGATTACGGTGAGGGCTTCCCCAAGAGGAGTTCCTCCCCCCTCAAGCGCTCCGCAGCAGATGGGGTTGCCGTTGGAGCGGGCTGGGATCTCTGCAGAGAGGAGTACACCTCCCGTTTCCTTCAGTTCTCCCTCTGATGGGGAGGTCAGTGGGGAAGCACGATCTGGTTTTCAGATTTCTGGTTTCCCTTCCTACCCTCTTGGGATTTGGCATTGGTGCTAAGTGAACTACAAACTGCCCCCCTTTGAGCCTTTGCAGTCAGTTGAGTTAAAGTTTCTCTCTATGAAAACCCTACTCCTGACTGCGTTGGCCTCGATCAAGAGGGTGGGGGACCTGCAGGCATTTTCGGTCGACGAATCGTGCCTTGAGTTTGGGCCGGCTGATTCCACTGCAACACTGAGGCCCCGGCTCAGCTATGTGCCCAAAGTTCCTACCACTCCCTTCAGGGACCAGGTAGTGAACCTGCAAGTGCTGCCCCTGGAGGAGGCAGACCCAGCCCTAGCTTTGCTCTGTCCTGTACGTGCACTGCGACAGTACGTGGATAGAACTCAGAGCTTCAGGACCTCAGAACAGCTCTTTGTCTGTTACGGAGGACAGCAAAAGGGGAAGGTTGTCTCCAAGCAGAGGATGGCCCACTGGATAGTGGATGCCATCACCTTGGCCTATGAAGCACAAGGTGTGCCCTGCCCGCTCAGGTTGCATGCTCACTCCACTAGGGGTGTCGCATCGTCCTGGGCGCTGGCTCATGGTGCCTCGCTAGCAGACATCTGTAGAGCTGCGGGTTGGGCGACTCCCAACATGTTCGCTAGGTTTTATAGCCTACGTGTCAAACCGGTTTCCTCCTGTGTTCTCACCTCAAACGGGTAGTGGCACAGAGAGGCCCGGCTCAGAGTCGGCTTGCGGCGTCCTTGCGCCTAATTCTCCAGAGAGTTCCTTAACCAGGCAAACCCTGTCGAGTCCTCCAGCACTCTGGCGTCCGGACGTGGCGGAGCGTCCGACGCCAGGCCTTCAGCCAATGACTTCTTGAAATCTCATGTGAGGCTAGTGCCAATATGAGAGACCCTGCCGGGATCCCATATGTGTATTCCACGGTATGCTTAATAGAGCAGAATGCTAATAGAATAAAATGTTTCCCCTGGCAGACCATGTTCTGCCATCTTTAATGGTGCAGCCTAAGCCATCTCAGAGACTTCCATGTGCAATATGGCCCTACGGGGTTACTTCACATGTCTAAAATGTCACTTAACCCCCTCTGGGAGGAGATGACTCCGCAGTGCGCCTCTTCCAAGCGGAAGGGCATGCTTCCCAGTGTTGTCCAAGTCCTACTGTTTGGGTTGCTCAAGGAACAACAGTAGTTGACCTTCTATGTGTAGATCCCGGTCCTATCATCTGCCTGATAGGAAGGGTCAGGAGGCCTACACAGGGCACTGGAAGGGGCAGTTCCTGTGGCGCTTGGTAGGGATCCCAATTTCGTCGGTCATCCGACGTGACTCGGAGTGACCGACTGAATGGGAACGTCTCGGTTATGTATGTAACCCTAGTTCCCTGAAGGAGGGAACGGAGACGTCACGTCCCATCGCCACAGTCGCTGTACCACCGCTGAGCTGCCGGGTCTCCGGCTCGGCTCCTCAGCAAAAGCATGAATTAATGCGGCGCACCTGCTGCCTCTTATAATCACGCTGTGATCAGCGGCAGCTGGATGCAATGATTGCATGCCAGTGTCCATTGGCTCATTTAGTTACACTCAAAGTGGATTGGTCTCTCTGGTGAGATCCCAATTTCGTCGGTCATCCGATGTGACGTCTCCATTCCCTCCTTCAGGGAAAGAGGGTTACATACGTAACCAAGACGAAAACATGTATGAAAGAGTCCAGGAAAAGTACAATAATTGAATATTAAATCAGTCCAGTTTGGATGTCACCTGTGACCTCCAGGTTGACCGAATCCTGCTCATAATTTTCTCCCAGGGCGACGTGGCACCGGAAGCTCCCGGAGTCGTTAGAGCGGAGCTGGGAAAGCGCCAGCGAGGCGTTGAGCGGGTCGGCCGAGTATCCGGGCAGACTGACCCGACCTGCATACGCCCGGTGCACCCTGACCACCCCGTCCCGGGCCGACAGCACCGTCCGCTCCTGCGCTCCGGAGCCGTGGCTCCAGCGGATGAAGGGGCCGTGTCCCGGGAGCAAGGCGGCCGGAAGGGAGAACACACACGGGAGCAGAGTGGAGCCAGATAACGGGCAGCGCAGGGGCGGATGGGTCACTCTCCGCACCGTCGCCGGAGTCTGGGCTAGAGTCAACCCTGAGAAAACAGAGAGAAAAACGAACAGAGTCAGGTTTGAAGGTGGAGTGTACAACGTTTGCTGTGTTGAAATGGTCTCTGGTGTCTCAGGTTAATGTTCAGAGTCAATAATTACCTAAAACAGTATCTTAAAATAGCTATTTAACAGCATTATTTAAATTCAAAATATTAAAAAAAATACACACACACACACATACACACACTCTTAAAAATAAAGGAGCTTCAAAAGGTTATTCACAGCGATGCCATAGAAGAACCATTTTTGGTCCCACAAAGAACCATTCATTCAAAAGGTTCTTTAAAGAACCATCCCTTTCTGACCTTTTTATAATCTGAAGAACCTTCTTTCAACACAAAGTCTTTTGTGAAACAGAAAGGTTCTTCAGATGTTAAAGGATCTTTATGGAACCATTTAGACAAAAAGGTTCTTCTATGGCATCATGAAGCACCTTATTTTTAAGAGTATATATATATATATTTTTAATAGTTTAGTTGTTTCAAATACTATGTCTACATAGTTTCTATTTATTATTAGTTTCAGTTATTTTATTAAATGAGCAAATGAGAAATGAAATAAAATCAGTTTTAAGTACTAAAATAACCAAAACTAAAATAAGTTTTATTTTATTCTATTCCAGTCAACATTTATTTCAAGTAATGAATATTTTTATGGTTTTAGTTTATTAAATATTATTTTTTAGTTATTTTACTAAAAGAGCAAACGAAAAATTAAATACAATTAAAACTAAAATAAAAATAAATAATTTTTTTAGTTAACATTTATTTTATTTCAAGCAATGAAAAAGATTTTTATGGTTTTAGAGTTTAATTATTTTAGTTATTGTACTAAATGAGCAAATGAGAAATTGAATAAAATAAATATGAAATACCAAAATTGCTACAAGTAAAATAAAGGTTTTCTTTTATGTTAACATTTATTTTGTTTCAAGTAATAAATGCTTTTATGGTTTAAGATTTCATTCATTATTATTTTTAGTTATTTTAATTTAAACTAAATAAATTAAAAATGTTGGCTTGACAAGTTGCTGAAATAAAATAAATCTTAAGTACTAAAATTAATAGTAGTCAAGTAGTTCCTTGAGTTATTATATTTTGATGAAAGACTATGAAGACATATTTCAACACATGCACTGATGAATCATTCATCATTCTGTTGAATATGAGTGTGATTTAAGGAAGCAAATGCGACCCTTTTTTATTTGACATCAAGAGAAATTCAGATTTTTTTAGATGTGATGCACACAAGGAAAAGCCAGTTCACTGTTCCTCATAAAACCTGATGGATTATTACAGCAAAAGTCTTTGTATCGTCCTCAAACACAGAAAACACATGAATAATATTTGTTCTCGAGCCCGAGCGTCTGCTCTGGATCTCAGCGCAGTTCATTAAAACACTTCAGAGCTGTGAGAGGAACAACAGAAAGATGAAGCTTCAGCTCCCAAACCGACACTCAAGTGAATTTGTTCTTCTAACAATGGGAGAGCTTTCGAAACGAAAAAAAAATGTTTTACAGCTGAACTCGCTCGTATGAGCTGGATCTCAGTCTGATGTGTGTTCATGTGCATCTGAAGCTTTTTAGTTATCTGTCAGCTTCACTCTCAGTTCATCCCAGCAGATGAATCAGAATAAACACTGTAAATACAGTAGGAGGCTTTGTTGTCTAAAAGCTAATTGTATACGTGACCCTGGACCACAAAACCAGTCATAAGCGTCAATTTTTTGAAATTGAGATTTATACATCATCTGAAAGCTGAATGAAGAAGCTTTCCATTGATGTATGGTTTGCTAGGATAGGACAATATTTGGCTGAGATGCAACTATTTGAAAATCTGGAATCTGAGGGTGCAAAAAAATACAAATATTGAGAAAATCACCTTTAAAGTTGTTTAAATGAAGTTCTTAGCAATGCATATTACTAATCAAAAATTAAGTTTTGATATACAGTAGGAAATTTGATTTGATCCTAATGATTTTTGGCATAAAAGAAAAATCAATAATTTTGACCCATACACTGTATTTTTGGCTTTTGCTACAAATATACCCCAGCGACTTCAGACTGCTTTTGTGCTCCAGGGTCTCACATGTAAATATAAAGGTATCCTGCACAACTCCAATAATCTAACCCCAAGAAAAGAGAGATCCACTAAATCTGAACATGCAACACCATTATTCAGTCAATTACTGGAAAACAACACATTTTATTTTATACTCCAGGTTATTTATAACTCAAGTATGGACAGCAGTTGGCATGTTTTCAGTCAATCATTTCAACCTCTTTCATTCCCCAGCCTTTAAAACTGTGTACAGTAATACAGTCTTTTGATTTTGAAGAGGATTTCAAATGTGAAGCTTATATTTTTGTTAAAGATGTCAAGTGAAACCTCATAGTCATGGAACAAGTCAAAAATGCACACTACCGTTTAAAAGTTTGGCATCTGTAAGAAGTTAATATTTTTGTTCTGCAAAGATGCATTAAATTGATCAAAAGTGACAGTAAAGACTTCTATTTCAAATAAATGCTATTGAAATTTCTATTCATTATGAATCCTGAAAAATAAAATGCATGTTTCCACAAACATATTTGTTAGTTAAACTGTTTTCAACATTGATAATAATCCAAAATGTTTCTTGAGCAGCAAATCAGCATATTATTATGATTTCTGAAGAATCATGTGATGCTGAAAATTCAGCTTTGATCACAGAAATAAATGACATTTTAACAGATATTCACATAGAAAACAGCTATTTGAAATTACAATATTTAAATTTTACAGATTTTACTGTATTTTTCGATCAAATAAATGCACCCTTGGTGATTTATATTAAAAGTCTGACAGAGACCCTATCACAGCAGTTACGGTTATGGTTATATTGTCAAAACACTGTGATAGTTGTGTATGTTTAACATTTATTTGTGATGAACTGCCTGCTAGGCTTGCGTTGTAAGTGCATTACTGTAAACATTTCCCACTGGTTTTTACACACAGATGCAGTCCACAGATATATGCAAATGTGAATAACCTGGAATATTGCTTTAAGTGAGAAGGGAAGATGAACAGACGATCTAATCTCCCAAATCCACGCTCTTCGCTGCAACCTCAAGCTGTAGCAGGAAACGCATAGAAAATCAATTGCAGCTCTTCATTCCATATGGATTTAGGGATGAGTGTATATCCCAGCATTTGAATAGTGATATAAGTGATAAAAGCTCAAATCTGCATTTAGATGGTCTCCATACACCCCCCACGGCTTTGTTTTTGTCAATTCATTTTCAAGTCATTTTCCTTCCTAATGAGACGTAACTCAAACACGTACGGCTGAATTTCACCAAAACACAGAAGAAACCCAAAGAAATCAACGAAGTCCATAAATTATCATTAGCATAATGTGGATTATAATTACTGTATGTAATGTTTTTACTGTATTTGATTAAACAACTTTATTTAAATGTGTATAAATTAAAGGCAGTAAAACAAATACTACAAATATGAAAATATAATTTACATTTATTTATATCCTTGTGATTTTATTATAAATGTTTAATAACTCAATGTATTATAATCGTTTTACAATAATTGCATTCATTTTTATATTTAATATATTAGTCATGATATATCAGTTTGTATGTTTTGTTTTTAAATCAGTATAAAGGCATTAATTTATTTAATACCATTTATACACACACATATACATACGATACAAGTTTTAGAACAATAATATTTGTAATGTTTTTTAAAGAAGTCTCTTCTGCTCACCAAGCCTGCATTTATTTGACCCAAAGTACAGAAAAACAGTACAATTTTGAAATATTTTTACTATTTAAGATAACAGCTTTCTATTTGAATATTAAAATGTAATTTATATAAACACTATATATTATTTATTATATAATTTGTAATTTATATAACTGAATGAATTTTAAAAAGTATAAAAGTTAAAGTATATACTGTATATATTTTATTAATTTATGCATTTATATATCCATTTATTTTCATTTTTAATATTAATTTTGATTTTAATCTTAATTTTAGGGTGACATATGAGCTGTTGATGTAGTTGCTCATATAGCAAACATGAGAATACAGGACAATCACATTTACACACGTCACACAATCAATCCCACCAGTGGCTTTCATAAATAAGATGCCATCGGACACAGTGGGTAATACACACTCTCTCTCTCTCTCACACACTTCTAACAGACTCCCAGAGGGGGGTTACATTTGAATGTATTAAGTGAATAACCTTTCCAGCTCCACACACACACACACACACACACACAGCAGCACCTGCAGTAGTTTACACCTCTCAGCCTCACCATCATAACCATGGCAACCACTGCTCAGTAACCAGGAGCGACGGGAGGACGGGGGTTTGCTGCTCGGCTCGATATACGCTAAATCTGATTCCAGTCGCTGCCGTCCAAACAACACAAAACACTGCTGATCTGCCTCACAGGACCAACGCTGATCCAAAACACAAGCAGCAGAATCATGTCGCCTACTAAGACACCTCGCTAGGGCCAAAATCACATGTTATGGCAGAAATGCATGTCCATTGTGATAAAGGCAATGCCAGAATCAGTGTGGTTGTTGTTAACTAAAACTTAAATGAAAACTACAAATGTCACCTTAGCAACTAAATAAAATATAATAATCTTAAATTGAAGTACTAAAATTACTCAAATTTAGTTAAAGCTAAATAAAAATCTATTCATAAAAAACTACTAAAATTAAAGCACTGTTTACATTGAATTACGAAAAATGACTAAAACTGAAATAAATATAAATTAAAGCTACATTTTTCAAATAAAAAAAATTTATAAAAAAGGACAAAAGCCCATAAAATTACTAAAACTTTGGCAGCTAACTGAAAATAAAATCAGTTCAATCTGAAGCACTAAAATTACTAAAATTAAGCTAAAATACATCAATTAAAGCTAAAAAAACACTTAAAAAAAGGACAAACTTAAACTTATTTTATTTCAGTTTCAGTTATTTCTAAGTATTAAAATGAATAAAACAAACAGAAAAATAAATAAATGAAAGAAAAAAAAGTGTTCATAAACTACAAAAAAAAAAAAAGACAAACTTAGAAATGTTGCTTTGGCAACTAATTAAAATAAAATAAGTTGAAGTACTAAAACAATAATATAATTTAATTTATAATATAATTTAAAGCTAAATGAAAATATATTGATTTAAAAAACTACTAGAAAGGACAAAAGCACATAAAAAAGGACTAAATGTTGCCTTGGCAAGTAACTGACATAAATCTTAATACTTAAACTTGAAATTTTAAGTTTAAGATTAAGTACTAAAATGAAAACGGAAATAAACAAAGCTAAATATAAAAAAAAACGAATAAAAAGGATAAAAGCACAAAATTACTAAAACTTAAATTAAAATAAAAAATAAAAATATATAAAAAATAAAAGTTATTTCCAAATATTAATAAATACTATTTAAATAATACTAAAATAGTACTGCCCTGAATGCTTGAGATGCAGGATGAATCAAGAAATGTTGATTTAAAAAAAATCTTGCCAATAAGCATCAATAGAAACTGGTCGATTTTACCAAATATTTGCATGTTCTGTCAATTTTACACATGAAGCGCTATATAAATCAGTTCAGTTGCAGTCAGGATGACTGTGTGTGTGTGTGTGTGTGTGTGTGTGTGTGTAAGAGAAGAACAGAGTGTTTTTGTGAGCAGATGTGGCACTTTATTGCAAAGGAAGGAAATAATTAATTTCCCCTGTACCCTTTCATTTCTCAGATACACTTTCATGGCAATCTGACTTTCTTTTTCAATCAGACTGATGCAGATGTGCTTGTGTGTGTGTGTGTGTATATATAATCAATCCTCTGTTCTTCAACAGTCTGGGCTACTTGGAAACTAGATTTGTATATTTTCTGAGGAGAATATGAGTGTGTCTGCCTGTGCCGTGATGCTGGGAGCTCCAGGCCAAACTCCAAATCTCTCTGATATACTGGTCTCGAGATACGCCTCATAAACAGAATAAAAATACAGCAGTAAAAAGCTGCGATTCACCAAACAATCGTTTGCTATAAAAACAACATAATGCCTTGCAGGAACTTCTGAGAGGTCAATGGGGACCAGAAACAGTTTTGTTACTCACATACTTCCAAATATCATCTTTGTTCAACAGAAGAAAGAAACTCTTTCAGGTTTAGAACAACATGAGGGCGAGTAAACGATAGAATTAGCACTTTTGAGGGGAACTATTCCTTCAAGACAAAATAAAAAAAAAAAGAAATTCTGTAAATTATCTTCTTAAACTCATCATAAATAAATAGAATAACCTCCAAATTGTCTTAAAAGTTATAATTACGTAACGTAACTTTGAGGTGTTTTCATGGAGTTGATCAGCAAATCATAAAAACGAAAAATGTTTTTACGAAAAATTTTCAAGAAATGCACAAAAGAATATTCTTACAAACTTAACGAATTAAGAACAGAATATTCGAAGTGTCTGGTCGCAGAGTTTTCGAAAATTAAAACTGAAATAATATAAATTAAAGCTAAATCGAAACATAAAATAAACGAAGACTAATTAAAAAAAGCATTTATAATTGGATGGATTATTATATATCGGATTGATCAATATTTTTTACCTTTTTTTTTTTATTTGTGAAAAATATTGCAAAAGGCCTACAGGATCAAAAAAATTGCCATCTAAATAAATCAGAGAATTTTACAGATTCATTTTTTTCATAGTTATCCATTTTCAAATCATTTCTAATTTATGATAATATTATATAAAACAAATATCAACTTAATTTCAGCAATTGTTATGCATGTGTTTGACTATCTTTAAATTAAACAGTGTAATGCATTAACAAATGTTAACTAATATAACCTTATTGTAAAGTGTTACCATAATTTTGAAAGTGTTTTTTGTAAATACAATGAAAATCAATGGGGTTTTTTTCTTACACAGAAAAAAGAAAGTCACAGGGTTATTGCTTTAAGTTAACAGTTTTCACATTTAACTAGTAGTCTCTCAGTGAACAGCAGCTTTGTGTCTGTGGTATATCTCGAGGTCCGTTCTAAAGAGGGCAGGTCTGAGTGTACAGGGGGCATAAATCGTCCTGGCAGGAGGGAGTGATTTCCCATCATCCTTCAAAGCGGCCACCCATCGCTAAAGAGCCTAATGAAAGAGCCGCTGACTGAAGCTGCCAGTGAAAACATTTGGCCTATGAAGCATTCTGCGGTCGCTCATACACACACACACTGATGCGTTTAAGCGGTAGGAGGGCTGCTCTGAGGTGACGGACGGCTTACGTGCGTTCAGGCCTGACGGAGATATTCAGCACGAACACAAAGAAGCTGCCAGAGAATCAGCATCTACAGCCTGCAGTTACACGCTGCTCGCTCCTGACACGCATTACACTCCACGCACACATGAGCCACATGCACTTTTCTCCTGTAATACTACAAGCATGAGGTTTTGAGGAGAATTCTCATTGGAGCTATACAATTTAGTGTTGTTTTAGTATCATTAAATAGTTTATTAATATTTTTAATTGTTTGAATTTTTTATTTTAGTCAAAGTGACTCTGGACCACAAAACCAGTCTTTTTTCGAAATTGAGATGTATGCATCATCTGAAAGTTGAATAAATAATCTTTCCATTGATGTATGGTTTGTTATGATACGACAATATTTGGCTGAGATACAACTATTTGAAAATCTGGAATCTGAGGGTGCAAAATATCTAAATATTGAGAAAATCGCCTTTAAAGTTGTCCAAATGAAGTTCTTAGCAATGCATATTACTAATCAAAAATTAAGTTTTGATATATTTATGGTAAGAAATTTATAAAATATCTTCATGGAACATCCTAATGATTTTTGGCATAAAAGAAAAATCTATAATCTTGACCCATATTGTTGGCTATTGCTACAAATACAGTATACCCCAGCGACTTAAGATTGGTTTTGTGGTCCAGGGTCACAATTTTGTTTGAATTAGCTTTTATTTTATGTTTTCATTTTAGTTTAACATAATATTTTTAAAATATGTCTGTATAGTTTTTATTATTTATTTCATTATTAGGTTTTATTTATTTTAGTACTCAACTTAAACTAAACAGTAATGAGAAATGCTGCTTTGTTAACTGAAATAAAATAAGTTCTTTTTTTTTATATTTGTTTTAAGTTGACGTTTATTTTATTTCAAATAATAATGAATTTAGTTTGAGTTAACGGTCATGATGAAAAACGCTTGTCAATGACCTTTTTTACATGACTAAGACAAGACATTGACGAGATAAAACCAATATAACTTAACAACTGTACGCAATATTCTTTACAAAAGACAAGACCGAATTTGTTTATATATAAATGTAGAAATCTCCCTTTTTTTTGTCTACAACAAAAAAAGAGGAGACAAAATATAGATTTTTATTTTATATTTCTACATTACAATTGCTGTTTTAACAGTAAAAAGTGTTAATTTACGATAAAAAATATATATATAATACAGGAAATTCACAATTTTTTAATTTGTGCTTACCTCAAGGTGCAATAATTTTGTTGAAACGTAAAAAGAAATTCTCAAATGACTAATAACTGCAATTATAATTTGGAGCAAAATAACTGTGATTATGCATTTAACAATTATCATGAAGCACAGCTAACTAAAATATGACTAAATGTCAACAGTTTTCTTTAAATGTCCAGACATTGTCACTAAAATATTAATCTCAGGTATAAATAGTGGTGAGTTCTTAAATTTTGTCTGTCTGTCATCGTCATCATCAAGAAAACCTTTTTCTTTTGTGTTCATGTACAGATGAAATAAGGAACAGGTTTGGAACTTAAGCAGAAAATCCAGAAAAATCGTAGCCTATTTAGCCTTGAATATGGTGTTGGACAACAGGAGGGCCTTTGAGTCAAACAGGTTGAGAACCACTGATATTGTAGTTATTACCTTCACAACATGCTCTTTCCAGCTGTTACTGAATGCAAGAACATGACCTGTGTGAACCGCCCTGTACGCATGAGGTCCCGTTTGCTTCTAATGCATTTAAGAGAGAAAGAGTGAACCAGAACTCACCACATTCTGCTGAGAACACAAGCAGAACCACAAGAACCTGCAGCCCAGCAGCACCGACACACACCATCCTGTGTAGAGAGCACAGAAGAGACAAAGAGAAGGGGAAAACCATGAGATTCATAACAGAAAAACAATAGGTTTCAGTTTCCATAGATATACTATGTACTTCACTGACAATGGGAAATTAAACACTTTTGAGTATGTACTAAAACAGTAGTACAGTTTTGGGAAGTACTGCCATGCCATGCATACTATAGTAGTTCACCTGTTCATATAATCAGAGTATAAAGAAGGTAAACAGAGGACTATTCAGGTTATATCTTGGGTTTAAGATCAAGATGATATATTAACAAAGTCAATTCTGACTTTAAAATTAATCTGGTTAACATGAAGCAGTATTTAAAATGTACTAAATGTAGGACTCTATGATTTCCACGATCCGGACGGAATTGCAGAATCCATTAATAAAAATAGAACTTACTGTACAACGTGGAATGTCATGGAATTTGTCAAATTTTGGAACAAATCAAAAGATGGTCAGTGCACTTAAATCAAGTGACATGGACACTAGTTAATATTAATATAAAATAATATTACTAAATTAATGTTTTATGCCTTTTAATTAAAAAAATCAGAGGGCCCTATTATAGCAAACAAATTAAATTAATTAGTTTTTATGAATTTAATTAATTAGACATGTTTTTTTATTATTAACATTTAATTAAACCATTAAAATGGAATCCAGAAAAATTAAAACAGAATTTGAAAAAAAAAAAAAAACAAGTGTTTCAGAAAAAAATTACATTTCATAGGGCCCTAAAAATTGTTACACTTTTAATAAATTGCTATTAAATTGTATATTTCATTTTTCAATAAATTAGACATGCTTTTTGATTAATAAAATGTAGTTTAACCATTTAAAGTCCACAAACAGAATCCAGAAAAATTAAAATAGAAAATAAACGAATTTGGAAAAAAACTCAAATTTAATAGGGCCTTAAAAATGTGGTGACAATCAAACACACCCTGACCTTTCCTGCATTCACATGCACACAAAAATACAAGTGCACTAATATTTTAAGAAGAAAAGTAAACAAAAGAAACACAGCGTGGGGTTTATTAGGCGGACTGTGTGTCCTTTATAAAGGATATGAAGGAGAATATGAATATTAATGCAGTGGCAGGATGCTGTTTTTTTGTAATCCAGCACTAGCCACCCGTCAGACACACCACCAACAACACTCTCAGAATAGCAATCAGTTTACTGAACTTCCCCACTCTGTATGTCTCTCTCAGTGGGTGGTCTGTCTTTCAGTATCCTTCACACCGTCTCTAACACTCACACAGGAAACGTCTGGCTTCTGGATAATTTCCCCATTATATTCTATTCTTTTAAGTGTAATGAAACACATTAACACTCGCCCACACAGCAGCGCAAACCAGCTACAACCAGAATACCACACCAATCACTTAGGAACACCCTAGCGACCACCCAGAACAACCTAGAAACACCCCAATGACCACTCAAATAACCCCCTAACACTCATGTTTTTATCATCCTCCTAGCAACCAACTATAACACTCCATCAACCACCCAGCAATACCCTAATGACCCAGAACCCCTTAGTAGCTACTTAGCAACACCCTAGAAGCCATCCAGCAATACCCTAGTAACCCCTAGAATACCTCAGTAATTGCTAAGCAACACCCTTGTGACCACCCAGAACACCATAACCACCTAGCAATACCCTAGTAACCCCTAGAATCCCTTAGTAATTACTTAGCAACACCCTAGCGACTACCCAGAACCTCCTAGTAGCTTAGCAACACCCTAGTGTTCACCCAGAGCACCATAACCACCTAGTAATATCCTAGTAACCCCTAGAATCCTTAGCAATAGCTTAGCAACATTGTAGCAACCACCCAAAACACCTTGCAATACCCTAGTAACCCCCAGAAACCCTTAGTAACTGTTTAGTAACACCCTAGCGTCCACCCAGAACACATTAACCACCTAGCAATACACTAGTAAACCCCAGAATTCCCTAATAATAGCTTAGCAACACCTTAGCGACTACCTAAAACACCATTACCACCTAGCAATACACTAACAACCCCCAGAATTCCCTAGTAACCTCTTAGCAACACCTTAGCGGCTACCCAAAAACACTATTACCACCTAGAAATATCCTAGTAAACCCCACAAACCACTAGTAACTGCTTAGCAACACTTTAATAACGACCCAGAACACATTAACCACATAGAAATACCCTAGTAACTCCCAGAATCACCCAGTGACTGTTTAGCAACATCCTAGTGACCATCTACTGCCCCAGTAACTGCTAATCAACACCCTAGAGACCACCTAGATCCCCCTAACAACCTTAGTAAGTCCAAAAAAAAAACTAGTAACTGCTTAGCAATACCCTAATGACCACCCAGAACACCATAACCACCTAGCAACACCCTAACGACCGCCTAATATCCCCATTACCCATTTAGCAATACCCCTACTGACCACCCAGAACACCATAACCACCTAGCAACACCCCAACGACCACCTAGTACCCGTTTAGCAACACCCTAACGACCACCCAGAACACCATAACCACCCAGCAACACCCTAGCGACCACCTAGTACCCACAGTACCCATTTTGCAACACCATAGCGACCCTAAAGACCACCTAGTAACCCCAGTACCCATTTCGCAACACCCTAGCGACCACCCAGAAAACCATAACCACCTAGCAACACCCTAACGACCACCTAGTAACCCCAGTACCCATTTAGCAACACCCTAGCAACCACCTAGTACCCCCAGTACCCATTTAGCAACACCCTAGCGACCACCCAGAACACCATAAGCACCCAGCAACACCTCTAGCGACCACCTAGTACCCCCAGTACCCATTTCGCAGCACCATAGCGACCCTAACGACCACCTAGTAACCCCAGTACCCATTTCGCAACACCTTAGCGACCACCCAGAACACCATAACCACCTAGCAACACCCTAACGACCACCTAGTACCCGTTTAGCAACACCCTAACGACCACCCAGAACACCATAACCACCTAGCAACACCCTAGCAATCACCTAGTACCCCCAGTACCCATTTCGCAACACCCTAGCGACCACCCAGAACACCATAACCACCTAGCAACACCCTAGCAATCACCTAGTACCCCCAGTACCCGTTTAGCAAAACCCTAGCGACCACCCAGAGCACCTAAGCAATGAATTAGCTAAGAAAAGCTGTTTGGCTCACTTAACTTCATGGGAGTTGTAATGCGCCCGAGTACGAGGATGCCTCAGCAGGGTCACGAGAGTCTGAGAGATCAGGAGGGTGTAAATCTGGTGTCAGTCAGCAGGATGTGTGAAGTGATTTCATGCCCTCTATCTATTATGCATGCGGTGAGGACTCGCTCCCTGATCTCTCTCGACTGGCACCAGCATCCCAACACTCGGCTTACCGCTCACAAACGCTCTGCCAACAGCACCTCCACAGGGAAACATGGAGAGAGGAGGGAAAACGCCAGCATTTAAGAGCCAAACAGCACCAGAGACAGCCAGAGAGAGAGAGAGAGAGAGAGAGAGAAAGACAGAAATAAAAGGGACGGAACACTTATTTACAGGCATGGGAAGGTCGTGCACCAGCTCGGCTCCAGCATTGAAATGTCAGATGAGCTTGTGAGTGAGCGAGCAGCTTTTCTCTGTACTGTAAGCGCAAACTCACTGACGCTCCAAGCATTTAGCATTTCAATTCCTGAAGGATTCGGCAGCGCTTTTGTCAGAGGTGATTTAACTCGTCGGTTAGCTGTGCTATCTAGAGCGGTAACTAGAGACACAGCTGAGGCCGAATCATGAGCGGGACTTTAACAAACTTTGGTACTGGAACTGCAGCATTTATGATAAGCAAACGCGAGCAGGACTGTGTGTTTATGGGATGTATCAAAGCTGTCTCGTAGCCCACGGCTGTTTGATGCAGACTGCAAACTAAAACAACAAGTACACAGATTTTCTTATCAGCCGCCTGCAAACAACAAGCGAGGAAGGCCTAATCACACAATTTCTGGACTAAATGGACAGTTTTTGCCAACATAAGACCAAAATCTGGCACGAAAACAGTGAAGTAGTATATTTACAGTAAATAAAACTACTTAAAAAAAAAAAAGATTAAATAAAATATTTAAAAAATATGATTTTATTCAACAAGGACGCATTAAACTGACCAAAAGTGACAGTACATACATTTATAATGCTGCAAAAAAAATTATATTTCAAAATCCTTTTGAAGAATCCTGAAAAATAAAATGTATCAGTTTCCACAAAAACATGAAAAAAACACAACAGTATATTAGAATGATTTCTGAAGATCATGTGACACTGAAGACTGGAGTAATGATGCTGAAAATACAGATTTGATCACAAGAATAAATGAACATGTATTCACATAGAAAACAGTTATTTGAAACTAAAATAATTTCACAATTACTAGTTTTACTGTATTTTTGATCAAATCAAATTGTTCAAAAACAATTACAAAATCTTACCGACCCCAAACTTTGAAGTGTGTGTGTGAGAGAAAATATTTTTTATATATATATATATATATATATATATATATATGAAACCATACATTCACTTTTCCAAAAAAAGTATAAAAGATAATGTAACTAGTGTAAGTTCAGCAAAAGAAAAAAGTGATAAAAACGACTTATTTTTCACAACAAAATGAGGCACAAGGACTCCTGGAAATAAAAAAAAAATGTAAAAATAAAATTCAGGCTGATATGAAAGACAGGGTATACCATGTTTTATTTTTAAATTATTTATATTTGTTGCTATATGTTTCATTAATGTTTTTATGTGCATCATATCTCTTTCCCCAGTCTTTCAGATCATAAAGGCAGACTACAAATGTTAAAAAGTGAAAGTCACATTCATTTTATCTTAGTCATATTTTTCTCCAGAGTGCTATTCTAAAATATATATTTCTTTCACTCCGATTCATTTTTAAACTTCCCCTTCTTCTGCTTAAGATGCAGCTGAAGGCGCCTCAAAAACAAACAAAAAAAAAGCTCATTGTGTTTATAATCATATAAAGTGACTCAACTGACATTTCAGACAAATATCACAGCATTTCTCAGCCTGTCTGACATATAGCTTGTTCTGCAAGCTGTCAATCAGACGTCTTTATCATATCTTGTTGTTTTATTGCTCAGATATGTTGTGCGTTCATAGCTTTCATATCGAATCTTTCTCTTAAACTCTTAAAGAGAAACAAATGATTTAAGTATGTCATCCAGTAAGAGTATAGAGCTTTAAAATGAATGTTGAAAGCAGCTCAGATCATTGGATGAGAAATGTTTGAGTTCATATTGAGACTCGCTGTTTACATCTTCAGCCAAATCCTCCCATAGTGCACTGCAGGGTGTATGCGATCACATATTAGATTTGTTGCTCTCTCTAAACTGAATCTGTCTAACACACTAGCGCTGGAGAGGCTGTTAACTAAAAGTAACAGCGCTACTAACATTTGTCAGCGTGACAGTAGCTTATCTGTGAAAAATGCAGCTTCTCCAGCAACAAGCTGCTTTACTGACGAGGCTGTGTAGCTTTTGCTGTTTATGTCACGTTGTGTTGCACAGAGCGAGCTGATCAGTAATCAAACACAAATCCTCTCTATCAGTCTGATTTATTTTAGTAAAGCGACTCATTCGGATGAATAATGTCAATTAATCAGTATAAACAACTTACTGATTCATTTGAGCCATTGTTCAGTGGTATTTCCAGAGGTCCTTTTGCCTCATTTTGTTGTGAAACTAGTAGTTTTTAAATCACATTTTTTTTTTTTTTTAGAGTTTTGAATAAAACAAACTAGTAACTGTTTTAAAACGTGTTTTAAAAGAAAATACAATTTCAGTCTTTCTACTTCAAAAATCCACATCTAATTCAATGCGTTTCTTGCGTTTCTTTGTAATTATTTGAAATGTACTACAATTTCTGAGTCAAAATTGCTTACATTTCAATTTTTAGAGTGTTATATAACAAATAAAACTTTTATTATTTGTATTTAATGGAAATGTGTGATTTCAATTTTGAAGATGTCACCTCATTATTTTCATGCCAGATAAATATAATGTAAATATAATATTAAATGATTGCGTTGAAATGTTTTCACAGAATATATATATATATATATATATATATATATATATATATATATATATATATATATATATATATATATATATATATATATATATATATATATATATATTTTTTTTTTTTTTTTTTTTTTTTTTTTTCCCATCAAGGATGCATTAAATTGATCAAAAATGATGATAAACATGTAAAGGATTAAAGTAATGCTCCACAGGACTTCCATTTAAAATTCTCTTTTCAACTTTCTATACAATCAAAGAATCCTGAAAAATAAAATGTATCAAACCTATAGCAATTAGAAAATCAGTATATTATAATGATTTCTGAAGATCATGTGACACTGAAGACTGGAGTAATGATGCTGAAAATACAGCTGCACATCACAGAAATAAATTACATTTTAAAACATATTCACATAGAAACAGTTGTTGTTACGGTCAAAGTTTTTGTTGCCATTATTTTGTGGGTGTTGGTGTTTCCCACAAAACATCTTGGTGTTTGGCCGTTAATAAATGGTTAAATTGACGTTCTGCCTCACGTGTCCTTTTTATTTTACTAAACCCCTTCCTGAACGAGCAGTCTATAAGTGGGGTTCGTAACGGTTTTAAAATAATATTTTTATAATTTTTACTGCATTTTTGATCCAATAAATGCAGCCTTGGTGAGCAGAAGAGACTTCTTTCAAAAACATTAAAAATCTTAATTTGTCCAGAAGACTGAATGGTAGTGAATCAGTGCATGATTCTTGGGACAGTCTCTTTCCTTCATTATTTTCTAGCCATTTGTGCACAGAAACCGCTGCACATTATTTGAGTTTCTTCCACACTAGACTATTATTGTGGAATCATGCATCTCAAACTCGCTATGATAAAACCGAAAAACTATGATAGTCTGCCAAACTTCAAGATTCATTATTATCTATCCCCATAGTGGTCAATCTGATCTTTGAGTTAAAGCTGAAAATGAGTTCGTATGAGGTTGGACATGACTGACAGTTCCTCAAGGCCATGACCAATAAAAACTGCTTGACCACAAGCCACCAGCCAATCTGTGTGCTCCGAGTTAAACTCTCATCAGCCTCTCATTGTCAAGCCAATATAAAGCCGCCTTGCATGTCTAACGTCTGTGATGAATTCAGCGGCTCTTAATTCGGCTTGGCATTTTCTGATTAAATCAGCGTCTGTGTTTTCCAGGCCAAACTCCCGCCGCTCAAACACAGTGCTGGCGGCTCGCTCCCCGTGTGACTTCATCAAAGCGAGACGCGGCTGACGCTGAAGCTGGACGATGCAGCTGCAGTAATTGGCGGCCGCTGGATCACTCGCTCTGTGTCGCTGCTGCTTCATGCCGTCGGTGTTTGATTGGTTTGTGTGAGTCTGCGCTCAGTGCCGGTTTGTCTGAGGGAATGAGTGGATGTGAGGACTCCAGCTTCTGGGAAATCAGCAGGTTTAAACACAGAAAGTCATGAAGAGAAACCAGTCTGTGGGCTGAAATCTAAACTTCAAACCAGCTCTAGAAACTGAAAATATTGCCAGTGCAAGATGCATTTAATTAGATGTTTTTCATTTGTGTATCAATTTTGTTGATTCATTTATTTACTTTGTATTATTTGACACTTTCTATACTGAAAAGTGTCAATAAAATGGTTTAATCCAGTGTTGTAAATGTAAGCTAAAATCCAGTGCTTTGTTTTGTATCGAGATGTGTGTGTTTTGGTTATTTATAGTTTTTGTTTTATAAAAAAAAAAAAAACATGTCTATATTTTATTTCAGTTTTAGTTATTTACTTTTAGTACTAAATGAAAGTGAGACATGATGCCTTGGAAAACAGCTGAAATAAAATAAGTTTATTTTAAGTAATAAAAAAATGTTTTTTTATGGTTTTAGTTAACTATAATAACCCTGGTTAAAATATAAATATATATATATATATATGGAAAATGTTAAACTAAAATTAAAATTAGAAGAAATAAAAATTAGAAGAAATGTTGCTTTGGCAGCTAACTGAAATAAAATACTGTAAGTTTGAGTTAAAACTGAAAATAAATCTAAAACTTAATGAACTAAAACATGAATAAAAGACAATAGAATAAGAGACACAATTAAAATATTCCAATCATTCAAAATATTAATAAATACTTAAATACTGAAGTGCTAAAATTACTAAAACTAAATAATTCAAAGAGATCATAACATTAATAAACCTTAAGCTGAAACTAAAATGAAAACCAAAATGTAAAAAAATACTATAATAGTACATAATAAAATAACTGGTTCAATCAAAAGTGCATTATTTTACCCAATATTTGTGGTTACAGTGTATTTGTAATCATATTAAATTACTGCATCCTCCCTAGTCAACACAGCTTGTTGCTAAGTGATGCAAATAAGCAAAAAAGCACCATAAACACAAATATTGCATCTTGCTAAGCAGTGTAGTTTTAAACATGTATGATTATTGCATCCTCAGCATAGCAACAATGCAATATGTGTGCTGCCTATGTAGACTTTCATGAGGTTCCACTCTTTACAGACAGCATGCAGTAAGACGACTCACTAGGGTGCTTTAATCTCTCTGAAGTCTCACTGTGAGCAGCCGTGACGAGCACAGATTCACGGACGGGTCAGAGAGTTTGGTTTTCTGCCTCTGTGTAACTCGTGTGTAATGGACTCGTGCAGCTCATCAGCACATCTGAGAGAAGATAATGAGAGATAATGAGCATTTCGCTCCACTCCAATGCCTCTTCAGATTCAAAGAGGGACGAGACATTAAAACAACAAACAGCCTCGAACACAAAACAGCTCAGGAGGCTTCAGAGCTCAGACCAGACCAAACGCCATCAAACTCTACAGAGGGAAAATTCATTTTCCTGGGCCAACATCACTGGCTACATCATGGCATATCATGAGGAGCTGTTTTTAAAGCAACTTACTTATACACACAACTGTTCTAAAGTTTGAGGTCAGTGATTTTTTGTCAAATAATTAATACTGTTATTCAGCAAGGATGCATTAAATTGATCAAAAGCGACAGTGAATATATTTACAATGTTACAAAAGATTTATACTTCAAATAAATGCTGATCTTTTCAACTTTGTTCATAAAAGAATCCTGAAAAATAAAATGCATCACCGTTTCCACAAAAATATTGGCAATATTTTCAATATTGATATCAATGAAAAGCTTATTTATGATGTATAAATCTCAATTTAAAAAAATTGACCCTTATGACTGGTTTTGTGGTCCAGGGTCACATATTTAAATGAGCACAATTCGACAACAAGGTTCAAAATATCACATAAATCCAAATGTTTTCATTTGCAAGGCATATAAACAGTCACACACACACACACACAAACCACTCGTGAAGCCTCACTAACACTTGGAAACACTGTGAGATTTCATGGAGATGTGGATGTATGACATCATTCATATGTGCTGGCATTATGGGAAAGAGATCAGAAATCATAAACAAGCATAAACTCCAGCTTTCAGAGGAGTTTGGGTTTTAAAGAGATGATATGTTGCAGCTAAACCCATGATAAAATATGTGCATGTACACAAACACACTGCTTCTCATTCCTCTGTGTTTCTCTCATATTTACAGCGCTGTCTCGCTCAGACAGATTTCTCATCTCTCACACCCACGCACACCAGAATGAAGCGGCTCTCCTATTCAGACCGGTTTCAATCTAATCCGGTTCTGGAGCAGCGCTGACATTTACATGCAGGAAAGTCTGTGGGAGTCAACACCACGTACAGCAAAGATGAACCACACGTCTCTGTAATATCTGCTCCAGACAGCGATGAGATCTAATGGAGAGCAAGCAGAGTCAGAGATCTTAAAGTCAACTCAAACATTGCTTCTCCCGTGATCTGAGCTGCGCTGCATGCGTTTTAATGCTCTAAACTCTTACTGGATGACGAGGATTGTTGTCATTTCTCCTGATGAATTTTAGGAGAATCATCTTAAACACACTTACATCTGAGCCTCCATTCATCAAGAGGAGTAATACACACACAGGTCAAAGGTCAAACCATAATCAATGCTCACAAGATTATAAAGATATTCATACCAATAAAGTACTTTGAAATAAGAAATTTTATTTAAATAAGTCTGAAATAAATTATATATCAATAAAACGTTAAAAAGTAAAAATTAAAAAGTAAAAGTACACACACAAAATATAAACACTAACAAATACACAAACATCAAATGAAAAAAGTAATTTCTACAAAAAATTAGTTAATTAAAAAGTATTAAAATATTTTCATTTAAATAAATCGGAAATAAAACATACATATATATAAAAAATTTAAATTAAAAAAAAGTATATAATACAAATATGTATTATGTAAGTAATATGTACTTTATTAAAAAAGTAATATATATATATATATATATATATATATATATTACAAATATCAAATAAGTTTCTAAAAGAATGTAGAAATGTTGAATGAAAATGCTGAAATAAAGATTAAGTTGAAGTACCTGAATTACTAAAACTAAAATAAAAAAGCTAAAAAAAAGACAAAAGCACATTAAAATGAAAACTGAAAATAAAAGCTAACTCAAAATGTAAATAAACACTATAATAGTATATAAATAATAGTCACTATAAATGAGTCAATGCACAGCAGTGGATTCAGAACGGCCTCATCCTCTCATTTATCACCCATGACCTTTAACCCCTGACACGTGTAAAACACACAGCACTCGCTCTCAGGTGTGAAGGTGATGATGAAGGACTGCGCTGCTTCCTCAGGCTGGATGAAGAGTCTCCAGCGTGTAGCGGCATAAATCTCTCCCGCTGAGAGCAGATAAACAAGAGCTGCGTTCCTCGTGCTGTAAATCAAACCGTTTCCAGCACTACTCGAGTATATTAAACATCTCCAGCCGTCTCATACAATCCTACACGTGCAGAAAATCTGCTGTATTATAATACACTGCTCAGAATCCAAGGATTATCACATGATACCTGCTCAGGTATAAAATGCTATTTATCAGATTTCATTTATTTAATCAGTAATGAATCAGTAATGAATGTGTGTAAACCTTTAGTACAAAAAAGAGAAAATTGCTGCACAAACCGAATACTTAGCGTTTTTTGCTTTTAATTTCAGCCTTTTCAAAGTTTCAAGGTTGAAATGTTTACATAAATTGTCACATTTTTTATGTCAAATTTAAATTGTCAAATTACATATAAGACTATTTATTTTAAAAAAGTACACAATTAATTTTGCCTTAAAAAGTAATTTTATATATTGATTTATTTATATTGATATATTTATATTGATATATTGATTTATACACAATATATTAAAAATACTATATAGTAAAATGTGCTGTTGACCGATGTTTTTCTATTTTATTTCTAATGAATAAATACTTATTTAATTTACAAAACAGTTTGTGTTTGAAAAAAAAAAAAAAGGATTTTAATAGCAAAAACAATCATAACCTTAATTATTTGTAATTATTATTTTTTTAAAGAAATGTTGACAATATTATTGATTATAAAAAAAAAAAAAAAAAAACAAAAAAAAAAAAAAACTTTATTCCCTGTCTAGGTACTTATTTGAACAATGCTTGAAACTTGGTATTACGAGCACTTTCTGTGTCTATTTGCCTCTTTAAGATGAATCGCTTGATTTATTCCCCAATTGTAAGTCGCTTTCAATAAAAGCGTCTGTTAAATGAATAAATGTATTTGCAATTGTTCATTTTGTTTTTAATTGTTTTGCTTGTTTTTCATAAATGCATGCTTTGCAATATTAAACGACAACAATAGATCCCAACAACAACACAAAGCAATTAGTAAAATAACAACAAAATTAATGTAAACATAAAACCGCATACGAATGCAACACCACACTTTTGCATGGGACACATGCATGTTTTGAATGCTTAAAGCATCTGTATTTACATAAATACAGCCTAACATGAAATGCAGATCGATTAAGTTTTTCTCTCAACTCAGCTGGGGCTAATTCAACACAGAACACGGTGTCAGGCGTCTTTAAAGAGAAACAAACAGATCAAAGTCTTGCCAGTGGCCATCAGCACTTTATGGCCAATTACTGTAGGACTTTAGCACAACCGAGCACAAAATACAAAGACAAGAATCATCTCTAAAGGAGGAGAGACATGAAATAATGAAGCTTCAAGCCAGAGGCCTGTCAGCCGGTTAACCCAGAGAGAGTCAGACAGACAGATAGATGGTGAGACAGACTTCTGATCATCATTATCCACACCGATAACTAACAAACATAGCCGTCTATGTGATGTATATAAGCCTGCGGAGCTTCACATAGCCGAGCATCTGACTGTCAACCGGCTGGCAATGCGAGTGTTAACCGGCTGTCTGGTTGCCATGGTTACTCCAGCATACCGGGAGACTCAAACTAACCGCGAAGGAAAAAAACGCTTCATTGTCTTTTGCATATGATATCGGTTCACACTCGGTGGTGGTGGTGAGACTCTGTGTTTAACACATTTCTCTTGCAGCTTTTTAAGGTCTGCAGAAAAACAAACATCATTTCATACCATAAACGTAGGAAAATAAACAGTTTAAATAAATGTACCAAATAGGTTTTATAGGAATACCAACTATAACATTATTAAATAAAATATTTTAAAAATAATTATTAAATATTATTATTAAAAATAAGTCAATATAATTTTTGATTTGACTATTACAAATTATTTGAATTTATTTTATTTTTTATTTTAAATAAAGTAAAACTGGCACTTAAATTATATACATTTTAAATGAATGTAGAAACTACTAAGATTAATGATAAATATTCTTTATAATTATTAATAAATATTATTATGAAAAATAAGTATTATTTTTGTGATCGTTACAATTTTTTTATTTGATTTATTAATTATTTGAATTTCCTTGTAATTTGTCATTTTAAATAAAGAATATCTGGCGTTAGAAATATGCATTTTAAATAAACAAAATATGGTTATAATTGGAAAACAACTATAATGTTATTAATTACAAATATTTTTAATAATTAAATATTATAAAAAAGTTACTTATTTTGTATTTGACTATTATCAATTATTTTTCACTACAAAATAGTGTTTTAAAGGGACAACTACGATTATTAATTATAAATATTTTAAAATTATTATTATTATTACACAATATTATAAAAAATAAGTTACTATTATTTTTAAGTCGACTATTATCAATTATTTGAATTAAATTTCAAATAATCGATTTAAATAAATCATTTAAAATCACTTCAAATAATTAATTTTAAATTATTAAAAATTATACAGTAAAGTTGCAAAACAAGAATGATTAATTTATACACTACACATTTATATACATTACTATTCATTTATACACTATACATATGTTTTTCTATTTGATCTAACCTCTTTTATTCATGCAAACTAATATATTCAGGCTGATTTAGCTATAATCAATAATTTGGAATAGAACCAGTGAATTTACATGTTACCTGATAAAACATTTTTACATTGATCATTTCCAAATGACTTTTTAATTTAAAGATCACATTTGTACTGTAACTGCAGAAGAGACGCGTCACTGTGGTGTAAAACAAATTCTGTCACATTCTATCAAGCCAAACATGCTATAGGCGCTTCATATCAGCGTCTGTCTGTGTGTAACGCGATAAACACAAAGAAGCTGAGAGCCTGCCTTTGTTTGGCTGTTTCTTTCTCCCTCTCTCTTTAACTGCCCATTACACGTATGGAGGACGGCCGAGGGGGGCTGGGAAAGACCTCCTGCAGACCGATGTACAATTAAAGAGAGAGATGCTGGAGAATAATAGCAGGTTTCTTTTCCTGTGAGAGGGGATTTACATTAGTGAAAGTCATTAACAATGCAAGTAAAAGACCTCCAAGGATATTATAATGGCTTTGTTTCAGTGCAATGCTTTTCCCTGACCCAAGAGCTCTAGCTTTGAGGAAATTAATTTCTTCATATTATACTAAAAATAGTAATAAACTACATTTATATTTGTATTATTATTTTCTAAAGACGATGCAAAAAACAAGTCATTCTGTAGGCACAACTATGTATTTACTGTAAAAAACAATTTTGCACAGTTTGTTCTGGTTTTATGCAAGTCAAATATATTTACTTATGACTAATTTATTTAATATGCCTAAATCAAGTACATTAGATTACATCATCATCAAGTTTCGCATTACAGAAGCCCCAGGAACAGTCATTAATATTCGCACAAACACGTTCTCTGAGTGTAAACAGTATCTGGAGCAGGATTCAGTAATGAGACCGTGAATCAGGAGCTGTCCAGTGCTGAAACACTCATACGTCATTACTGAAAATAAAATATAGGATTTTATAGGGAAAACAATTGCAAGCTTAATTAAAAATGTTTTTATTATTATTAAAAATAGGTGTTATTATATCTAATTGTTAATCTTTAATTGAAATTATTTACTAGCATTAAATAGAAGCAGCAAAACAAGGAGGATTCAAAGGCTGACACTGAAATAGCTTATGAAAATGCATGCAACATAATTCTATTTAAAAATTACAAGTGTGAAATTGCTTAATCCAGGGATAAAAGGGCATCAAACTAGTTTTAAGTGCACTGTGCAAAGCCAATTTCCATTTCTATTTATTATTATAAATAGATTTGTAGATTTAAGCAGGGTGGCTCATTTTCATCTGTAGTCCCAGGGCAGGTTGTTTTTTTTTTTTTTATCAATACATAGGATTTTTTTTTTAGAGAAACCTTTACTTTTAATTGCTTTTTATATCTTTTAATTCTGGTGGGAGTTTTTCCAGCTCTTGTACTGCATGCATGCTTATGATGAACACAACAAAAACATGGTTTATGTACCACTTACATATGTGTGTGAATAAAGATCTTGCTACTCATGAAAAGATGCTGAATTTACAATTATTACATAATGTATCTAGATCAAAACTCACAGGCTTATTCCCACAGCATTGCTCATATGCACTGTAACCAGCGCATAGAAACTAAAGGTGTTCAAATAAAGAAAAAGACTAATGTTCCCAGGGAAAACTTCTATTCCCAAACCTCATTTATTGTATATTCTACTCACACACATACACAAACACACAGTCTGGGTCAGTCTGATCTCAAACGCTTCAAACCTTCATGTCTTCTATTGAACTTGACGCCCTCCAGCAGGGTAACATCATTTACCCACAATCCCATATAGGAAAGCAAAATCACAAATGAGATCTCTGTACAATCTGAGCAGTTTCTCCTAGACGATAATGAGATTAAAGGGAGGCCAATGGAGCTGTTTGCTGAAGTCGCCTGCTCTTAAATGCTCCTTTACAGCACCAGCTCAACTGTGTTTCAAACTCTGACCAGATTCTGCCATAAACGCTGCCTGACAGCCACTGGCTCATTTGTTTTCTGCTTGTAGTTTTTGGACTAGACAAGACAAATCCAATTTTTAAATCAAGTTTGCATTGGTCAGAATTAGTCAGTGATAAACATTTCCGGTTAGGCTGCGGCACATTTACATGAACTTCTTAAATGTTTTTGCAGTTATGCGGTAGTTAGGTTGATATGGGTGGTTTCTAGGGCATTGCTATGTAGTTGTTCATGCATTGCTGGTGGTTGCCAAGGTGTTGCTATGCAGTTGCTTGGTCGATATTAGTGGTCGGTTTCTAGGGTATTGCTATACAGTTGCTATGGTGTTGTTAGGGCATTTCTATGCAGTTCCAAGGTCGATATGGGTGGTTGGTTGCCAGGGTGTTGCTATGCTATTGCCAAAGAGTTGCTATACAGTTGCTAAGGCATTGTAGGTGGTTGCCAGGGCATTGCAATGCAGTTGCTAGGTTGATATCTGTGGTTGGTTGCCAGGGTGTTACTATGTAGTTGCTAGGTCATTATGAGTGGTTGCCAAGTTGTTTATTAGCAGTTGTTAAGGCATTGCTATGCAGTTGACAGGGTGTTGGAGGTATGTTGCCAGGGTGTTTCTATGTAATTTTGTGTCACTATGGGTTTTTACCAGGGCATTGCAGTTGCCAAAGAGTTGCTATGCAGTTGCTAAGGCATTGTGAGTGGCTGCCAGGGCGTTGCTATGCAGTTGCTAAGGCATTGTGAGTGGCTGCCAGTGCGTTGCTATGCAGTTGCCGAGTTGATATTGGTGGTTGGTTGCAAGGGTGTTGCTATGCAGTTGCCAAAGTTTTGCTATGTAAGCCTAGTTGCTAAGGCACTTTGGGCGGTTACTATGCAGTTGCTAGGTCATTATGAGTGGTTGCCAAGTTGTTTATTAGCAGTTGCTAAGGCATTGTTATGCAGTTACCAGGGTGTTGGAGGTTGGTTGCCAGAGCATTGCTATAAGTTGCCAGGGCATTGCTATGCAGTTGCTAAGGCATTTTGGGTGGTTGCTAGGGCATTGGTACGCAGTTGCCTGGTTGTTTATGAGCAGGGCATTGTGTGTGGTTGCCGGTGCATTTTTTAGGCACTTGGTGGATCGATATGAGTGGTTTCCAGGGCATTGCTAGACAGTTGCTAGGGTATTATGGGTAGTTGCCAGGGTGTTGCTATGGAGTTGTTAAGATGTTGTGGGCAGTTGTGTGGTTGCTAAGGCATTACTATGCAGTTGCTATTGCACTGTTAGTGATTGCCACAGTGTTTCTATTATAAAGTTTTTGTAGTAACTGTGTTCATCAGCCCAGCAGTGATTCAGCAGACATTAATGAACTGATGTTCAACTTAATTAAAACAGCATGAACTTTGACAAACATTATCAGAGATTCTGAACGTGTGCTCAGCGAACCTCTAAATTGACAGACTGTATGGGGCCGATTTCACTACCCGTACAACCTGCCATATCTTCTTAAAAATGGAAAAGGTCTTCCAAATAGAGTTTCACAGCCTGAAAACTGAGAAAAGTGAGTTTATAGAAAAATAAACGAATCCATCATTTACTTACACTCATGTTACACTCAAAGCTGCCCTTTTCCATCAAATGAATGAATAAAAGGGTCTCGAAGCTAATAAAAGTATCTCATTCAGGTTGCATACATCATTAAGATGCATGTTGCCAGGTTGAATCCAATAACAAACAAATAACATCTGACATTAAACTTTGAGCAGCATTTTTTTGGTACTTATATGGTGTTTTTTGCTGCTGTTGTTGTTTTTTGTAGTCATTTTCAGAGCCTGTTCTCTTTTGCTTTCATTGCATGGAAAAGCAGCATGTGTCTGGTGGGCTGCCAGAGACCCTCCTGTGAACTCACACACATCCAGACACAATTAATTCTGCATGAGGCTGAAGAAGCGTGTCCTGTGTTCTTGAGACGCTTGCTTGTGCACACACAGTTACAAGTGTTTGTTTCTGTGATTTTTACTTTTTCTGAAATAAATGCAGTGTTTAAATGTGTGCAACAGTAATAGTAATGCTTGAACATTACTAATAAGAAACAGTTGTTTAGTTGCAAATGTATGTGCATGTGTGGTACGGTTTTGCTTAGTTAAACCTCATCTACGTTCCACTGCAGAGAGTCCAGTATGCAGATGGTCAGCAGTATAAACCAGTCAATACAGCAGAGCGTTTAAACTCAGAGTAGCAGCGTGTTTGTTAAAGAAACATCACGTCCACATCACTTCATGAGCTGCTGATCCATGGAGATAAAGGACATAAAGACAAATACAGACTAAGCACTGAGCAAACAGATGCAGTCACACACACACTGAACACAAACACTGAGAAACACATCTTAAACACGTCTGCACTCAGGAATGCAACGATACAGAACAAAGAACAATTCACAGTGAAGCTCTGAATTTTAGACGCTTTAGGTAAAATCAGATGTTTCTATGTGAAATAAAAACAGGCTACTTTTGAAATCTGGTATCTTTAAATTGGAAAAAATACACAATTTTTCACTTCCGATATCAGCCGAAGCTGAACAGTTTTTTTTTTTTTTTTTTTAGAAAATTCAAAATCCAGGTCATAGGATTCAAGTCATAGTTCACCCCAAAATCTAAAATTATATTTTACATAAAGTAAAGCCTCTTTTGATTCATGCCATTTTAAAGACGATTAAACATTTAATAATTAAACACAAAATAATGCAAAACATGTATCATTAAAAAATTAAATTAATAAAAATAAAAATTCTAATTTTCATTACTGTAAAACTACAATACAGAAAACCATTGAAAATGTTACATTATTATTTTGATTATTTTCTATAGATTTTTAAATGAAAATCAATATACTGCAAATGCATCCCAACAAATACAACCACAATGATGTTAAATATTTAAAAATGTATAATGCATAAAAAAAATTTCCATACCGCAAATAGTCATTTTTATTTGATTGCCATGGAAATGGTGTCATAATGCTGTAACATCAAAATCTCAATGTTATCTTGGCGCAATATACAATTTATCGTATCTTTCTTTTCATTTTGGAGTGAAATATGACCTATATTGATATGGAATGTATAAACCATAGAGACTTTCAAAGCTCACGGTGTCTGTGTGTGTCTGTGTGTGTGTGTGTGTGTGTGTGTGTGTGTGTGTGTGTGTGAGAGATAAGAGCTCTAAGTGTCATAAAGTGGCCATACTAGTGAATAAGAGCCTCTGATATGGAGTTGAGCTGCTTTTTGAACAGACAGGCTCTTAAGGAGGACAAAGAGACAGACAGCTGCAGGAGAGGAGAAACAGAGAAACCATTTTCTTTGTTATAACTTCAATTATATGCATAGGATTAATATTTATACTACTTTTTATCATGTCCAATAAAACTGCTTTGGAATTGGATTCTGATTATGTGTAAAAGAAAGAGGGATTCGTACAGCATCGATCAGTTGCTGAAACACAAAGGCTGACCAGATTGATTGGATTTGAGAACTATACATAACACCTGACCTCGAGCTCTGATTTCTCTGACCCGTTCACCCTTCGCTCCCTTCACCCCTAAAACACCATCTCATTATCAGACTCCAATAAACCCAACATTAATCCTCTTATTTTCACCCTAACCTCTCATCGTGGCCCTCTAAACCCACACATCCATTTAGGCCCGTGATTAAACCCAAAAATCACAAATTGCAGATGATCCCAAAGGGAATGCTGATGGAGAATCCTGGCAGCTGTCTGAGTGTCCTGTGATTATGATGTCACAGCATCGCAGTCAGTGTGTCGTAAGGGTCTGAAGGGTTGTGAAGAGGTGCCGGGATGAATAATAAATGCCCGCAGCTGCCGGAGACTTTTTGATCTCCAGCAACTTCAGTACAGCTGCCACAGGGAACGAGATCTTAGCCTGCACCTCTCGCCGAGAACCACAGCTGCCTGTCGGGCACACTTACTAATGCTCACCGACACTGATATCTCTCTTCTGCTACAAATGAGCAGCGAGAGCATTCATAAGCTGATATTTACAGCACCCTGCTCTTACAAGCCAACGGCTTCAGGAATCAGCTGATTGGAGCAGGAACTATTTCTATCTGATTTCACCCTTAAAAACATGAAGTAAACTGGTTGATTTGGACATTACAACACAAAGCATGCTTTTAAGTAATATGTTTATGGTGTATCACTGCTTATGATTGTAACTTAAGGAAACATTTACATGCATTCTTCAGTATCTTGATTGTAATGGTGGGATTTTGGCATTTCTTATTCTTCTCGTGTACTATTTTTATTACATTTACCTTTATGCATTTGGTAGATGCTTTTATCCAAAACAACCTGCAAATCAATGTCTTAGGCTGTGATTTTAACTTGCATGCATTCTCTGTGCAATATCTTTCAACTTGCAATGCAGTGGTGAGATTTTGGCATTTTTTTATAATTATATATTTCTGTTATTTTCTGTGTTTTGTCCATTTTATTATAACGGTTCTATTTTATTACATTTACATGTATGCATTTAGCAGGTGCTTTTATCCAAGGAGACTTACAAATGAGGACGTCTCTTATACTATGATTTTAATTTAAATAAATATTTACATGCATTCTTTGTTTAAAATCTTGCGACTTGCAATACCATGGTGGATTTTGCCATTTCTTATAACTTTTACTGCATTGTTCCATTTTATACTTAAACTACACATATTGGTATGGCTCTTTTAATAAAATGCTTACAATGTTATATCTATCCTTGAATAAAACCATCTGCTGAATAAAATAAATGTTAAAAGTAAATATATCTTGTGGCTTCTTCAGATGTCTGAAGTATTTCCAAAAATCTCCCACAAAGACGATGCACTAACATTCACTACCATTGCACAAATGTGCAGATGCTCAAACAGAACCAGATTTCCACATTCAGACAATCAATTCATGCAAGCAGAAATGACATGCTGCCCAAACGATTTGGGTGAGATTACAGACATCTAGATGGTTAAATCGGATTTGAAAGATCCGCTAAATCAGACATCCATCCACCAAAACCCCTACTACATTCATCCGCAAGTAATAGTTATGAGAAGGTTTCCTTTTTACCTGGAGTTGCTCAAGTTGTCAGAGCTGAGAGTATGAGTCCACACCGGCTGTACAGATGAAGATCAGCTGAGAAGAACCGAACCGAACCGAAGTGCGGATGCCCCGGTGCCTCTGGCGGAGACCGAACCGATCGAAGTCTGCTGGAACTTCTGTCACATTAAATGAATTGAAGTCCACAAATGAAGCTGTTATTTCTCTCGAACAGTTTCCGACGGTAAAGCAATGACAAGCACCGGGCAGATCCGCGGAGGAACGGACACAGGAGAGACGCGCAGACTGACGCCGGTCTCTCCGCAGCGGCGCCTCCGTCTACTGGAGAGATCAGAAACAAAAGCGCGGCGCGCTGGAGAAGAAGAGAGGAGCACAGCGCTCCACAAAACCCCCTCCCGATCCTGAGAGAGAGAGAGAGAGAGAGAGAGAGAGAGAGAGATGCATTCACACTTGAATGGAACTCCTGGGGAAATACATCATTTATGTTAACAAAATCGTCTTAGGCTCCAATGTGATGATAAAATAGCTAAGCATGTATTGAGAAAAAATCTATACAATGCACTACAATGTAAAAAAAAAAAAAAAGGTTGACCTAACTCAAAAAAATAAGGCAACCTTTCGCAATCAACTAGCAACCGACAACGTAATAACTTTAGTTCATCTAATGCAAGGGTTCCCAAACACGTTCCTGGCGTTGCATGTCTCCTTTATCAATCACACCTGATTCAACTCAGTAGCAACTCCAAGTGGAACGAGATTTCGGTTTCAGTGGGCGGAGCATACATGAATATTTACGAGTTTCCCAGACATGGGCGTGGAACTGAGACTCTTAGTTGAGTAACGTTAGGATAATCTCCGCAAACCTCAGCAAGTTCGTTGTGCTGAAATAAACCTATATGAATGTATCTGTGGACATATTTTTTTGTATAGGGTTTGATGCTCCATGTCTTAATTTATTCTGTTCAACATTCTCCATGCTGTTTATAATACACTGCTGAAAAAAAAGTTGCTGAAATTGTCATTGTTTTTTTTTCATGTTTCCAATATATAATATTTCAACATTTGTACAAACAAATGTAAATGTAAGATGATCACAAGTAAAGGTTTAAGCCAAGGTTTCCCTTGCACAGTGAAACCAAGAATCCCAGAACACCTGGATGATTATGTCTACACTGATCTCCAATAGTAGTGCAGATATAGACATGCGAACCAACAACCATTTCAATTATATATTGTTATACTCTTCTCTTACCAGTCATCCTCTGGCAATGAATGAAATAACATTCACCACCATAATTTTGCAACATGTTATTCTCTGTCATCTGTTCTTTGACCAGGTGTTGTACTGTACCTGGATGATACACAATGATGATCGTTTATACAAATGCATGATCTATTTTGATGCACAACAAACACTCATTCAACATTATAAGTCATAGTTTCATAAACATATATATTCTTAATTAGGCTTTAAATAGAAGTACTTTTTTATAAAAATAAATATATAAAGTGGAATAAAGATTGGATTATGGTCTTGACTAGCTTTTGATAACTAGATGTGTTTTGGTGTGGATGTTTGATGTGAGAATTCAATAATAATTCACACTGAAAATCCATAAAAATGTAGTCATGGAGGATGTGATTAATATAAGTTTTCCTGATTTTTGAGTGAATTAAAAATAAGTTGAGACAACTAAAAAATCTCCTACAAAAATAATTTGAGAAAACTCAAAAAGCTGCTGAAGCCACATTAGCAAAATAAGTCTTTTTTTCCTCACTCTATTGCATATTTACATGACAAGAATGAATAAATTAAAATATTAGTAGTCATTTATTGAAAAAAAAAAAAAGACTAAGATTGTTGACGTCTGACTAACTGTTGCAGGTGGCGGCAAAAGTTGCATTGCGCATGCACAAACAAACCTTTACTAATCACGCTCCATATTTGGCCCACTGAAACCACATAACTATCCTTTAACAATTTGACCCCCTGAAAGTCCTTGTATAATTTAGATACATTGGGTAGATTCAGGAATAACTCTTACAGCCATGAAGAGAAGTATATCATCTGTGAAAAAACATAATGAGGTTAATGGAGTCCATATTTAGTGTGAGCTGAGCTTATGATCTGAGCAGCATTAACGACAAACTCACTGAACCCTCAGATCCATGAGGACTTTTACCTGAAGAGGGGAAAAGATGAAATTGAAATCATTAGGCACACCAGCATATATCTCAAACATATCATCAGGCTTCTACTATTGTTTGAGGATACTGTTATTTGCACTGACAGAAATGAGAACTTTTGGCTTCAGGTGTTGGTCTGAGACTCAGGAAAGTCTCTGTTGCAGTGGAGAGAAATGCTGACTCAAAGCCTGTAACCAATAAACTCTAATCCTGGTAGGTATCCACACACACACACACACACACACACACACACACACACAGTTTGAAATACAAGTGCATGCTGCACAGTATACTAGAAACGGCTTATTATGAAAAATGGCATGTAAAATTGTATGCAGCAATAAACATTTCAAAAAGTCACATGTTTAATTCAGCGAGTGGCATTCCGTTATCTCAGAAATAAATATGGTTATTTTGCATTTTGGAATCCAATTTTTCTCAAACATGCCTTTAGGCATCCCAGTCAAATAATGAATCAAAAAAAGTGATGTTAAAAATGCAGGTGATGTCAATGCCGGTTAATTCATGCACACTAGAAATGGAAGGTCAGGTCAAAGCGCATTGCATTGTGGGACAACATTAGTATTGTAGTATTAAAGGCATGTTTGCTGAAAATTTAGCTGAAAATGTCCTCACCCTCAGGCCATCCAAGATTAGGATGAGTTTGTTTGTTCATCAGATTTGGAGAAATGTAGCATTACATCACTTGTTCAGCAATGGATGCTCTGCAGTGAATGGGTGCCGTCAGAATGAGAGTCTGATAAAAACATCACAATAATCCACACCACTCCAGTCCATCAGTTAACATCTGGAGAAGTGGGTGCCGTCAGAATCTTGGAATCATGCTGCTAAACCTGATCTGCATTTACTTTCCTACCAGAGAAAACAGTCTCTCACTAAATATGAGTGTTTATTTCAGTTAAAGCCAGTGATTTAGGAGACTGCTGTTTAATCACCAGCTCATGCATTAATTAATCTGTTAATGGACGCTATTAATCTCTCTCTGGGGCTTTCAGTATCTGTTTATTTACATGCCTTTTTTTACATGGATAAAATCTCGCCTCTTCTAAACAAAAGAGAGTAAGAGCAATGCATGCCTGAGAGAGATTGAGGAACATTTTACTGCTCCTGCACCATTTACAAGATTATATCTTGTATTTAAGCATTCTCCTACATTTAAAAACACACAAATGAGTCCCTAGTCGTCATCCAGTAGGAGTGTAAAGCTATAAAATGAATGTGGAGCAGCTCAGATGATTTGATGAGAAATGTTTGAGTGTTTCTGACTGTCTAAGAAATCTCTTCGATCTGAGATTACAGGGCTGTTTTTGTTCCAGGAGAAACATCTGAGACATATAAGCCAGATCAGATGAAGTAATGCACTGAAGTCTCTTAACATTCACCCTGTAAACGTTGCTGCTGGATGCTGAGGCGAGTTCTCCATCACTCCAGACGCAGCAGAAAGTGCTCATAAACGTGACAAATGAACCTGACACAGCGCAGCCCTCTGCTTCACATAAAATGAAAAGCAATGTCTTTAAGCAAGGCGGCAAAGTTCCAGATAAGTAAAAGCAGCGAGACGCACACGGAGAGCCTGCGGGAGACAGATATACAGCATCACACAGAAAGACTCTCATGAGTTACTTTCTCCTGTTTATTTGACCGACGGTAGGATCAGTAGGATTTACTTTGAAACACTTTTCACTCAGAAATTGCTGGTAAATTTCACAAATAGTCACAAAGAAATTGCAAGTTACATATTGAATTAAATGTGAAATTTAAGTACACAAACTGAAGTGGTATTTTATTGTAAAACGTACTCCAATAAAACTTTGAAAAATTAATTTTTGCAGTGTACGGATTCTGCAACAAAGTCTCATTGCAAAATATAATAATATAAAAGTTTTTAATTCAGCTAGTTGCCAAGGCAACATTTCTCATTTTTATTTAGTTTACCGTAATGTACTAAAAAAATTGAAACAGACATTAAAATGGACAAAAACACACAACAACATTTTAACAACTAAAATTAAAATATAAAAATCAAATCTAATTCAAAATAGTAACAAAAACAATCTTATTTTCATTTAGTTTAATATGAAGTACTAAAATTATTAAAACTAAAAATAAATATAAAGCTAAATAATAAATATAAATATAAAAACATAAGACAAAATCCGGTAACAAAATTACAAAAACTGGAAAACAAATCTAAAGCTAAATATAAATATAAATATAAATATAAATACAAATATAAATATAAATATAAATATAAATATAAAAAACAATACAAATCTCATAAAAATTCTAAAACCGAAAATAAAAATGTCTAAATAACTATTTAAACTAAAATTCAGTAAGATTATACAGACATTTAAAAAAACTAATATAAACGACAAAATCACTAAAATTTAAACTAAAATTAAAATGGAAAATAGAAAATAGAAACATTCTAAGGAAAAGCAAGCTATTATATTTTGATTAATGAGTACAAAGCATTTTCTTTGCAATAATGATGCATCATTCAGAATAACACTATGTGCATTAAGAATGCAAGTAAGTTTGATTTCATGTTTATTTACATTATCGTTTATTCTTTAGGCAGATGCTTTTATCCAAAGCCACGAATGAGGAACAAAACAAATACTTTGTCAAAGAGCAAACAATATTCCCAGAGGAGTGAGATCAATTTAACAAAACCCTATTTTGGGTGTATGACCTCATATGGAAAACAATTCAATAAATGATGTGTTTTTTATGTTGAATTTCTAAACATGCATGCAAAAAGTTTTCTGCATAACATTAATTTATAGTTATTTTGAAAGCATGTGTATGCGATTATCCGCTTCGCTCAAAAAGTGTCAGTATGCTGACGTTCAGCTGGATCAAACTCAGAGTTTCTTCTCTCTGTGACTAAAATCAGTCTAATCCAAAACGCTCGGATCACACCGAGAGCAAATCTGAGCCATTCCTGCTGCTGCGGGTCAAACAGGTGCATTCTGCTGACTTTCCCAAATGCCAGCATCTCCCAGAATCCCACAGCAGATGAAGCACCTGCAGGTGATCTACAGAGAGAGAGAAGCCTAATAAATGTGAAAAATGCAAAAGTCAATGGAAATTACATCCCAGTTGAGAAGTATATAAAGTGAATAATAATTTAGTAGTTACAACAACACTGGATAAATGTGTAAAAATGGTCTTTACATTTGAGAAAACTAGAATCTGAAGTACTAAAATTGTAAAACTAAAACTGAAAATAAATCTAAAACTAAATAGAAATATTTTATTGAATTGTTTTCCATTTGAGATCATACACCCAAAGCAGGGTTTTGTTAAATTGCTCCAACGACTGTGGGAATATTGTTTGCTTTTTGACTAATTGTTTGTAAATAATAAAAATAATAATAATAGACAAAAGCCTGCATGTATGAGAATTACTAAAAATTCTAATTAAAACTGAATGTACCTCATTAAAAGCTACTAAATACTGTAATAATATATAAATAATAATAACGGTTGTGAAACAAAGTAAAATGATAGATGAATAAAGTTTATAGAATTAATTATAATTATTATTATAAAAGACAAAAATCCCATAACTAATGCTGAAAATCACTAAAACTGAAGATAAATCTAAAGCTAAATTGAAATACATAAAAATAAAAGACAAAACCCATTTAAAAATATTAATAAATACTTAAATAAAATCTAACGCTAAATAGAAATATAAAAAATTAATAAAAGACAAAAGCCCATATCAAAGCTACTAAAACTAAAATGAAAACTGAAAATATCACATTAAAAGCTAATTTAAAATTTTAATAAATACTAAAACTGAAAATAAATCTATAAATAGAAGCATATTTTTAAAGAATTCTAATTAAAAAACAAAAGCCCAAAACTAAAATGAAAACTGAAAATATATCCATAAACGATAAATCAAAATATTGAAATACTATAATTATATATAATAGTATACTATTACATTATATATTATTCATACAGTATATATAATAGTATATAGTATTTAAATACTATAAATAATATTAAAGTAACAGTTGTGAAGTGTAGTGATAAACCAAAGTTATAACCAGTGTTGGGGGCAACGCATTACAAGCTAGTTACGTAATCAGATTACTTTTTTCCAAGTAAATAATTAATTTACCAGAAAATATCTAAGTTACTTTTTCAAATAAGTAATGCCAGTTACTTTGATTTCCCATTTATTGATTGACAGCATGTTGAGAGAAACCGGGAGTAAGACGTTACTGTAGTTCTAGAATAAATGTGAACTTGCATTAATTCATCTCACTCGCAAAAAACCTCAGTATTCCTCAAAATGAATAAAAACTGTGAAATGCAACTCAGAATACGACGCAAACCTGCAATAATTAAATGTTTGTAATGGAACTGTCGGACACAAAGGTAAGTGGTTCAAGTGACAAAGTTTATTGACAGGTTTGGCGAACACACAGCAATGGTGGAAGACGTGGAAAAGGGTGAGTAGTGATTCTCCGTGAGCTTTGTGATCGTTCGTCAAGGATTCTAACCGTCCCTTCTTTCCTTGCAGGTCCGTAGTAAACAGGAGTATCCGAGCGCTTGGGGAAGATGGCTTTCGCCAGGAGCTGGATCCTGAGGGTGAAGAGGGTGAAGAGGAACAGGGCAGAAGGTAAGTAAGACAGGTAGGGAATTTCAGGTAGAATACTCAGCCAAGCGCTTCGTACGAGGTCTTTCCTTGTAGTCACAACAGCATGTTACTTTACTTCAAGATCGGACGATCAAGTGAGCTGAGGGAAGTGCTTTTATGAGTGCAGGATGATGACGGTGACGATGATCAGGTGAGCATGATGATTAATGAGGAACAGGTGAAAGTGATCAGTGAAGGTGAAGACGGGCCATTCTGTGACATTACCTCCCCCTCCCGGACGGCGCGTCCCGCGACGTAACAACAATACCGGGGAGGGGGGGGGCGGGCGTCCTGGAGGCTGGAGCAGAACCTGGACAGGACAGGGAAGCCTCCAGGGCGGATCAGGAGTCTTGGGAGGCCATGGCGGATCAGGAGCCTTGGGAGACCATGTCAGGACTGGAAATTCGGGAGGCCATGGCGGAACTGGAGACTTGGGAATCCATGGTGGATCCGGAGCCTTGGAAGGCCATGATGGATCTGGGTCCTTGGACGACCATGGCGGATCAGGGTCCTCGGGCGACCATGGCGGATCTGGGTCCTCGGGCGACCATGGCGGATCTGGGTCCTCGGGCGGTCTTGGCGGATCGGGATCCTCGGACGGCCATGGTGGATCGGGGTCCTCGGGAGGCCATGGTGGATCTGGGTCCTTGGACAACCATGGCGGATCAGGGTCCTCGGGCGACCATGGCGGGTCGGGGTCCTCGGACGGCCCTGGTGGATCGGGGTCCTTTGTGGCCTTGGCCTTTGGCCTGGCCACACAAACTGCGGCTATATGGCCCCCCCCCCAAAATTTCTTTGGGAAAGTTCCCCTCTGGGGGCCACATTGGAGGAGCGGGTTCTTGGGGCCGCTCTGGAGGAGCGGGCGCTTGGGGGCGCTCTGGAGGAGCGGGCGCTTGGGGGCGCTCTGGAGGAGCGGGCGCTTGGGGGCGCTCTGGAGGAGCGGGCGCTTGGGGGCGCTCTGGAGGAGCGGGCGCTTGGGGGCGCTCTGGAGGAGCGGGCGCTTGGGGGCGCTCTGGAGGAGCGGAGCTGGACGGGACCAGCGTAGATGCAGGAGGACGCTCTTGCAGCGCAGACTCGTGAGAGAGCTCTTGCGGCGCAGACACTTGAGGGCGCTCTTGCAGCGCGGACATTTGAGGGCGCACGGGAGGCGCGAAGCTGGATAGAACCAGCGGAGACGAAGGAGAGCTGGACGGGACCAGCGGAGACGCAGGAGGGCGCTCTTGCAGTGCGGACACTAGAGGGTGCGCTTGCCGCACGGACATTAGAGGGCGTTCCTGCAGCGCGGACACTAGAGGGCGCTCTTGCAGCGCGGACACTAGAGGGCGCGCTTGCAGCGCGGACACTAGAGGGCGCTCCTGCAGCGCGGAGCTGGACGGAACCAGCGGAGACGAAGGCGAGCTGGGCGGGACCAGCGGAGCTTCAGGTGGGCTGGACGGGACCAGCGGGAACTCAGGTGGGCCGGACGGGACCAGCGGGAACTCAGGTGGGCCGGACGGGACCAGCGGAGACGAAGGCGAGCTCTTGCGAGGTGTAGGAATAGGTGGGCACAGACGAGGAGTGGGCAATGGAAGGCACTGGCGAGAAGACATGGGAGAAAGAACGGGAGCCGAGAACTCCGGAGGAAGAGCCTCATCCATTAGCCCCTCGTTCTGTGTTGGCGGAGCCTGAGTGGGTTGTTGAATCATCCTTGCTGACTCGGGAGGTGGAGGAGCAAACATAGCAACCGGAGGCCGTTTGCCTGTGACAAGGGAAAAGGACTTCAGCGCTGACCTAACAGATATTCCTGATGGATCCAATACACTCGCCCTCAGATCAGCACTATTGGAAACCCTCTTCCGGGTTCGTGGGTAAACGGGCCTCGTTGCGGGTGATGGACTTGAAAAGGCGGCAGCCACGGGACTGGGATCAGTAGGTGGCACATCCTCCATTTCGCCGACATCATAAGAAGATCCCGCAATCCATAAGGCGAAGTTTACGTACTGCTCTAGAGACCAGTAGGGATCGCTGTGTGGCATAAGACTCCGGATTTCCTCCTCCAGTCCAACTCTAAATCCCTCCATCAAAGTGACATCGCTGCACAGGGCCCGGTAACTGGAGGCGAGGAACTCCTCCGTATACTCCTCCACACTTCTGCCATTTTGGAAGAGGAAGATGATACATCCTCCAGTGAGGTTATCCTCTTTCCTGGGCCGCACGTTTATGGAGGCAATCTCCAACCTCATCTTCGGTTAATGGTCCGATCTTCTGTAATGGAACTGTCGGACACAAAGGTAAGTGGTTCAAGTGACAAAGTTTATTGACAGGTTTGGCGAACACACAGCAATGGTGGAAGACGTGGAAAAGGGTGAGTAGTGATTCTCCGTGAGCTTTGTGATCGTTCGTCAAGGATTCTAACCGTCCCTTCTTTCCTTGCAGGTCCGTATTAAACAGGAGTATCCGAGCGCTTGGGGAAGATGGCTTTCGCCAGGAGCTGGATCCTGAGGGTGAAGAGGGTGAAGAGGAACAGGGCAGAAGGTAAGTAAGACAGGTAGGGAATTTCAGGTAGAATACTCAGCCAAGCGCTTCGTACGAGGTCTTTCCTTGTAGTCACAACAGCATGTTACTTTACTTCAAGATCGGACGATCAAGTGAGCTGAGGGAAGTGCTTTTATGAGTGCAGGATGATGACGGTGACGATGATCAGGTGAGCATGATGATTAATGAGGAACAGGTGAAAGTGATCAGTGAAGGTGAAGACGGGCCATTCTGTGACAATGTTAAATAACACATGTATTTTTTTGTATTTAATCCCATTATATTAACCAATGTCTTTGCTGCTTCAATGATCCAATTCAACCATACTAATAACTAAAAATGACTTTTATTATTGCTGTAGTGTGTTGAAATTTCTTCTTCTGTGCTCTACTTTACAGACGGTGAATTTATTTTTCCTTCAGCCTGAGGCTTATTTCACTTTTGGTGTGAAAGGACTTTTAGGTTTGCCAAAAATATAACGTTTTTATATTAAACCAAACAAGCAAGCACTGCCCAGATTTAAAGAGTAACGCAAAAGTAACGTAATGCATTACTTTTCATAAAAAGTAACTAAGTGATGAAATGAGTTACTGTTTTAGGGAATAACGCAATATTGTAATGCATTGCTAAAAGTAACTTTCCCAACACTGGTTATAACTACACTGGATAAAAAAGTGAGTGTTCACCTGCAAAAGCCGCCGTCACAAATCTAGGATGTTGTTGGTTTTTTGCAGAAGCACAGAAGAGTTGTTCCTTTGACATCAAGCTGTCAAAGTCTTTCTGGATCTATTATTTTTAAGAATGCTGTGCTTCTTTCTTCGGCCAAACAGAGCGAGTCTAAAGGCCTTTGGAGCTCATTGTGCTAATTGGCTCGTCAGAGGGAAGGCAGTAATTATGCGTTCGGTCTGACAGCGTTCTGTCAAACAGTCCCAGCATTCTCTCTGAGGCCGAGGGTTCCCATGCCAATGGCCCTCGACTGCGCCGGAGCATCTGTGTGCAAACCTGACCGCATGTGTGTGAGATGACAGGTGTGTGTGTGCGTGTGCGTGTGTGTGTGTGTGTGTGTGTGTGTGTGTGCGTGTGCGTGCATATAACTTTGCATTCTCTCTCTTTGAAAAAAAAGCCACCAATCCAAGGAACATTGTGCTGTTCAGCCTTCATTGTACAAAATGACTTTTTCAAGTTGGAAAAAAATGTGAGTGGTATTTAACCTTAAAAAAAACGTTCTAAGTACTGAAATTGAAAATGAATCTGAAGCTAAATATAAAATAATAATAATAAAAGACAAAATACTATAACAAAATTACTAAAATGTAAAATAAAAATTACTAAAATTAATATATCACAAAGCAAATTCAAAAATTAACATACCATAATGCTATATAAATAATAATAACTGAATAACTAAAATAACAATTGTGAAACAAAGAATATAAAGTCATGAATAAACTGTAAAAAGTGTAGAGTTACAACATTGAATAAATAAATGGTATTTAACTTGTACTTAACTAAAGTTTAAGTACTGAAATTATTCAAACTAAAAATACATTTTAAGCAAAATAATAAATATAAATATAAAAAACATAATAAGACCAAATCCGGTAACAAAATTACAAAAAACTGGAAAACAAATTACTTTTTTAAGTTGGCAATAAAACTCAGATTATTGGATTATATTTCAGCCTTTCTACAAAAAAAAAAAAAAGTAAAAATAAATAAATAAATAAACATGCCAAAAAGCAAATATAATATTTACATTATAAATGTAAATATATAGTGATGAATAAACTATAAAAAGCTTGTAGAGTTACAACATTGAATATATAAGTGGTATTTAACTTGTACTTAACTAAAGTTTATATATAATTATTAAAACTAAAAATAAATATAAAGCTAAATAATAAATATAAATATAAAAACATAATAAGACAAAATCCGGTAACAAAATTTCAAAAACTGGAATATAAATATAAATATAAATATAAATATAAATATAAAAAACTATACAAATCTCATAAAACTTCTAAAACCGAAAATAAAAATGTCTAAAATTAATATATCACAATAAAATATGAAAATATTAATGAATATTATATAGTATATAAATAAAACTAAAATAACAGTTGTGAAGCAAAGAATATGAAGTGATGAATAAACACTTATTTTTGAAGTTGTAAATAAAACAAATATTACCGTAGAAGGTTTTTTACCGTTAAATATTATTATTGTTTTTCGACTTCAAAATTGTGTTTATTTCAGTGTATTACTTGCCATTTCCTTGTAATTATTTGTGAAGTTTACTAGCAATTTCTAAGTGAAATTTGTATTGTTATGTGGTCTCGATCTCTAGGAGATATAAATCATTTTAATTGAAAATAAAGCTGAAAGAAAATAAAATATAAATATTAGATGACAAACTGAAAAAAACTTGAAAATTAGAACTAAATTGAATGAAATAAAAGATTACTAAAACTGAAAATAATTCTTAAAACTAAAGCTCAACTAAAATTGAAATGAAAACTGAAAATACTAATAAATACTGCAATAACATACAAATAACACTAGAATAACAGCCCTGTGTAAAATGATATTTTCAGAGAAAATATCAGTGTTGTATGATGAGTACAGTATGGATGTCAGGTTTGTATTTTCTTCACTCATGTGGTGGAAAAGGAAAACTGGAATCACTTGCTGACACTGCTACATAACGAGAGGCCAATGAAAAGAGCCGTGGCAGAAGATTTAATGGGCAAAATAAAGACAGATGTGAATGATCTGGTGAATACAGGGCTTTGAGAAGAGCCTGAAGGGCCTGAAGAGCCGAGCGTCTGAATCTTTCATGACTGGAGAAATAAACCGAATGAAAAAGGCTTTTGTCTGACACGGGCAAATTACAGGGAAGTGATGAATAGCTCTTAGCTGGTAGAAATAAGTATAAAATATGTATCTTTCTCAATGCATTTATGGCAGTAGGTTCCACAGACCAATGCAGTTCTCTTCAAAAACCTTTGTTTTTCATTTCAGCAAATGAGCAGCTTATCATCATCACACACCTCAGATGTTTCATGGAGGATTTGATATTAAAAACAAGCCAAAAGCCTTGTCACGACTTGCTTTAATGCAATAAAATGTATGTTTTTTTTTAGTAATGCTCACAGAATCTGCTGTTTCATTGTGCAAACAAATGGTAAAAGCAATAAGGCTGGCTGCAGTCTATGAATATAAACTATATATTCATCAAAAGTGACAGTAAAGACATTTATCATGTTACAAAAGATTTCTATTCCAGATAAATGCTGGTCCTATGAACTTTCTAAATTATTTCCATGATTTTTCAATACAGCTTTTCTCATTTGTCAAATCAATTTCTACTAATGTTGTTAAGGTAACATAGTTTATATAATATTTATTATATTCATAATTGTAAACATTTTTGAGTGAACTGAAAGTTTATGTGATACCTTTGTGTGCTTATATTTAATCTGAAGGCAGCAAAACACAAAGTTAAGTTAATTTTAAAATTAAACTGATTAATTTTTTTTTTCAACATTGATAATAATCAGAAATGTTTGTTGAGCAGTAAATCAGTATATTATTATGATTTCTGAAGATCATGTGACACTGAAGACTGGAGTAATGATGCTGAAAATACAGCTTTGATCGCAAAAATAAATTATATTTTACTTTATACTCATATGAACAAATAGCTATTTTAAACTGTAATAATATTTTACAATATTACTGATTTTACTGTATTTTTAATTAAATAAATGCATCCTTGGTGAGCAGAAAAGCATTCTTTCAAAAACATTTAAAAAATCTCACACTTTCGAACAGTAGCACAGATCATTCGGAAGACAGAATATACTGATCAGTCATGCACTCACTTTAAATTATTCATTATGTTTATTAAAATGCTTGTCAGCAGCACATTTATCATGGCTATTGATTTTTATACTTCTTTTAAAGTATTGCAAACAGACAGAACGCATAATCATTCCCTCAGACTACTCTAAACCCAAAACCTGAGAGAAAACTCACTTTAAAAACTTCATTTTGGATTCATTTTTACCTTTGAGGACGTCTCCAGAGGGACTTTTTGTCTGGTTTAGTTCACTTCTTGAAACATTTTTGTACCATTGAGCACACACACACACGGCTGTGCGAATCCACACACAGAGCAAGCTACTCTTTCTTGCCTTGTAGTTTTAAAAATGTATGTGTTGTGGATTTTAAACTGAATGAGATTTGAAATGAACAGATGTGGGTTTATTTCAGCATGAAGCGGCCCGGCGCTCCTGATATCTGCTATTTAACTACGCTGCTGATGATGATGATGGTAATTGCCACAGAGATGAAGAGAGGTCATGTGACCAAGGGGCCCAGCTGCCAGTGAGGGAGGTTTCATCACACACACAGCTTGAATTGAAAGCGACCCCCATCAGGACGGTTCACGACCGGAATACTAAACACTTTAGAGTCTAATTGAGCGTGTGAGGGGGTTTCTCTTAGTTAGGGCGGCTGCTTAAAGGAATAGTTCACCCAAAAAAGGAAATCTGCTGAAAATTTACCAAGATTTAGATGAGTTTGTTTCTTCATCAGATTTGGAGAAAAGTAGTATTGCATCACTTGCTCAGCAATTAATCCTCTTTAGTGAATGGGTGCCGTCAGAATGAGAGTCCAAGGGTCATTCCATGAAATAGGTGCTTTTTCCACTTGAAAAAAATAAAATAAAAAATAAGTTTAATCAACATTTTTTAGATATCCATGAAATGAAGACACCTTAAAATTATAAGATATTGTATTGTGCCATCTCAGGCTATGTCATTTATTATTTTATGACTATTTTTCTACCTCATGTTTTGTTATTTTTGTCAACCCTGTTATCGACACAAGTGTTAATTAATGAGAATTAAGTAGTAGTTTTCACATATATGTGTCCCTGGAGCACAAAAGCAGTCATCAGTAACACAGGTATATTTGTAGCAATAGCCAACAATATATTGTATGGATCAAAATTATACATTTCTCTTTTATGCCCAAAATCATTAGTATATTAAGTAAAGATCATGTTCCATGAAGATATTTAGTAAATTTCCTACTGTAAATATATCAAAACTTAATTTTTGATTAGTAATATGCATGGCTAAGAACTTCATTTGGACAACTTTAAAGGCAATATTTTGATTTTTTTGCACCCTTCAGATTTTCAAATAGTTGCATCTCAGCCAAATATAGTCCTATCCTAACAAACCCTATCCCATACATCAATGGAAAGCTTATTTATTCAGCTTTCAGATGATGTATAAACCTCGTTTTCAGAAAATTGACCCTTATGACTGGTTTAGTGGTCCAGGGTCACATATGAGCAGCATTTTAGTCCCTCTTTTTACTTGGATTGTTTCAAATTTTGCGTTTTTACTATATTTTTAAATTTGTCATTCTGATGACCAAGAACATCCTAATTTTGGAGGATGACCACATCAATTAAGAAAAATATATATATTTTTACAAGAGAGATAATACAAAAAGGAATTTGTCCAAAATAAAATATAGGTAAAGTTACAATGGAAAACCTGGAAGGCTGTGTAAAATATAGTGTTTACCATTTTTATAAAATTAATGACAGTAACAGGACTGACGTCATAGTCACAGGGATGACAGGGATGACAGGACACACATTCTTCAGCAAACTGTATATATTTGTTAACTTAATACTGTAAAGTTTTACCATTTTAAATTGCATTACATTGTTTTGCACTTACTCGGCATTGTTGTATGGCAATAGTAAACAGCAATACTACAATACCAACAATACTAACTAAAAATGTAACCGATGCTCATATGCCACTGAATGATATAGGCATTAGCTCAATAATATACCCAAGGGTGACCCAGTACACAGACAATCTTTAACTGTTTTTTTTTACTGTTATGTTTTTAAATTGCAAATTTATTTGTTGTTATATTAAATCTATGTTTGATTATTTCTTAGTGAAGCAAAAGGCACTGATGGAATGACTGCCCAACAGCTGACGAAAACATCACTGAATAATCCACAACACTCCATCAGTTAACATCTTGAGAAGACAAAAACTGAAACAAATCCATCATTAAGACACTTTAACTTCAAAGAGTTGCTTTTTCCTCCAGTGAAAAAGTGTTCTGGTCTGAATCAGGGGAGAAATCTGCACAGATCAAGCATCGTTTACAAGACAAAACAGCTCTAAATAAATACGTGGCTGGATTTTGATGTGAGAGACAACAGGAGATGGGCTTTTTCACTGGAGGAAGCATTATTATGAATTATGGACTCGTATCAGAAACAGTTTGAAGTTAAAAACATCTTGAGCTTTTGTCTTCTCAAGACATTAATAAATGGGTGTGTATTACTTGTGGATTATTGTGATGTTTTTATGAGCTGTTTGGACTTTCATTCTGACGGCACCCATTCACTGCAGAGCATCCATTGCTGAGACACTGATGCAATGCTACATTTCTCCAAATTTGATGAAGAAACAAACTCATCCTAATCTTGGATGGCCTGAGAGTGAGGACATTTTCAGAAAAATTAAATAAATAAATTGGGGTGACCTATTCCTTTAACTATAACTCACAGATTTCTCACCAATAAAAAAATATTTAGGCCATTAATTAACTTAATATGATGCATATTTGTCAGTCATGCATAAGTGAAATGGGTGAGAAAAACGTCTCGGTTACGTATGTAACCCTCATTCCCTGACAGTTGGCGTGCGTGTTTCGCCACGCGCGCCCCGCAGCGCAGGTATAAAAGGAGAGCGCGTACACCGTACAGCGGCGGTAGGATAACACTGGGAAAGCGTACCACAAGTAAGGAAATGCTACGGAGCCACACCCTGCGTAAAGGAGGTACCATGTGGAGATTACACATATGGACTGGTCAGGGGCAGTACTACATATGGAAGTCTCTGAGGTAGACTCAGCAAGTCTGGGGTGAGATAACTACACAGCAGAGACGGCAGAAGGTCTCTGCCAGGGAAAGACACGGGCTCACCGTGAGAATACACATGTGGGATCACCCGAAGGGGAATCACTACACACGGGCACCTAGCCCAGCACAAGGGCTGACCTTGGGCAAACACATGAGTGCTGGACCTGGCGTCTGGCGCTCCGCCACGCCTGACTGCCGAGGGTGCGGGAGGTACTTCAACAGAGTTTGCTGCGGGGAACTGAACTGAGAAGCAATAAAAGCGCACGTATCCGGTCCGAAGAGGGGAATGGCGCCGCAAGCGTGATTGACACCGAGCAGTGTTCCAGTGTTACTGACCATCTGAGGCAAGTACACGGGAGGACATGGGCTCTACATGGAGATTATAAAATCTCGCAAACGTGTTAGGTGTCGCACAGCCGGCAGCTCTACAAATGTCTGCTATTGAGGTGCCCCGCGCCAATGCCCAAGAGGAAGCAACACCTCTCATAGAGTGTGCTCTCACACCGAGGAGGCATGGTATGCGCCGGGCCTTATAGGCCAAGACTATAGCCTCCACTATCCAGAGGGCAAGTCTTTGTTTGGAGACAGCGTTTCCCTTCTGCTGTCCTCCGAAGCAGACGAAGAGCTGGTCTGAGGTCCTGAAGCTCTGCGTGCGGTCCACGTAAACACCCAAAGCGCGGACGGGACAAATCAGAGCAATGGCTGGGTCTGCCTCCTCCCCGGGACAGCGCTTGCAAGTTCACCACCTGATCCCTGAAGGGTGTGGTGGGAACTTTGGGCACATATCAAGGCCGGGGTCTCAGGACAACATGAGAGTCAGCCCTTCGAACGCAAATCGAAGAAACAGTCTGTGTTGAGGGAGGATCAAGACATGAAAGTACGCGTCCTTCAGGTCGATCGCTGAGAACCAATCGAAAGGACGGACGCATTGAAAGATGCCGTTTCTCCTGAACGGGAGCTTGTGAAGGGCCCAGTTCAGAACACGCAGGGCCAAGATTGGTCGTAACCCCCTCGGCTGGAGGGACCGGCTCTATCGCGTCCTTTGCCAGCAAGACCACGATTTCTGCACGCAAGACAGGAGCATTTTTGTTCAACACAAACGGCCTAGGGAGTGCTAGCCAGGCCCCCAGGAACCGAACAAGCGGAACTAGGGGAACCACCGACGTACCCGCAGTGGGGCAGCGAAGTGGAGCATAGGGACCCAACTTGGAAGGCTGTGCGTCCCGAAGTGGGGTCTGAATGCGCAGTGCGACACTTACCTGGCTCCACGGCTGGGCAGGGGGCGTGGAAGAAGGCATCGCGTCCTCGGACCGGACCCTACTGCCCACTTGCGAAAGGATAGGGGGATGGGAGTGTGGAGACTGTGTCTCGTGCACTGCCATCCTCACCCTCTTGGGACCCGGAGAAAAAGGAAACTGCTCTTTTTTTGAGGTTTTGGGTACCACTGGCTGGGGAGCCAATGGCGGAACAGAATAAAAAGGAAACAAAAGATTCTCTCGTCGCTGTGCGCAGTTCCTGCAACACGCCTGGGTCAGCACCACCCTCGTGCAACTGCTTTAACGCCTTGGCCTGGTGGACTTGCAGGAGGGCCATGCAGGAGGGCACTATCTTATGTGCGCTGTTTTATCAGTAGTTTCGCTTTCAAAATCGATCGCGTTCAACAAGGAGGAGGGAGGATGGAAAGTGGTGGGGCACAGTAACTCGTTTGGGGGGACACGGCCCGCAAGTGCCCCTCTTGGCGCCGGCCCTGCCTGACCATGAGCCGAAATAGCCCTCCGAGAACCAGAGGAGCTAGAACGGGGTATGGCAAGGGGGATACCCCCCGTTTGACGAGGAGGTATCTGGAGCGCAGCATCGCGATGGTCATGCTCCCGCAATGAGAACATGAGTCATCCACGACCGCTGCTTCAGTGTGCTGATAGCCAAAGCAGGAGAAACAGCAATCGTGACCATCAGATAAAGCCAGGAAACGACCACATCCAAAAACTCACGAGCGGGAAGCCATCTTTCAAAAGACGCCCGTCGCTCCTGGAGCTCTTTTAGATATCGCTCTTTTAGAAAAAACAGTCTTTTAGAGAAGCGCTGAAGCGCCCAGGGGAGGTCGCGGTGCGGCCGCAGTTTGATAGGCTGCAGCACGCTGTAAGAGAAGCAGCAGCACTGGATCGGCAACCCCCGCTGACGCGCCATAACACCAGCGTCGAGACTTGCTGTCTGGAACACTCTCGGAGATTCACTAAAAAAGCTCGGCTCCGAAGCGAAAAGCTGATGTACGTTTGTACGCGCTCTCCTTTTATACCCACGCTGCGGGGCGGGGTGTGCGTGGCGAAACACTGTCATTGGCTTGTTTTGTTAACACTCGAAGGTGATTGGGCTCTCGGGCGAGATCCCATTAGTCAGTCACACTGACGTTACGTCGAACGTGACTGATTGATAGGGAAAGTAAGATTTCTGCAGTAGAAAAATCATGCATAGTTTATTATTAACTACTTGCATTCATTTTAACAATCATATTTTCAAAATGCATTTATGCAGTTTTTTTTTTTTTCGGTTTCATCACACCACTAACCCTATAAGCATTATAGTGATGCTTGACTTAGTAAACAACACAAACTGGTCAATAAAATTAGAATATACAAAACACAGCTCCACTTTATAAGCAAATGCAACTTTCTTTTTGGATCGTGACAGCTTTGTTCACCTCACTGCTTTTGTCCCTCCAAACAGCATGTTTCCGCTCTGGCTTCCCTTCTCAAAGCCATTAGATTTCCTCCAGCCGTCTCTCTGCAAATGACACTCGAATTAAAATCTCATTAACATTTGGCATTTGGTTCAGCAGGATGATGTTTTTTAGCTCCAGACTGATTAAAATGCAGTTTGATTCCTGTTCTGAACACAATCTTGCTGCTAACAAACAGTCGGATGAATGTGAGACACAAAACCACATGACTGACAGTGTTTTTCTGGGCTTTCTCAGCATTTGCCATAAGAAAAATCTCTTTAATATCTCAATTCTTTCTCCTAGACAGAACTGAGATTAAATGGAAAGATTGTTCCATGGAGGTCTTTGCATAAAAAAAGAGAAAAAAGCATTTCAGATCCCAAAGTATGCAATCATAATCAGAGAGCTCAAATATTTCACAATAAATAATTTATGTTTTACCTCTCCAACCGGATGATAGTGACTGATTTGTGTGTTTTTGTTTTTCTGTAAATGGTTAGGAGAAACATCTGAGATGTGCCTTCTTAAACAGCTATTATGTTTTTAACTCCATGAATGTCATACTGTGCATATCATTATTTTGCTCTTAACAGAACGTTTACATCCTTCACGGTGCCATTGTGTTTGTTCATAAAGGTCTCATTTGCATTTGAAAAACATTCATATTCAATCCTTTTCAGATATTAACAAAAATGTTTGATGCATCTGCTCTCTCCGTCTCCTCATATGAGTGCAAACAGTCACGGAACAATAGCATTAGATTACAGAGCAGAGAAAGTAATCAGAGCGTATTTAGCGCTCGCTAAACAAACACACCAGACATATGAAGAGAAAACACACATCTGTGACTGATGTGATGTGATGCCAGCCTTGCACAAACCAGCAGACCACAATCAAGAAACACGCCAATCAAATAAAACAAAACAATGAAGATTAGTAAAACACTTTACAATAAGGTTTAACATTAATTAAATGTTCTAATTAATTAAATATGGTGCTGTCAAATGATTAATCGCGATTAATCGAATACAGAAAAAAAGGATTTGTAAACATAATATATGTGTGTGTACTGTGTGTATATATATATATATATATATATATATATATATTACGTATATAAATAGACACACATGCATGAACTGCATGAAAATGTTTATATATTAAATATATTTACATATAAATTAAATTACATGAATATAAATATATAAATGTAAATTTTTCTAAATATATAAGTATGTGTGTGTTTTTATATATACATAATAAATATACATAATACTCACACATATTATGTAAACAAAAACTTTTATTTTGGATGTGATTAATCGCGATTAATCGTTTGACAGCACTAATTCAATAAATATTCTTATTAGGAATACAACTGGCTCGTTTTTATTTTAATGTTGGTCATTATGGTGGTACTTAGAGAGCCGAATATTTTCTGAGGTGGTACTTGGTATAATTTGACAACAAAAATATTCAATTCAACCAAATATTTAACTTTAATTATTAATTATTATTATTAATTTGATTTTATTTAAAATATTAAATGGAATATTCATCATATTCAAAAATAAATATTCAAATAAAAATCTATTAAAACATTTCAATCAGAGTTTATTGACATACAGGTACAAAATATTCTATATAGCAATTTTTATTATTCTCTGCTGAATATTTAATATAATATTTTATTACATTAATCATAATAAATAACTAAATTTTTGTTGACAATTATTTAATATTTTTTATTATTAAACTTAAAAGTCTTAATTATGGGTTTGCTTCTCACAAACACACAGCTTTTGTCTTCTCCAGATGTTAACTGATGGACTGGAGTGGTGTGGATTATTGTGATGTTTTTATCAGCTGTTTGGACTCTCATTCTGACGGCACCCATTCACTGCAGAACATCCAGTAGTGAGAAAGTGATGCAATGCTACATTTCTCCAAATCTGATGAAGAAACAAACTCATCCTAATCTTGGATGACCTGAGGGTGAGCACATTTCCAGCTAATTTTCATTTGGGTTTAAATGCTGTATAAGTTTTACTCATTAAATGATGTGTTTTGTGTTGGCGAAGACATTCTTACTGGCTCTTGGCAGATGGTTGATTGTTTTAAGTAGTCTTAACTCTATTTTAATCACCTTTTTCTCGTGTATGTCAGATGAGAGGCTCAGACTCAGACGGTTTACACAAACTCAAAGCCCCTAGAGTATATTTGAACAGTTGACTGTTTCACACACTTTTGCAAAGCGTTCACAATTCAACTGCAAATTACAAGATTACCCAGGAAACACAGCAAATATTCACCACACAGAAAGAGAAAGGAGAAAAAGACAGATTCAGCGACCTCAAAAATCTCTTCAACATCTGTTGTTTGAGCATTTCGATGTTTTGCTTGAAAAGTTTGTTTGCAACTTGCAATCTAATACAATGACATTTAGATATTTTTATGTGGCAAACACAGCAGGGACGGTTTCAAAGATAATGAGGTGTTTTCAGTTTTATACGACCTCAGAAGTCACAGACTTCAATTAAACAGCATTGGAGAAGGAAAAAATACTGCTGATATTTTTCTCTGTCCTGAGTCCCGATAAATGGCTTCTTATAATGGCATAATTATAAAAGTTAACCCTAAATAGGCCTATAGCTATTCAGAGAAAATAGTAAACAGAGACCTGCAATTTACACACATGCATAATTCAAAAGGATACAGTTTCATATGAAATATGAAAAGCACTGAATTCTGCTCATTAAATGTATAAGCATAGCTTTACTGCTGCAAACAACACACGCTGTGAAGGACACACACTGAAGGATCAAGCAGCTTTAATCCTGGATTCAACTCAACCACACACACACACACACACACACACCTGGAGCCGTAAACACTGACATTAACTAAACTCTTTCATTAACTCCAGGGTAATTAGTTCAGATCTGCAAGAAGATGTAGATTCAGATACAGGGGTCTGTCACAGAGATACAGGTAAACCCGTGTTAAAATGTCACTGCAGTTCAGCATCAGTGGAGCAATAGCGCCATCTACTCTAAAAAAAGATACTACATTTTTTAAGGTAAGTGGTTGCAAACAATTTATTTCAGTAACTTTTTTTTTTAAATGTTGAAAGTTAGTCAACTAAATGTGTTTATTTAAATATAGCTAAAATAAATTAATTGCAACCATTTACCTTAAATTCAATTTTAAAAAAAATCAGTGTACTCAGAGACTTCCGGTGTCATTCACTTCAAGTTAGTTTTTTCAATTGCTTACATCCTTTTGTCCAATCTCTAGTCTCATTTTCAAAACTCTAAACACAATTAGCACAACATCCATCTGTTGTGAGCATACAGTTAACCATTGTAATTACCATGTAATAAAATGCTTACATTTTCTTTTCATACAAGCTTACCCAAAACCAAAATCATGAATCTTTTAGTCTTATTTACAAATGCTTAAATGCAGCATGTCAGAAATGAAGACCTAATGTTCCAATAAATATGTGACCCTGCAGCACAAAAGCAGTCATCAGTAGCACAGGTATATTTGTAGCAATAGACAACAATACATTGTATGGGTCAAAATTATACATTTCTCTTTTATGCCAAAAATCATTAGGATATTAAGTAAAGATCATGTTCCATGAAGATATTTTCTAAATAAATATATCAAAACTTAATTTGTTAATAGTAATATGCATTGCTAAGAACTTCATTTGGACAACTTTAATGGCCTTTTTTTTTTTTTTTTCCACCCTCAGATTCCAGATTTTCAAATAGTTCTCACCTAAATATTGTCCTATCCTAACAAACCATACATCAATGGAAAGATATATAAATCTCAGTCTCAAAAAAATTTACCTTTATGACTGGTTTTGTGTTTCAGGATCCTCACACTTGATATATATCCAATCTTCATGTTTACAGACGTGACGTAATGACGCAGTGCCATGCTCGAATTTACCCACTCAAATTAGAAAACATTATTATAAGTTAACCGTTGTAAATCAGGCTAAAGTAAGGCGATAGTTTTCAATGTACTTGCTCAAATATTGATTTGGGATCATTTTTAACCAAATAAAATTACGGACTGCAGCTTTAAGAAATAGTAGTGCAGCTTTTCCAGTGTAATTCACACTTCTGCCACATGAGGACGCGATAGCATCACTGCCAGAACCTTTGACCCCGGAGCAGATCATCATCTGCATCTGAACAACGTTATTCATTCAGTATGACACTCAGCATATGAAGAACATGTCCTGTTTGCAGATTACATGCAAACAAGGAAGAAATATATATCATATATCTGTGGAAATACAGACACTAGATATACATCAGCACTGTCCCACCCAAATGAAGGAATGGTGGATGGGCCGTCTGTCTGGACAACCTGCCTCGAGACTGACCCCAATGTACACACACACACACACACACACACACACACACACACAGACACACTCACACACACACGTTGGTTTTTGTGGTTTATGGGGACTCTCCATAGGCGTAATGGTTTTTATACTGAACAAACTGTGTGTGCTATTGCCCTACACCAACCCTACACCTAAACTTAGCCCTCACAGGAGACTTTGTGCATTTTTAGATTTTCAAAAAAACACCATTTAGTATGTTTTTTAAGCCTTTTGAATTACGGGGATATAGGCAGTGTCCTCGTAAACCACCTTCGTATTGTAATACCTCTGTCATACCCATGTCATTATACAAATTTGTGTCCTCATAAACCACATAAACATGCACACACACACACACTCTCTCTCACACACACACACACACACATCCTCAATTGCCATTGAGCTCTGAAATGGTTACTAAAGTGATCAGATGATTTTTCACCTTCTGGATAATGAAACAGGAGAAAAGATCACAGATGTACATAAAGGAAGAAAGCATGAACCTAGCAACCACATAACAACCACCCAGAACAGCCTAGCAACTTAACAACACATTCAGAAACTGTTCAAAGCTTTTCTTGACAAGTGCAGTCAAATTTAAGTAGATATTTTGGGGTCATGTTTTTGGGTCAGCAAGATATTTTTTAAAGAAATTAATACTTGAATTCATCAAGGATGCATTGAATTGATCAAAAGTGCCAGTAAAGACATTTATAATGTGACAAAAGATTTATATGTCAAATAAATGCTGTTCTTTTGAACTTTCTATTCATCTGTGAATCCTGAAAAAGAAAATGCATCACAGTTTCCACAAAAATATTGTGCAGCACAACTGTGTTCAACATTGATAATAATCAGAAATGTTTGTTGAGCAGTAAATCAGCATATTATTATGATTTCTGAAGATCATGTGACACTGAAGACTGCAGTAATGATGCTGAAAATACAGCTGTGCATCACAGAATTACAGTTTAACACATATTCACATAGAAAACAGCTGTTTGAAATTATAACATTTTACAGTTTTTACTGTATTTCTGATCAAATAAATGCAGGTTTAGTGAGCAGAAGAGACTTCTTTCAAAAAACATTACCAACCTTAAACTTGTGAATGATAGTGTAATATACAATAATTTCCTACAAATAACTAAAATGACAATTCAAGTTGACTTTACTGTAAGTCAAAGAGAAAGAAAAATCTCACTGTACAGAAACTTCAGACATTTGTACAAAGTGATTCATTTTTAATGCACTGAGAGAGAGAGATGGATCCGGTCCATCAACAGGCTTGACCTCTGACCCCTCGGATCAATAGGTCAACTGACCTGTGATTAGTGTGTGATTTTCTCCTCTGAAGAGCTTTTGTTATGTCACTAGTCCTGCCTTTATTTCACTAATTACACCAGTGTGCCTCATTCTGACCGGCTCAATAAACACTCCGCTTGTTAAACGCATGAAATATCACTTATGATTCAGCAGGGATTCATATACTTTATGCTATATTTAAATCGGCTTATTAGTGGCAGAATACAATGAAAACTGCTAAATGTGACTGTAGATATTAAGATATAAACACAATTTTCTGTCAAACTGCAAAGCGTTATAGACATACATTACACTTAACTTGAATCATTTTCATTTGTAGCAATTTGGTGATTTTGCAGATTTGGTGTGTGCTTCTGCTGTTTGAGCAGCTGAAAAAAACTGTAAAATGTATGAGTTTAAAACAAACTGTATTTATTGATTAGAAAAACATAAACCTGGTTATTGTGTATTTAAAACACATTTAAGTTATTTACAGTATCAGTGCTATTACAGAAATCTTATATATTTTATATAGTTTTATATGCAATCCAGCTACATAAATCTTATATATGTTATATATATATATATATATATGTTCTGAGTGTACTCTGGGGTCTGTGTGTTGACAGAGATGGCTGACTGGAAGTGAATGGCTGCCGTGAGTGTCGTCTGCTGTGATCGTGGGAAACGCTTCTGGTCATATAGAGCGGCCGGCGCTCGTCTCCCCAGGCTGTAATTGGTATGTTCACACAACTTCCCTCGGCATTTTCCCGCCGCTGAATGGTGTCTGGCTCCGTGACCCCACGACCCCGCTCTGAATATATGTATAATTTGGTGAGAAAACTATGGGAACGCTGTGAAAATGATCTCTCAGCTCGCCGCGAGGATGCCGGACACAGAAAGTGTTCCTGCAAAATTAACATCGACTCATGAGCCGCCGATATGACGTGTCCAATGATAAAAATTCAGGCCGCAAATGAGCAGAATCTTTCCTCGAGCCACAATTATTCAGCAGTGAGACGGTTAAATGCACGAGAAAGCCAAAGAGTGAATTTCCTCGACTTGACCTCTGCTTAAAAATGGAATTTGAATGAGTTGAAGGAGAGAAAGACGCCCAGAGGAAGGAAACATGAAAATGAAGAGCAAAATCATCTGATTCTCAGCTGAACGTCTCACACAGTTTCAGAGAAGATCTCAAACTGTGCGGCTCGATATGAGCTCTACTGTAAAAAAAAAAAAAAAAACTTTGCCTCTTTCTTTCAAAACTTTACTCACAAATCCAAGAGTTGCACATGCAAAATGCTTGCAAAAATGAAGCACTGCATTCAAAATATCACAAATACATCTCAAAAGCAAACATTAATTCCTGTTAGAATTGTGTGTGTTACATAGAGAACTGATGGATTTGCTCAAACAATTGCTGTGGATTATATATGAGAATATACACTGTCTGCAACACACAAACCTTTTCAAAACTGTATTTTCTTTCATAAACTCTTCACATCCTTCAATTTTTGTTTTACATTAGTTGAGTTGTTCTTAACCCATAAGAACCCACGGTGACGCGGGTGTCACAAACAATGGTGATTATCTGGAAAGGTCTTTTTAAAGCATTATCCCACACTTTCAACTCAGGAAGTCCCTAAGTGACATATAACCAACACCCAGGTTCAGTCATGTGACAATGTGTTCATTTTTTGTTGCCATGGCTACATTTCCAAAATGGTGTTCTGTCTGGTTAGCACATGTTGCAGTGTCAGCGCAGAGGTATTACAATATGAAGGTGGTTTATGAGGACACTGCCTATGTCCCCGTAATTCAAAAGGCTTAAACAACATACTAAATGGTGTTTTTTTGAAAATCTAAAAATGCACAAAGTCTCCTGTGAGGGCTAAGTTTAGGTGTATGGTTGGTGTAGGGCAATAGCACATACAGTTTGTTCAGTATAAAAACCATTACACCTATGGAGAGTCCCCATAAACCACAAAAACCAACTTGTGTGTGTGTGTGTGTGTAGGGTGTCTGCAGTCTTTGTCCATGTCTGAAATCTGTCTGCACACACACACACACACACACACACACTCCTGCAGGGATATGGTGTCTGGGAAATGTCTTCTTATGCATTTGCAAATGACAAAAAAATTACATTATTGAAATATTATGCAGAGATTTACAAATATGATCTGTAGAAAAGAAAAGAGCAGCACAGTTTCTCTGATTTTGATAAAAACTGACAGTTTTTCCAGGTTTTCTAAACTCATAAGTCATAAGTCAAAATACATCTAAAATACAGTTGGAAATAAATAATTGATTCAAATATTACACAATGGCCTCAGTCTAAGCGCTACATAGAGTTATATAATGGTAAATAAATACCATAAATACAATTTCTACATTTGTAAAGTGTTAATTTTGCTGTTCATTTAACGGCAGAATTCAGAGATTTAACCAAGAATAATTGAATGATAATTTTGATGTTATAAACTGAATCCTAAAAGACATATTTTGTAAAATCATCCCACATGTGTATTTATGTATTCATTTACAAAGAACTATATGCATCATAGTTTAGATAAATGCATTCAAACATAATGCTAATTCTAGTTATAATGCAAGTCATCTTTTGTGAAACTGAAAGTATTTTATTCAAAACAAACACGATTTTATCTTTAAATGAGTTTGTTTTAAGAAGTTTGCATTGAACTCATTAAAGTGTGCTAAAGCCGTCGCTGAAGCTGAAGGACTTGAAACGGGCCACAAGTTGCTTGTGAAGCCTCAGACTTGAGCTTGAACTTGACCGTCGGAATCGTCTGGGAAGCCAGACGTGAGTTTGACCCCTGCTATTATCATGCAGAAGTGAGTGTCAGCCCTCATTAACATATTCCCCCGCCTGCCTTCAATTAAAAGAGCAGAGCTGTGAGAAAACGCTGAGATGTTCTCAAGGACTCAAGACAATCACATCTGCTCAGTTTGCTGAATTCACTGCTCCACAATCACAACAAGTAAGGACGCTGTTCCACTCAAACATTATTTTGTGGATTTAAATTAAGATTATTAATAAGAGCTGGAAAAGATATGAACGTATTGCCAGGTTTGTTGATGAATGTGAAGCACTGTAAAAGTTTCACTCTGTGTTTAACTGAGGATTTAAAGAACAGCGTTGTTTTATTGTTATTGAGATACTGTTATTATTATTGCTTTTATGAACATTTTTATTCATATTTAATACTATTAATATTTCAGCTTAATTTAAAAAAACATTTTTGTTTTGTAAATTTTGCATTCATTTTTATTTCAGGTTTAGTTTATTTTAGTACATCAAGTTTTAAATCAATAAATAAATGGCTAAAATAAGTTTTATTTTATTTTAGTTAACAGTTATTTTATTTCAAGTAACTAATACACTTTTTATGGTTTTAATCTCTAGTTTTAGTTAACTACAATAACCCTGTTGAAGAATTTAACCCTTTAAAGTACATTTCTGCTATCAACTTTGCCTCAGATATTGCTTCTAAATTTCTTCCTGAAATGTTTGCATTCAAATTGAGATCTCTGGCTTTTGATTGCAAACCTGAGCACAGTTTCAGCCATGCATTCTTGAGAAACACGTGAGATTATTTTTCTCTTGAGAAACATTTAAGAAGTCTATTTTAATCTCATTGCAGGAGAAATTAATTGGGTGATTTTACAAGTGCATTTAAACACTGCATGCATATTTTCCATGTTCAACATGTTTTTATCATTTTATTATGACAGTAAAATCCTGCAAATAATTCTAAATGTGTTTGATTCAGTGTGACTGTAAACGTCTGTGTGCAATGAGAGTTCAGCGTTTGATCATGTGACCGCAGCTCACATCCAATCACAGCTGTTAAATGATGATGAGCTGTGAAGAACATCATAAAACATCTCTTTACTTTCACTGTGTGGAAATAACAGCTAGGGTTGTACAGCTACTGTGAGCTGTTGTAATGTGTTTGATAGGGTTTGTGTTTGTTGGGATGTTTGAAGAGTCCTTAATGCTGTGGGATTTATTTTGAAACTGTTTTCACTCAGAAATTGCTATTCCAACACATTAAGTTAAATATCAAATATGGAAAGTCTGAAATAATATTTTCTTGTAAAATGTAAATAATCTTTAGAAATCTGACCTTTTCTGCTGATAATTTCTGCTCCTTTCAAACTGAATTTCATAGATTCTGCATGATGTTTTCATGTCATGCGAGACTTTTGCTTTACGGCCTCTGTTTTCACTCAAATCTGAGCATGTTTAGATTTTGTTTCCTGCTGTTGTCATGTTTCTATGACAGAAAAATGATCTGAGTGTTCTGTTATTTGCACTCTAAATGTTTGCACAAATTTAATCTGAACAGAAACACACGGAGAAGCTTGAGTCAGATCATCAAACTGAATCGAATGGCTTTATATGAGTGAACTGGTTCATGGAGTGTAAAAAATTGTTGTTTGTATCAGGATCAGTCACTCACTTTATGAACAGAATAAAAACACAAAGTAAAACTCCAACCAGTTTTTTTGTAATGTCCATGGCATCAGATATACATTGCAAGGGAACAAGATTTAGTGATGTTTACATCAGTGAGTGAAATATCTCATGTTAGATTATTAGATTAGTTGCTTTGTGATAATCTGCATGTTTTCTCAAATAACTGTCTTTGAACGGGGATTTCATACATACTGGTTTTGTTTTATACTGGATGTTCATTCATTAGTCGTGAGCTCTCAGGGGTAGATTACAGGTGTGAAGTGAGCACAGGTGAGCAGGGCGTCCTGCATAAATGCCCGTTTAGCATTCAGTGTATGTTAAAAAGCTTTAGGGAACGGCTTAAATAGCATGCAGGTGTTCTGTTATTTGCACTCTAATATTTCAGTGAGATTAATGTATATGAAGGTGGGAGTTAAACAAACTTTGGGGTTCCGTATTAGTGCAGTTTTGCAAAATATGTGTTTTTTTTGGAAGAGAAAAATCCATATATTTAGAGGACTGACAATTTTTTTGTTGTTGTTGTTCAAATGTATTATTATTATTATGCTTTGTGTTTGTGTTAATAAAATTAATGCATGAAACAATACTATTTAAAATGAAAAAAATCATTACTAAATCATTGAACTGGTTCTTTGGCAATATACTAACAAACGCAAGAAGACTTTTAATATTCATTTTCAAGTGAAACAAATAATAGTCTATAGAATATATACTATATGCCATGAATTACTGCAAAAACACAGAAAAAATACAGAAATACTGCTTTCCTAATGTATTTTTGAATTACATAAAAAATGTTAAAAAAATAAATTAAAAGGGCCTATTTTTTTACAGATGTCTTCTTGATTTAAGATATTATGTTTGCTTATAAAGAACATAAATATAATGTATAAATTCCAAATATAAAGAATACTTTAAAACACATTTTGTATTAACATAGCAAAAAGTATTATGTTTTGTTTTCTATATTTAAACAATGGAAAGGTCATTTACACAGTGTTGTACACACACACACACACACACCTATGCAACAGACATAATTGTGTATTTCTTGCCTGCTTTGTGTTTTTCTTTTTTCTTATAAATAAATGTGCTCTGCAGAACAGGTAGTTTCTGAATTTCTGTGGCCTTTATAAAAGGTTGAAGGTGAATATTAAGTTGTGATTATTCACATTTACATTCATAAATAATTATGATGGAAAGAGGACATTTAGATGACTCAAAAATACTGAAATACTCAAAGGACAAATCTTTCTATTATGAAGTTAATTCACTGATAAGAACATAATTCTAAATGTATTTAATTTATGTTGAATTATAAACCTTATTTGTATCTTAAAAGTTCGTAAAAATGAGATTTATTCCCATTTTGTGTATTCGTCAAGGTCGTCACGGTCCTTCTTGTCATTTTAGATCTAATTTGACCATTTTCGAGCTGCAGCATTCGCATGATCAAGATCTCAGAATTAATTAAAACATGTCTGAATGTTAACGACTTTACATTTTAATCTGTAGAAATTGCAAACCTCAAAAAATTATTTCCTTGTTTATTTCGTCATGAAATGACGAGCACGTGAAACATTCGATTACCTAACAGAATTAAACATTTTACACATATTTGGATTTTTTAATAATGCATATAATCCTGTATAATAATATTTTAATATTTCTACATTTTTTCTCATTAATGAACTATAAATGTTTTATAGCCTATTAATCTAACACACTGCTGAGCGCAATTATTTTATTTAAAAATATATATATATATCAGAAAACATATGCAACACCAGGCTGTGATGAGCGCTAATCTTTGATAATTATACAGTACAGAATGACGTCATCACGCACTTTCTCTCTCTAAAGTGATCTTATTCTGCATGTTTTGATCCACTGAGGCCTTCAGGACTTCTGCATGCCGCGTTATGATGATATGATATGAGATCAGATTAAAATGTGAAATCAGTGTCAGTAAAAGCTTTTAATATCTTTCGTCATTGTTCATGAATTTCTAAAACAAAATTCTGAATTCACAACATCAATTCAAAGAACGACGTTATTTAGCCTACTTTTTGTTTTATTACTTTGTCATTTTATAATGAATGAATAGTTACACGTGTATTTTAATTTTAGCTAGCATGGTATCAAGTTGAATATAATAACATAAAATATAATAATACAAATGTTGCATCGTGTATATTTAAAAAGTAAAAGATTCATCAGTTTAAAAAGCAAATGCACTGCTTTGACGGTGTATATTCTACATGCGATTTTATTTTATAGCCTAAATATAATGTCATTTTTAACTCAGTTCTGGTTGCAGGCTTATGTTGCTTTCCTCTTAAATTACAGAAATCAATTTAAAATGCACGGGCGATTTGCACGGTCAAAATCCTAAATAAATTCTAAAAAAATGATTGCAATCAAATAGTTTAAGGTTTGAGGAAACTCTTTTAAAAACACAAATCTCCCCGAGCATTCAAACAGCACGCTTTATGTCATATTTAATGTTTATATTTCCATTGAATTGACAGTTTATGCAGCCTAATAACGCAAAAGCTGTTGCATAACATCTTATTTTCCGTTATTTAATCCGTGGCACGGTTGATCACACGCTCTCCTCGCTTTCGCGTTTGGGGCGCGTGCGCACCGGTTTAAATGCGCCGCGCGCAGCGTGAATCACACCGACCAACCGGAGCTCGCGCTGTTGGGTTATTCAACATGGCGAGTCATGCATCTGCTCCAGACATGTGTGTCCTGTTACACACGTGAAGCATGCGTGGCTCCGTCTGTCATTTCTACACGCAACTATGACTGAAGTCCTGCACCAGTCAACGCATATGATGATCAAATATCAAGCGAATGCACTCATATATAGCGTATTTTCTTGTCATTTGAGAGTTAACAAAGAGAACATTTTAGTAAATGCCGTGATGCATCAAGCCATTCCATTATAAAAATTAACGGGATGCATTAATAAAACGCACAGTTTTCCCAGGCAACACACAAGATCTGCTGCAATGGTCCTTTTCCCTGGGAATGGATGCTCGCTTTGTCTCTCTCTCTCTCTCTCTCTCTCTCTCTCTCTCTGTCCCTCCCCTCCTGTTCTCTATCTCATTCTCTCGCGCTCAGTCCATCATTCTTTCGGCTCTCGGTCTCGGCGCTTGTTTGCGGACGAACAGAAACGCTAAAGGATGTAAATGAATGAAAGGAAAGCGCTGGAACAAAAGCAAACGGGCCACAATGGAGGAGCGTTTAGCTGTGCGTGTGATGCTGCATAGCCTCCTCTAACTTTCATCCTTCACTTTCATTTGGAGCTGAAGACACGAGGACACGGTGAGCACTCACTTCGAGCATGCATGTGCTTTCGCAATGCTTTCTGTTGCACAATAACATGTTTATACAGATTTTAATCAGAGTTGGACGCTTAAACAGTTTAATGCACCAAAAAAAACAGTTTCACGTTCGTTTATTCTTTTTGCACGTGCTGGATAGATGTTCACACTCTTAAACTTTCTGATTTTTAATGCAATTTGTTGTGCATTTAAAGTTAACTCCATAAACTATTTTAGGTGAAGATGCATTGCATTCTCAATTTTCTGTTGTTGCATTAATGGTTTCTTCGAAAGCACAAAGTGCTGAGCTTATTCGTGCTGTTCTGCAGTGTTTCTGCTCTTTGCATTGAAACAAATATGCCATGCACGGTTGGTCATATTCATAACCTGTGTATAAATTTACTCGTTCCAACAAATAACGCATTTGATTTTATGCTGGGGAGGACTGGAAAGGAACGGGTGTCTGAGGCCTGTGATGCTCCAGCATGTGTTCAGCTGTGAGTTCTGGCTCTTCATGGGAAAATGTCGCCAGGCTCTCGTGCGTCTGTGGCCCCTCGCTGCTCCCAGACTATATTGTCATGATAATGAGGAACAGCTCGTTGTTGAACTTGATGTTGACTTCTTTCTTCAGGCCTCATTTTTCTCGGTCACTTGTTTGTGGTGTTTTTTTGTTTTTTCACACGGTTCTTCGGCGAGGATTATTTGAGGGGAACAATAGACTGATGAATAATGACAGTCGCGTTTTCTCGCGTTCCTTCATCAAAAGAGAAGATATATTTAGTAAGATTTGCTTTTAATTAGTCGAAATGTTTTTTTATTAATTTAATTTCGGTGGTTTATGAAATAACAAAATGCTGCAATTAATTAATTTTAATTTTAGCAATATTAATTAAACAATTGATTTGGCATATTGTAATTGGAATAATTACATTTTTAATACTAAATGTATTCTTTTTTACACAGATGTCAGATATTTACGCAATATCTTTTCTATACATTTTAATTTTCTATATATGTTTAAGAGAATCTGTATGAAAGTGCATTTCTATGTGATGTGATTGCTGGTGTGTTTCGTGCAGTTTTAGATCAACAGGTGCTGATGAGGCCTTTTCAGATCAGCAGGATTATAAAGAAAAGCCTTTGATGTCTCATGATGAGTTATTAATTTAGGCCTATTTATTTATTTTTGAGGAAGCCATTTTTGCACGGATTAAATCAAAAATATAATGAACGTCTTAGTTCCCAGCTCTTTTGAGCAGGTTTTTATTATTATAGTTTGGCGTTGATAATTTAGGTGATGCAACTTTTAAGACTTTTGCATGCTGAAAATATGAAAGATCACAGACTCCTTTAGCACACAAAAAAAAGATGAAGGAAAAATGAAAGATATAAACACAAAAGAAGTTTAGCTTGGCACACACACACACACACTCCTTTTGGAGGCGCAGTTCTCTGTCATTTCTATTTCTTCAGTAAACTCACAATGACTGTGGCTTGTCAGTAGTGTATATGTTTCGATCATATTTAATAATCGGACGTGCTGTAATACCTGCAGCAGCAGCTCGTGAGAATGCAGCTCTA
>NC_136754.1:710000-892500 GCF_936440315.1 Barbus barbus | reverse complement strand
AAACATTAGTCTAACTAAAATAAAACGTTCCATAAATAATGCATAAACAACATTTTTGTGCTAATGTTTTGAGAGTAATCCAAAGGTGGCCCAGAGCATGCATGAATAAGGAATATTTGGGCATCATATTCACGTTTCTGTAGAAACACTGGCAGTGAGAGACTTTCTAATGGACAGATCAGCCTGTTCTTGAAAAACTGATCATTCAAAGAACTTTTTGCTACAGTTCCCATTAAGTTATAAAAATGCAGTGACCTCTGATCATTCAAAACATCAAAACGTAAATTTTATGATTTTGCAAACATTATGGAAATGTTTCTTCCTAATGTTCTCTACACATTTTGAAACAAGCAGTAACATGTAAAAAATCTTCAAACTAAAATGTGACCATGGAGCACAAACCCAGTCTTAAGTGTCAATTTTTAATTGATGTATGGTTTGTTATGATAGGACAATATTTGGCTGAGATGCAACTATTTGAAAATCTAGAATCTGAGGGAGCAAAAAAATCTAAATATTGAGAAAATCACCTTTTAAAGTTGTTCAAATGAAGTTCTTAGCAATGCATATTACTAATCAAAAATTAAGTTTTTATATATTTACAGTAAGGAATTTACTAAATATCTTCATGGAACATGATCTTTACTTAATATCCTAATGATTTTTGGCATAAAAGATGAATAAAATCAATAATTTTGACCCATGCAATGTATTTTTGGCTATTGCTACAAATATACCCCAGCGACTTAAGACTGCTTTTGTGCTCCAGGGTCACATATTAATCATTCCATGAATGAAGTATAATATTTTTGTGCTAATGTTTTGAGAACATTATCAAAAACCAGAGAACTCAGAATGAGCATTCTATTCATTCTATTATATTATTGAAAGAATATTTGTTCAGAAATTTGGCAAAACCTTGCAGAGAACATTACTTGTTAGCTGGAAAAGCACATAAATGAATTCAGGTGGGCTTGCGTTTTATGAATCCAAGAGAACAACCCATAATATACACACATATACACATTATCTGCACAAAATGCAAACTGACAGTGTACAATAACATACACAACACTACCCATGCAGGTTTATACCATTTACTGTACATAAGCTTGGCACTCTGAAGAATAGCGTTGTATTATTATGATCCTGGACTGGCAGTCGCTGTAGCATAATACACACTAAAGGCTCAGAGCTGCATGAATGCATCTTAAATATATGTCCAGCTCATCTCAGGCCGTCAAAGCTGAAGGCGTTTTACGTACTCGACAGCTTATTGTAGATTTATAGGTATTTTTTGGAGGTGAAATGCAAATTGCGCTTGAATTAGCATGCTTGTGTTGAGATCTCATGTTTCTTTTCTTCCTTTCTATCAAGAGAGTGTCAGTGAAATGACTTACAAATTCGGTTAGGAAGCATGACAGACATTTTAAAGCACTAATATTGTAGTTTGTTATGTCGAAACATGATGCATGCATATTTTAATATAATAGCCTAATATGCATCAAGGGTTCAGTTCCTCTTTAAATAGGAAGTGTTATTCAGTTTAGGAATTATTATTCATGCAACACACAGCTTGTGATAATAACATTTAAAAAAGCATTGAAAACGACCATAATGTTGACTGTCAGTGATGTGGAATATGATATGAAATATGATTCATTCTAATGTTCTGTCTGTCTCTTTCATTTCAGCTTGTGTGGAAAGCGTCTCATGGATGTTGAGCTCTGCTTCCGTCCACTCAGGTAAAACATCTTCAGTTTAATCCACTGCCATTGAATCTGTTTCACAAACTCAAAGCAGCATCAATATTGTAATATGTGTTTCATAAAGGCAATTTTATGGTGCAATTTGCCTAATTTGATTTAGTTTTATTCACAGTACATTTCTAAAATAGAATTAGGATGTTAATGCATTTGGTGTGTGTGTTGATCTATAGAGGGTTTGGTTTTCATCTCTCTGGATCTACAGTCAGTAGAAACTTTGTTTTGTGCTATTAATGAATGCATACTGCCAGATTTATGATTTATTTCATCACTGAGATTAACAAAACCACTAAGAAAAATTGCAGAATAATCTCAGTGATAGCTCAGAGTAAAGGTTACTCGCAAAAACTCTTTAGTTAATCATATGTTTTCTTTATCAAAATATGAATGCACATGAACCAGATAGCACATGAAACAAACATCATTCATGCAGAATGCACAATATTTTGTAAATAGACACTTCAAGATTCTGAATTGTGAGGAATTTGAACTCCATAACATCAGGTATTAATGCGTGACATATGATGTTTAGGATAATAACCTAAGCATTCTTGAAGGACTCATACTGCTTCCTCTCCAAAACGTAATGTTTTAAATGATGAGCTCAATTTTTTGCAGTAAACATGCAGGAGATTGTGTTTGAAGAATCACGAGGCCCAGTTCTGGTCGTTGACCAGAGGGAGTTATTTCTGTCTTAGCAATGATGCTTATTTTAGTGTTAAAGAACAACAAAAGCCACAATTATTCAAATTCATGTCCTTAAATGATTCTTTGTGAATGCACTGACGACTAGTCAGAAAACAGTGTTATTTTTGTGCTAAACAACAACAAAAACTCATAATTATTAAAATGCACTTTCATAAAGGACGTGCTTCTAAATACACAACCAACTAGACCAATGCACAGACAGCTAAAGAAAACAGTGTTATATTAGCTGTTAAAGAAATACAAAAAACAATTCATGTCCACAAACAACTCTTTTTTTGAATGCACAACCATCTAAACTGAAAACAGTGTTATTTTAGTGTTAAATAACAACACAAACTCATAATTATTCAAATGCACTTCCTTAAACGACTCTTTCTGAATGCACAACTAAACTGAAAACAGCGTCTTGCTTGTACGAAGAATGAAACGTGCGCGTTTGAGGTGGCTGTTGTTTGTTGTCCAGGAGAGCAGCCCTCTTTAACATTTCTATGCAAACTAGAGCTTGAATAATGAGATGTATTTATGAAGGCCGATGAAGGCGGGGGTTTGGGATCGGGGGGAGCCGGGGTCTCCATTGGTGCAGTGCAGCTGTGAAAAGAGTGAGCTTCTTTTTCCCACGACCAGCCAGACACAAAACAGCCCCTCAGCCTGCCAGGGTCATGTCACACTAATATATACATACAGAGAAAGAAAAAGAATATATCGAAGTTGTGCAAATTAACGAGCTGTCCGACGAGACTGAGAGAGAGAGAGAGAGAGAGAGAGAGACAGATGGAGCTGCACCTCATGCATTTCATTTTGTTTGTCTGTTTCTTACATAAAGCTTCACCTCCGTTTTGTATTTAAGTGACGTTTACTTGCATTGCAAAATGTTTTGCATCACCTAAAATATAAAACAGTTTTCACATACAAACTCATTTATGAAACGCAGGTTTTACTGCTACTTCATCATTTATTTCATCATTTTATAAAAGCAATAAGCCACTAAAATCTGTGCATTACAGTGATTTTAACCAAAGACAAGGGGTAAAATCATGGTACATCCTGTGGCTTATTGCGTAAATAACTTTAAAAATATTATGTAATATGACTGTTACACTACAAAACCAAATCAGGTGGAAGTAGATAGAAATAGAAAGAAATGGCTATATATATTATTTTGATTAATATTTTAAATCCATTTATATATATAGTAAAAGCTTTTTTATTAATATAATTTTTATAATTTGTATATTAAGTTAAGTTTATATATATATATATATATATATATATATTTTTTTTTTTTTACATTATATACATTTTTTTATTTTTTTATTTTATATATATATATATATATATAAATATATAAACTTATGCACAGCTTTACTAAAAAGCCCTTAAAAGCCTAAAATACAGGAGGAAAAATTATATAATAATTATATTTATTTTATTTATTAAAAATGCTTTGTTTTACTTCAAAGCTCATTAAGCAGCAAAGGTTTATTATTTCTTTTCCATCATCCATCTGTCACATTAAACTTGGCCTTGTGTCTCGGGAGGAGTGAGACGGATGAATGCAGACAGACAGGACGGCTGTACAACTGTTAGACCAACACATAGCAACTTAGATGGAATGTCTCACTGCAAGACATTCAATAAGATCTGTGATCTATGTCCAAATAATAGGGGGCCAGCTGTGTGTGTGTGTGTGCGTGTGTGTGTGCGTGTGTGTGTGCGTGTGTGTGTGTGTGTGTGTGCGTGCGTGTGTGTGTGTGTGTGTGTGAACGAGCAGCGCTTCAGAACCTCCTTGAATTTGAATTGGTCCCACCTTTGAATGTGGGAAAATGTTTGGAATATCATTAGCGGTTCCAGGAATCACTCTGGAGAAGAGCTGCATTACGCTGATCAAAAAGTGACATCAGTTCTGAATGAAATAAGCTTTTGTTGATGGTCAGGGCAGATATATCATTTTAAAATACTCATCACTTGAATTAATAAAAAAGTTAAGCATTTAAGGCCTGTAAAAACACATGGACACAATTATATTATGTTATTTCTTGGCATTACTTTTGCAGTACATGTTTTGTGTATAAATATGATAATACATGACACACTATAGCATTCAAAAATCTTTTTTTTTTAAATAAATTTATGCTTTTATTTATCAAAGATGCATTAAACTGATAAAAAAAGACATTTATAATTACAAAAGATTTCTATTATAAATAAATGCTGTTCTTTTGAACTTTCTATTCATCTGTGAATCCTGAAAAATAAAATGTATCAGCGTTTCCACAAAAATATGAAGCGGCACAACTGTTTTCAACATTGATGAGCAGTAAATCAGTATATTAGGATGATTTCTGAAGATCATGTGACACTGAAGACTGGAGTAATGATGCTGAAAATACAGCTGCAGATCACAGAAATACATTACAATTACAGATATTCACATAGAAAACAGTTATTTTAAATTCTAATAATATTTCAAAATGTTTACTGTATTTTTGATTAAATAGACGTCTTCATCTTACCAGCCCCAAACTTTTGAATGATCAAATGAGTAAAATTGTGTATTTCCAAACCATTTCCAATCAGCTGAAAGTTTCTATCTCAGATGTTGCTCTTTTATGACTCTGAAAACTTGTGAGCTTCTCAACTATGTTTCACTGAAGTATCAACTTTATCTCATATGTGTATTAACTTATTTAAAAAACAAGTCAGTATTTGTCATTCAGTAAGAGTTTCAAGCTATAAAATGTGGAGCAGCTCAGATCATTAGATGAGAAATACTTGAGCTTATATAGTTTATAATTGCACTTTGAGACAGTTTGAGACAGTTTGAGACAAAGTTGAGGCTCTTTTTGATCAGGAGAAACACCAGAATATGACTCACTGCTGAAAAAGAGAAACAAATGAGATATTAACATGCATTAAATATATATGAATTTATACAGTATTAGTGATCTGACGCTCAGGCCTCTGTGTCTCGCTCTTTTGATGGTTTTCCCTCATATAGGATCCGCAGGGATGCCGTTCCGCTCAATTAGCTCGCCGGGGTCTTGTTTACCCTTCTTTATGTAGGAGAACCTCAAAGACACAAGCCTGTCCTTTCAGTAAATAGGAACCAGCGCGTCTCCTGTGATTCAGATGGAAATGGGACTGGAGTCTCCTGTAATTAGCTCAGTGCGCGGATGCTTGCGTGTGTATTGTGAGGAGATGTGTAGGCTGGTAATGTACTGAAGGATCGAGTCGGGCTCTGGCTCTTTGAGCAGCTCTTCACTCAAGCTTTTAAGAAATCACGCCGGAGGGCCGGCCGGCCGGCTCTTAAAGGACTCGCGGTGCAGGTGATTTCCCATGGACCCGGCGCTGCTGCACAAACAAAGCCTCAGCATAAATAAATGTTGGTTTTCTGGGGGCCTTTACAAACGTTTAGGGAAGAGAAATACCTCGACTGACATTGATGCTGTCCTTGCTGGTGTTTTGGATGTTTCTTGACACATTACCATTCTTATAAATATGGACAAATATATATATATATATATATAAACTACAATGCATTTGTAAAGTGAATCATATCTGGATATTTTTTTTTGTTGTTAATAGGGTGTCTCTGCATTTATAAGCAACGTTATTTTAGTATCATTTATATAGCTATTATAGTTTTAAAGATATATTTTCTGTTTTCACTTTAATTTTAAACTAAGTGTTTTTGTCATTTTATTTTTTTTAATTGTTAAAAGTTTTTATACATTTTGATTCATTAGTTTTAGTAATTTTGTTGTGTTTCTGTTACTTTTATTATTTTATTTATGAGTTTTAGTAATTGTTTTGGTTCTGTCATGTTTATTAGTTATAAATATTTTTAAATGTCTATAGTTTTTTATTTATTAGTTTTAATAATTTTGTTGTATTTTTTACATTTTTACTAGTTGTTTTTTACATGTCTATATAGATTTTATTTTTATTTAATAGCTTTAGTCATTTTCTTGTGTTTTTGTAATTTTTATTTTTTTATTTATATATATTTATTTTATTTTTTATTAATTGTTTTTAGTAATTTTGTATTTTTGAATTTTTATTACTTTTTATTTTTTAAATGTGTATTTAGCTTTTTATTTGATTATTTATTAGCTTTAGTCATCTTTGCGTGCTGTCGTTTTTATTAGTTTTTGTGTTTTTGAATATCTATATAGTTTTTAATTCATTTTAATTTATTAGTTTTAGTAATTTTGTTGTGTGTTTTGGTCATTTTTGCTAGTTTTGTTGATTTGTTTTAGTTTATTTTTAGTTATTTTAGTACTTTAAGTTAAACTCAATGATAATGCCTTGGCAACTATCTGAAATAAAATATTTGATTTCAGATATTTTTATATATATTTTTTCATATAAAACATATGATTCATATTATTTTAAGTAATGAATTGTTTTTATGGTTTTAGTTTTAGTTAACTAACCTTAACCCTGTTTCAAAGACAGAAGTGATGCATTTCAACTCAAAATTGATTTCTGGTCTTATTTCGAACAATTCATTAATGTCTTCATCGATTAACTTGCTGCAAAAAAATCTGAAATGACGTTTAAGGCTGGAAATAATGTAAATGAATAGTCAAATTTCTGTGTAGCCTTTGTTCCTATAAAACCTGCTAATACTTAGTAATGCCTGTTAACATTCCCTATAAAAAGCATCCCCAGAAGTCCTTGCAATGGTTACAGTGCTGATTAAATATACTGTTTTACTCAAAAATACTTCTTAATATGGAAGTGAAATAGACCTGCGGCTGCGGTTTCATGTCGACTCTACAGATGGACATGGATAAACCAGTGAAATGAGCAGTGAAGCACTTTTATTCTGCTCTCCGGCACCTGGATAAAGCAGCTGATCTGATGTATTCAGATGATCAGCATCAGCACAAACTCACCCCAAATATTCACACGCATCACATTCGATGGCCAGGATGCGGCGGAGAAGGGGGCCGTTACTATGGCTACAAATTATAAGTGCCAACCAGCAGGGGAACAAATAAAAATCAGAACCGCAATGTTTCATGAAATGTTTCAGAACCGCATGTGTGTTTAAGTTCACAGAAAACACGTCTCCAGTCGGCCTGAGGTTCAGAGAATCGTACTGCAAACACAGATACAGAGATACATAACATACGCTTCTCTACACAGATTCCCATCTTCTCTATAATTCTCATTTTAAATCTCATGCTCAACCCACCAATTTATGAATCCAAGAATGAAAATATAAACCTTGAATGCTATATAAAAGCATTTGTTAAAATGCATGTAAAATCACAAATGCAAAATAAAAAGGTTTGGACGATATTGTTGTTAAAAAAAGCTCACATTTATATTTCTTCACATTTATTTCAATAGCTCTTATACTATACAGTACAGGTTTTTTCAAAGCAGCTTTACATTAATTTTGTAAAATTCCTAAATTTGTGTGTTTTTGTTCTTTTTAATAAAAACGTTCATATAAGTTGTTTTTAGTGATTAATTTGAGTCATTTTATTGTGTTATTTTGTCATTTTTATTCATTTTTTATGGAGTTTTCATTCACTTTTATTTATTGGTTTTAGTAATTTTGTGTTTTTGTCATTTTTATTAGTTTTTTCCAAATATGACTAAATAGCTTTTTATTAATTTTTTGTTTTTCATTTTTAGTATTTTTTTTTTTTTTTAGTTTTTTAAATGTCTATATAGTTCTCATTAATTTGTATTTATTAGTTTTAGTAATTGTGTATTGCTTTGTCATTTTTATTGGATTTCAAAATTAGTTTTTTTAAATGTCTATAGTTTTTATTCATTATTGTTGGCGATTTTGTTGTGTGTTTTTGTCTTTTTTGTTTGTTAAATATGTCTATGTGGTTTCATTAATTTTTATTAATTAAGTTTAGTAATTTTATTGTGTATTATCCTTTTTTTAAAATATCTATATGGTTTCATTAATTTTATTTATTCTTTTGTTGAGTGTTTGTAATTTTTTAAATGTCTATATTTTTCATGAATTTTATTTATTAGCTTTAGTAATTTTGCTACACTGTTGCATATGAGATGATTAAAAACATGCAAACATGAAGCATCAACACACACACACACTTATTTGTGTTCCCCTATCTGTATGTAGAAACAAACATTTCATAAACTGTAACTGTTTGCATGAAGCACCTGAAGGCATGAGGAACAGTCTGACGTCTCACACTCGTCTCTGTCTGCAGGGAAGCCAGTGTAAGGAGCCCTGAAGGAGCATCTGGAGAGATGGAGAGATGAACGTGTGTTCTCCAGCAGGAGAATGTAGAGGGAATGATGGGCAGCTGAGAGATCAGGAGGAGACGCAGCGGAGGTGAGCCCTTGAGTTTCATTGGCTCTTTGTGCAGTTCACATCGACACAATCAAACCGCCTCAATCTCTGGTACTCAAAACACAATTACTTACATGTTGCTTGTGTCACTTCAGTGGCAAACATCTTGATTTTTACATTTTCACAAGATTCACTACCATGATGCCGGTGCTTTGAGGTTGCTAAAGTATGCTGAGTAATATTTATTCTCCGACATTTGTGTGTGATTGTCACATTCACATTAAATTATTATAATTATTATCAGTTTATTTGCATTAAAATTATCATTTAGGACATAATAAGACAGTGTTTAAAGAAAAATGTTTTAGTGCAAACGAATGGGTACGGTATCTGAACTCACGCTCACAGGTTTGATTTGAACACATTGTATACGGCCTGGTGGTTACTCACGGTCAAATATTTCACTGTCTCTAAAGCTGAAAAATTAATGACTGCTAGTTGTTTGCTTACTCAGAAGAATTAAAAATAAACTAGTTCAACATACAGAGAGTCCTGACTCTAGCTGGTAGCTGGTCATGAGCTGGTTTTAGCTGGACATATGCTGGTCCTATGCTCCAAAGCAACTAGATCCTGCTAAGCACCAGCTCATAACCAACTAAGGACCAGCTTAAACCATTTTTTTCAATAGGGTTAAAGAGCAGCCACTTCTGCTGACTGGCCATTCCCTCCAAAAAGATGAGAAAATGGATGTTTCCCTCCAAAAGATGGCGGCACCTTTCTCCGTTTGCCATCTGTGCCACCGTTAGCTGCTCACAAACTGTCTAATTGTATTTGCATATCCTTGATTTAGCTGTAGGGGGAGGAGAACACTGCTAATCGCTCGTGAACGAGCATGCAAGAAAGAATCCATTCAAAGAGGCATTTTTGAGCTGTCAAGAGACGGTGCTGCTCTCGTTGCCATATGGAAAGTGAGACGGAGACCCCTCATATGCAGATCCCTCACTGTAAACACCAATGGGAGGGAGGGAGAGCGAACTGCAAACCACTAACAGACAGATGGAGCGTAATTAGTACGTTTGCTCAGCGAGTGCGTGCGGTTGAACACGGCGTGGCACGCGGCCCAGAAACCCCAATATAAAGTCTGAGAAATCATTTATGGTGGCTGTTGTGATTGCAATTATCATGATTTAGAAGCAAAAATTTTATCGTTCAGAGGTTTCACTTAATGGAGGTTTCAGTTGTGTTTCATTAACGTTTCAAGATGTTTCCTCCAAAAAAGGCCCAAATGGATCAGTAGTTATCATACAGTAAGATCGAGCTAGTAAAGAGAGTGAAATCAATGTGAAAAGCAGCTCGGATCATTTTGTATGCACGATTCATTGAAATAAATTGGAAATCACAATTATATCGAATGGCAAATTCTGAAATGTAATTAAATACATATATGTGCTGCAGGTTTAAGAGTAATTTTACAGCTGTATTATAAAAATATTATTTTTATGATATTTTTCTTAAATACTAGAGTTTTTATTTTACAGTAAAATAATAAGTGCCATTTCTTTTTTTCTATTTTAATATTTTTTATTTAGTAGTAATAATAATATTATTATAATTTTTATTATTATTTGTATTTTTCTTAAATACTAAATTATTTTATTGAACAGTAATATTAGTAATATTTCTTGCTTTGTTTTATATTTTTATTTAGCACTAGTATTAGTAGTAGTCATATTTTTATTTCTTAAATATTTTTATTTTATAGCAAAATAATACAACAGTAATATTTCTTATTGTTTAATATTTTATTTGGTAATAATAATAATAATTATAATGCTAGATTCTTTTACAGTAAAATAAGACAGTTTCTTATTATTCTGATTTTGTTTAGTATTTGTGTTATAACAATAATAATTATTATTATTATTATTAGGATTATTTAGTATGTTAATACCGATTTATAATCACAGCATTTTTGGCCAAATTTTGCAGCCCAATGAATGAATGATTGAATGAATAAATACATTTTTACATAAATACATTCAGTTTGAGACATTGTTGAGATGCCATCTTCTGGAGCAGGAGGCTTCAGCCAAAGTGTCCATTCACTCTCCATTTATTCACATTTCTGTCAAGGACTTTAGAGACATTAGAGACGTCAGTGTAGGTGTCCGTCACAGTCATTTCAAACTATTAAAACAAATGCACTCGCCTTTGAGCAGTGACTTCAAATGAACTGGGTCTAAGACAGGTTTAAATTTGTTTCTAATTCCGCCGCTTCACGTGTATTTTTAGATGAAGCGAAGCTGTCAGAGATGTAGGACAGAATCTGTCTGTTTTGTTCCCCTTGTGAGAACACACACACTTTGACGTCCTCCTGCAGGTTTGAGGATAGAGACGAATCTCAAAGCAAACATCCACTTTATACATCAGTAAGACTAAAACCAAACCCCAGTGTCCTTGCTCCTCATGTTGTGTTATAAAATACGATCAAAGCTGCAGTAAAATAACCAGGTGTGCAAGCAAGCATTCAACTTTAATACAGAGTTTTAGAGATTTAAACATCACTAATTATAATATGCAATTCTAATTGCATGTGACACTGAAGACTGGAGCAATGATGCTGAAAATTCAGCTTTGCATCACAGGAATAAATTATATTTTTAAATATAGTCAAACAGAAAACAGCTATTTTAAAATGTAATAATATTTCAAAATTTTCACTTCATTAAGCAATAAAAGAATTCTTTCAGAAACATGTGTGCACATTGAAAAATATAATATGAGTTATATAGAGAGTAAAACAGCCAGGTGAAAATTGCATGCATGCAAGTATTACAATCTTAATAGTTTAGAGGTTTGAACATCACTAACACTGATATGCAATACTAATAGCCTGTGAATCTGAAGACTGGAGTAATGATGCTGAAAATTCAGCTTTGCATCACAGGAATAAATTGCATTTTAAAATATATTCACATAGAAAACAGCTATTTTAATTGTAATAATATTTCACAGTATTACAGCCTTAATGCAGCCTTAATGAGCAATAAAATACTACTTCCATAAACATTCAGAATTTTTTTTATTTAACAGTAGTGCACATTGAAAAACAAGAATATGTTATGAATATGAATATTTTATATATATATACGATCAAAGCCACAGTAAAATAGCCAGGTGAAAATCGTATGCATTCAAGTATTACAACTTTAATATTTAGTGTTAAAGGTTTGAACGCTAACACTGTTATGTAATACTAATAGCAGTAATAATAGTGATGCATGACTTTGCATGGCTTATATTGAAATGGCGCTCGTGCATCATGTCGGTTTGTCTGCGCTGGTGTTTGTGTGATTTGGGGGTTTGCACTTGATCATGAGGGTTTGTTTGAGGGTTCATGTCTGGGCTATTTTACGGGAGGAGGGTGTCTGTCTGGGTTTTGAATGAGACCTATTAAAAGCGTCCACGTGTGTGTGTGTGCTAATGCGGGGGTCGCCGGACAAAATAGTGTCTGGATCGGTGCATGTGGCCATTTGCATACTCCTCGCTGGTCGCACATATGCCGTTCAGTGACTGAACAGATGCATTGACAGGCAGACATGCAAATGACTCTCAAGCCCCGCCTCACACAAAACACACGCCGTAAATTCAGTGCATCACATGTCAACGGCCGGGGAAGCATTCGACAAATGTGACGCACATGCACAAAACACCCTAAATAATAGTAGTGATGTCACTGTATTCTCCTGCTTATGACAGCAGAGCAGTGCATCTCAGCAGCCAATCAGATCAGAGCAGGAACAGGAAGTCAGATGAGAGATGCTGACTTCACCCTTTATCTGCTGAAAAGGAATTAATAACTCTGACTCCCAGTCATAGATGTTAATGCTCCTGAAATAAGAAGAAATTTGAATTAAAAAATGTAAGATTTATTTTTAAAGATGTGGAAAAACAACACAAAAGTTAATGTTTTAGTCATCAAGGACACATTAAATTGATCAAAAGTGACAGTAAAGAAATTTATAATGTTACAAACGATTTCTAATCTTTTTGCTGTTCTTTTAAACTCTCTATTCATCTGTGAATCCTGAAAAATAAAATGTATCACGGTTTGCACAGAAATATTGTGCAGCACAACTGTTTTCAACATCGATAATAATCAGAAATGTTATCAAATCAGTATATTATAATGATTTCTGAAGATCATGTGACACTGAAGACTGGAGTAATGATGCTGAAAATACAGCTTTGATCACAGAAATAAATTACATTTTAACACATATTCACATAGAAACAGCTATTTTAAATTACAATAACATTGGACTGTTTTTACTGTATTTTTGAGTGAGCAAAAGAGACTTCTTTCATAAAAATACCAACAGGGTCTTACCAACCCCAAACTTTTGAACGGTAGTGTATATTAAAAAAATATGAAAATCAGAAAATAAAAAATAAAATAAATATGGGATTATATATTGTATTTTATATAATATACTTTTTGTCATTATTTATCTATCTATATTATTTAAAAAATAATAATAATAATAAAATGCTTTATGTACTCATTGGCATACAGGCTTTGTAATTTTGAAACTGTTCAATTAAATGTCAAGTTTTATTTTGGTTATATTTTGATCAAAATACCAAGCTGTATTTTAAGTTACATAACAAATAAAATAGTAATAATAAAAATAATAAATGTGACCGTGGAGCACAAAACCAGTCATAAGGGTCCATTTTTCGAAATTGAGATTTATAAATCATCTGAAAGCTGAATAAATAATCTTTCCATTGATGTATGGGTTTGTTATGATAGGACAATATTTGGCTGATATACAACTATTTGAAAATCTGGAATCTGAGGGAGCAAAAAAATCTAAATATTGAGAAAATCTCCTTTAAAGTTGTTCAAATGAAGTTCTTAGCAATGCATATTACTAATCAAAAATTAAGTTTTGATATATTTACGGTAGGAAATTTACTAAATATCTTCATGGAACTTTACTTAATATCCTAATGATTTTTGGCATAAATGAAAAATCAATAATTTTGACCCAAACAATGTATTTTTGGTTATTGCTTCAAATATACCTTAAGACTGGTTCTGTGGTCCAGGGTCACAAATAATAATAAAAATATAAAATAAAATAAAAATGTCACCGGTTGTGTAAAATAGGCACATTATATAAATGTATTGATCCGAGGCCCCTGAATTTAATCAAATCATAATCATGTTGAGGCGTGTTTTGAGATATCAGCAAACATTGATGATCAATGTCAGATTGTATCGTGATGAAACGTTTGGTTAATGAATATCTTCTATATATCAATCTGTTAAGCTTTATATAATGCATACAGCTCATTTTAGGCCTCAATTTTAGTTCACTTACTCGCATCCAGGTCTGATCAGTTAGTAAAGCAATGGCACTTCACCTTAACATAACACACTATCAATGCACCAGTGTTTAAATAGTAAAAATGAATAGTGACGCATGACTTAGCCTAATGTTTGTTAAATGATGTGCATTCAGTGCCTTTCTTTGACTTTGACTGACTGCAGTGTAAGATGAATGGAGCTGATAGTGACTAAAGCTGAGCAGCAGGACAAACGATCCCCTCACAGCATCTCAATCGCCAACATTACGCTCCCGTATCCACCAGAGAAGTTCAGGGAGTTCGTTTATCTCGCCATTTTTAACCTCACCGGCAGACAATGCACGTCTAGACGGATCTGAACGTAAATATTAAGCCGAATGTGCTTTTGTGGGGCTCGTCTTGAAGCGTGGGAACGCGGGGAAAGCGTGTGGCCGTCTGAATGCCAGCGCAGCAGGTGAAAAAGGACCCTAGAGGTCAAGGTCAAACCCGTCTGGGTCCCACATGCAAATGAGCCGGCTGATTAATATGCAGCGAGGGTCTGTGTTTGCTCAAGTTCACGCTTCCTTTGTGTGATTCTGGTCTGAAGAGCGCTTGAGACGAAAGTGCAAACACGTCTCGTGTTCATTTAGAGTCTCTCTCTCTCTCTTTCTTTTGTGTCTGAAGTAACACACTCTTATAAGGAAGTGTCACTCATCTGACGTTTATCTGGGCGGTGTCGCCGTGGAAACGCTCGGAGAATTCTGGGAAGACTCGTTATGTTCTTTAATGGCTCGTCATTTCTTGTGAAATTATGTTTTGAAGATGTACAGGTTATATTTCACCTTCAAATCAAATTGATTAGTCTTTTTGTAGCGTGGCATTATTATTTTTTATGACAAATAAGCACAATATACCCTCACATTCTTATTACATTAGAATGAAATTAATATGAAAAATGATAATAATATAATTTTACATACCAGTTTCATCCTACTGTAGAGACTACTGTATTTTTTTATTATAGATTTTATCTGTATAATAATATTAATAATGCCATTATTAAACTGTATAATATTAACATTATTAATTTACATGAATATTTACATATTAATAATATTTATTTTTTCATACTAGTTTCATTGATGCAATCTAGTAGTAAATTGATGCAAATATTGTACAGTTTAAATAATAGTTAATATTTTTACTATATTTATTTTAATATAGTAAATATTTTTATATAATATAATATTATTTTTATATAATATTTTTATTTATACATTATTATTTAAACTGTACAATATATGAATTATTAATTTACATTAATATTCACATAATATTATTTTTCATACTAGTTTCATTCTACTGTAATAAGACTACTCTATTATTGTTATTATTAATAATAATAATATAAAAATAATGACATTATTATTTTAACTGTACAATATTTACATTAATATTTGCATAAAAATAACTGCATTATTTGAACTGTACAATGTTTATATATTGTTGTTGTTGTTTTTTTCTGCTTTTATTTTTATTTAAATAAAAATCCTCTAAAAATCCTAATTCTAATGAGAATCAATCATACTGCAAATAATCCAAATGCGTTATGTGTAATGAAAATGTGCTTAATTTTCATTAAAATAATGTTAAAATTCAGGGCTATTAAAGTGACCCTAAAAAGGCTTTGTTTTCTTTATGCAAAATATATTTTAATTTTTTTTCTTTTGATTTTAGTGGTGAAATGTGACTCGTTCATGAGATTCAATCAAGTTTTTCGTTTTGTTATAATTATACCGGTTTTTCTACTTTTTTATTTCACATCATTCAAATGCGATTCAAAAACATCCTTTTAATGAGCGTCAAACATGATCACAGCCGTCAATGTTCATTACCTCTTCACCATCATCTGACCTACAGAAGCTTATCATAAATAAGATGATTCTCATCTGATCAATGTTCAGTGTTTCCGAGGAGAGTTTTATTGCTCAAATGTTGCTCGTTTAAAGCTCAAGAGAGTTTGTTTTATCTGAAATGTTTCCTCTGAGATAAAAACCGAGAGATGAGTTAATAAAGCAAGCACATGGAGCTGTAAAATCAATCTGAGTTCATGCTGAGAGCTATGAAGATGTTTGGGATCTTGGCAAATCTGAGCACAGATTTTGAGATCTTTTCATCTCTTCCCAGGATAAAGTACTTCAAGGACACAAAAATGTAAGCTCGATGTGCAATTAAACGAGAGCATGTCATTAACTATAAATGCACTGGATGTTAAACGACATGCTGCCATTAATTCTTTAAGCATCTCCTCCAGTTCACTTTCCATTTAAGCTTGATTTGCTCAGCAGAAACGCACCACACTCAGATCGCTATCTTCCCTCGTCTCTCTCTATAAGTTCAATTCTATTGAGTTCAGCTTTATTGGTGTGACTAAAGCTTCTAATGTTACGATCTGCAAACAGCATCTATTCGGATAAAACAACAGCAGCAATAAAAGCCACTGTTAAAAGCTGTAGTTTAACAGAGCTTTTAATGGTCTCTGAACTCAGTAATGCTGCTTTGTGCTCATCTCCTCCTCCTCCTCGTCAAACTTCACCTCCTCTTTTCTCTCTGTCAGCTCAGTCGTTCTCTCGCCCGCAGCTCAAAACCTTTCCGCCGCATCAACAGAATGTCCCGTCAGCTGGGGCTCCTGTCCATCATAACGTCCATCTGTCTGTCTCTCTGCGGCTCTGTGCCAAAACCTATGTAGACAGCCTTTTAAGGCTACATCTGCAACAAAATACACTGTTCTGTGAGGTGGAGAGCAGGATTCTGCTGCTTTCTAAGATAATTTCATTGCATGTATCCCAGATTCCCAGAATATGATCAAATCAGGTGAAAAACTCATACAAAGACAGAAATGTTGATTTGAAATTTATAGAGGGAAAACACATACTTAATATATGTATGTACAGTATTTATGTATATGCGTGCATACATATTATTTACTTATATTTATAAACAAAAAAATTATATATAGCATGCATATATTTATATTATTTATAAATATAACATATTATATACATATATAGTTTTCTTAGATCGATGCCGCCGGCCCGCCGCTGACTCGTTCCCGTGGATCCAGTCCACATGTCATTTTAAGTCTTGTCTTGCCCTCAGAAACAGTTTTAATCTAGTCATGTCGGTCTAGTCCACGGAGACTCGTCGAGGGCTGCTCTTGTGGTGCCTACGGAGGCCATTCCCAGCCGCCTTCCCCTCCTGTCGCGGAAGTGGAGGAAGTGAGCCTTTATCTTCAAAATACTTATGTAATGTAAAGGTCATGCATGTTTTTGATTGTATCTTTTCTTTTTCTTTCTTTTCTTTTCTTTTCTTTTTTAAATTTATTTGTTTATTTATTTTCTCCTTTATTTCCCTGGCTTTATATTGTCTGTTGTATTGTTCTGTATATGTTGTTTATGGCATAATAAAAAAAATAAAAAAAAATGTGGAGGGAGGAAATAAATAAAGAAATTAATAAATTAATGAATAAATAAATAAATAAATAAAATGAATAAATAAATTAATATTTATATATTTATTTCTGCATTTCTGCATTTATTAATTATTTAATTATGTATTTAACGATTTATTTATATTTCAACATTTATTTAATTATTTAATTTTGACTAATTTGGCCCTCCATAATACACAACACATTTAGTTTATTTAGTTAGATTTTTCTTTTTAAATAAAATAATGAAAATAAAATAATAAAGTGTGGCCTACTATTATATTTTAAAAATAAAAAGGGAGTATTAATTACAAATACAATTATTTTATATTAAACTTAAAAATAAAATGCTAATATTTACTTTTTTATATATGAATTTTCAAACTTAAATTATTTTTTTTTTAAATTAGAGTTCAATTTAATCAGTCAACTAGTATAATAAGACATTTGGGCCGTTACCAATCAAATGAAATCAGTATCAACAAAATTAATCTTTGCAATGTAGAGGAAAGACAGAAACTGCATCTGAAGTGGAATAGATATATTTACCCACTATTTAATGCAGCTCTGAAGGACATGGAGTGCTTTATCTGCAGTTACAAATGAATAAATAATGTTTTGATCCATAAAACGTTGATATTTAATACTGATGATAATAATACTGCATGGACGTGGTAGTATATAGTTGATAATAATACTGATATTTGAAATTATTGAAATAAAAAATACTGTAAATGTGAAATTAAAATGTATATATATATATATAAAATTTAAATATAAGGCTACATCTATATACAATGTTTTACATGCTTGTTAAATGCCAATATGCATTTTGTTAATAGACAATATATAATAAACATGAATGTTTCTCTCTTGCTGCTGCGGATTTCAGCTCCTGAAGTCTTGATAAACTCTAAAGGTGTGCAGAATAAGTCGTACAAATAGATTTCGCTGAGCTGTTGGCCTGAATAAGGGTCAGTTTCTGCTTTCTCATCATCACATTATATTCGGAAGCAGATGACCAGAGCGTTTGGGCCACCTGCTTTTACCGCCAGGCATGTGGATCGGACGGCTATGAGGACAAACCCAGGGGTCCTGATTTCAGTGGTGGGAGGACATGCAGGAATACTTGTCTTTGAAATTGAAAACTAGTGTACTGCATACTTACAGCATGTTCTGCGTATTGCCCGCAGTTTAGAATAGCATGTGAAAGCATGCAGTAAACGACAATACACATTACACACATTGTTGCAACATGATCCAAATCATCCAAAATGATTTTTTTTGTCTAACTTAATAGTATACACAGTGTCGTATCTAGAAGTTTGGGATGCATAAGATTATTTTTCTCTTCTGCCCACCAAGGCTGCATTTATTTGACCAAAAATACTGTAAAAATAGTGAAATATTATTACAATTTAGAATAAGTGTTTCTATGTGAATATCTGTTAAAATGTAATTTATTTCTGCGATCAAAGCTGTATTTTCAGCATCATTACTCCAGTCTTCAGTGTCACATGATCTTCAGAAATCATTCTAATATACTGATTTACTGCTCAACAAACATTTCTGATTATTATCAATGTTGAACACAGTTGAGCTGCACAATATTTTTGTGGAAACCATGCTACATTTTTCAGGATTCACAGATGAATAGAAAGTTCAAAAGAACAGCATTTATTTGAAATAGAAATCTTTTGGAATATTATAAATGTCTTTATTTTTGATAAATGTAATGCATCCTTGTTTAAAAAAGTATTAATTTCTTAAAAAAATCCATATCATTCTATATATTCTGCCACTATAAAACAATAGAAACAAATCTATATTTACAGAAAAGTACCTATATCTGTGTATTTTCACAGAATGAAACAGTACAAGCGACGACATCAGAGGAAGTGTGTGAGTGTGTGTGTGTGTGTGTGTGTGTGTGTGTGTGTGCGTGCCGTACCATCAGTGTTTGCCCTCTGGGTCTCATTTCATGGTTTAAAAAAAGATAATGAAAAGCTACTTGAAAATGGTCTATTAAAACTGTAGTGCAGATCACAGCGCGCTCCTATTAACGGCGCAGACGAGAGGCAGCTGCTGTGAGCTCCGCGCTCGGCCTCATTCCTCGTGTCTCCGGAGGCTCCAGCAGTCAGAGCAGAACCGGACGCTCCCAGAGCTGATGACTGGTCAGCAGAAATAGCTTGACTCGAATCACAAACGCACTGAAGAGTCTGATCCCAAAATAGTCATACAGACCAGTACTGAGAAGCTGTTTAAAGCAATAGTTCAGCCAAAAATGAAATGAATCCTCAGGTCATCCCAGATCAGGATGAGTGTGTTTCTTCATCAGGTTTGTAGAAATGTGTCTCTGCATCAGTGTCTCAGCATTGGATGCTCTGCAGTGAATGGGTGCCGTCAGAATGAGAGTCCAAACAGCTGATAAAAACATCACAATAATCCACACCACTCCAGTCCATCAGTTAACATCTGGAGAAGACAAAAGCTGAAACACATCCAGCATTAAGATGTTTTTAACTAAAATATGAGTCCATAATCCATAATAACTCTTCCTCCAGTGATAAAGAGTTCTGGTCTGAATCAGGAGAGAATTCAAGCACCGTTTACAAGACAAAACGGCTCTAAACAAATATGTGGCTGGATTTTGATGTGAGAGACGACAGGAGATGGGCTTTTTCACTGCAGGAAGAGTTATTATGGATTATTTTGATTGATGTAAATAATTGTTTTGTTTTTTTTAGTATCATTGAGATACTATTATAGTTTTTACTTATATTCTGAATCTTTTTTTTGTTTGTTTTAAATATATTTCTGTTTTTATTTTAATTTTTAAGAATTTTGTTCTATGCTTTTGTCATTTTTAATACTTTTTGTTTTTTTAAATATATGTCTGTATATTTTTTATACATTTTTATTCCAGTTTTAGTTATTTTAGTTCATAAAGTTAAACTAAATTAAATGAGAAAAAAAGTTTATACACACAAAACCAAAATTGATTTAAATATATTTATTCAGACACCTTCAACATTTCTCACATTATATCACAGTTTATTCACTATAGTTTAGAAAATGGTAATAAAATATGACAGGAACTCAGTTAAACTGTGTCAGAAAAAAATAATCTTGATAATGTCAGATAACTTTGATAGAAAGGTATGTAATGAATTCAGCTGAAGAGCTGTCAGCTGTTAAATTTAAGAACACAATTAGATAAAAACCAATTTAGCTCAACCAATCACCAAGCAATGCTTCATTTTTTATATTTTAATCTGAGAAATTGCTGTAAATTCAGGTATATGCTTGTAGTTTTCTGGAGTTTCTGTCTCTCTCTCCGCTGAGAGTTGGTTTCTGCAGAATAAAGGATTTCAGGGCTTTAACAGACAGGCGGTGACCTCTGACCCCGGCCCGCCGCGGGGATGCGGTTCCCATAGGCCGCGGCTCCCATTCAGCGCACAGTCACGGCCTCTTAATGCAGCTCACAGTCTCTGGATTCAGTGGAGGTGTGATCCGATGACATGTATTTTTAATGAGGGGCGACGTCTTTGTTGGCCAGACACAATATCCCGGCGCTGGAGAATGAGAACGGGCCCCTGGCGGTCCCGCATGCAAAATCCCACTAGATGTTTTCCTTTTTAATCTGTCATTCTCTCATTTCTCCACCTCTTTCTCTGAGCTAAACGTCCATCGGTGGCTTTGGCAGTCAGATGTGGAAAAAAGAAGAAAAGTGTCCTAGAAAAGTTTTATTTTAGTCTCTGTTAGAGCCTGTGATAATGTTGTCACAAAGCAGACCGCCCAGAGATCACAGAGTTAAACACAATCATACAGCGCTTTGTTAGGAACTGTAAACATGGGTAGAAAGCATCTTCAGACTGAAAAAAACTATTCACACACATTAACACACAGTGACAGTGATCAACAGTGACAGTAAAGACATTGACAATGTAACATAAGATTTCAGTTTCAAATAAATGCTGTTCTTTTGAACTTTCTATTCATCTGTGAATCCTGAAACATAAAATGCATCACAGTTTGCACAGAAATATTGTGCAGCACGACTGTTTTCAACATTGATAATAATCAGAAATGTTTGTTGAGCAGTAAATCAGTATATTATAATGATTTCTGAAGATCATGTGACACTGAAGACTGCAGTAATGATGCTGAAAATACAGCTGCAGATCACAGAAATAAATTACATTTGAACTGATATTCACATAGACTACGTGTTTTGAGTTTGAGCTCTGTCAAGTTGATTCTTTATCGTCTATTTTTTTTATCTTAAAACTATTTTATACACTATCTTTTTCGTTTTTATAACGTGTGAATATATCCACAATAGCATTCTAAAACAAAAACAATCGGAGCGCCTTGTTATCACTAGTTTTATTTTGATTTCTCGTGTTTGCTATTAGCTTATAGCCCGTTAGCATAGGCAGCGTGCCTGCCGCTAATCTAGTTTACACTGCTAATACTCTATTCACACACATTGCCTTTGTCTCACTCTTATTTGCTTAAATGGCGGATTTGTGTCTACCTTTGAGTGCAGGTGAGGACACGTTCGAGCTGCATTCGGTGCAGCTGGAGCTGGAGGCCGTGGAGAAGCAGATCCGCGACCTGGTGGAGAAGCAGGCCCAGCTGAAAGAGAGGAGAGCCGCGCTGGAAACATCCCGGGCTGAAGCTCACAAGTCCGGGGTAAGTATACAGCACGCTGCTAACACTCCCACCACCTCTACTCCGTGCGTTTCTCTATACAGACACTGTGCACCCAGGACGCGGTCTTCACAGATGTCCTTCACTCCGGCGCCGGGACGCCACGGACCCTGGGTGCAACAACAGCAGCGGAAGACGCGAGCCAGGCCCTGGGGGACAACCTCGCCGCCTCCGGTCTTCGAGATCTCCACCCGGAACCGCTTCGCTCCCCTCCGCGAGACGGAACGCGACGCTGTGATCGTCGGAAGCTCCATCGTCCGGCACGTCCGTGCTACGTTAGCTGAAGGTAAAGTGCACACACACCGTTTACCCGGTGCTCGTGTTCTCGATGTTTCTGCGCAGATACCCGCGATCCTGAAGGGCGATGAGAGCATCGGGGCTGTCGTGCTGCACGTGGGGACTAACGACATCAAGCTGCGGCAGACGGAGACACTGAAGAGGGACTACAGGAGCCTGATCGAGACGGTACGCAGCACATCGCCCGCGGCGAAGATCATCGTGTCAGGTCCACTTCCGACGTATCGACGAGGACACGAAAGGTTCAGTAGACTGTTTGCTTTAAACGAATGGTTATTGTCATGGTGTAAAGAACAGAAACTGCTCTTTGTAAATAATTGGAATCTTTTCTGGGAGCGTCCTAGGCTTTTCCGTGCTGATGGCCTGCACCCCAGCAGAGTCGGAGCGGAACTCCTGTCGGACAACATCTCCAGGACGCTACGCTCCATCTGACTAGTAAGCCAATTCTCAAATGACTTTTGTTCTACCCACTTAAATGATAGAAGTACCCGCGTTGTCCAATCTATACAGACTGTGTCTGTCCCCCGAATAGCGAGGTCAAAATATAAATTTAATGCAGGATCTAGAAAAAATCTGATCGTGATTAAACCAGAAAAACACAAAATAAATGAACAAAAACGATTTTTGAAGCTTGGGCTCCTAAATATTAGATCACTTGCACCCAAAGCAGTTATTGTAAATGAAATGATCACAGATAATAATTTTGATGTACTCTGCCTGACTGAAACCTGGCTGAAACCAAATGAATATTTTGGTCTAAATGAGTCTACTCCACCAAGCTACTGTTATAAACATGAGCCCCGTCAGACTGGTCGTGGCGGCGGTGTGGCAACAATATATAGTGATATTCTCAATGTTACTCAGAAAACAGGATACAGGAGGTTTAAGTCATTCGAAATACTTCTGCTTAATGTTACACTGTTAGATATGCAAAATAAATCTCTCTTATCTCTTGCTCTGGCTACTGTGTATAGACCGCCAGGGCCATATACAGATTTCCTAAAAGAATTTGCAGATTTCCTCTCAGATCTATTGGTTAATGTTGATAAACTGCTAATTGTCGGAGATTTTAACATTCACGTTGATAATAAAAATGATGCGTTAGGACTTGCGTTTACTGACCTAATAAACTCTTTTGGAGTCAAGCAAAACGTCACCGGGCCCACTCATCGTTTTAATCATACGCTAGATTTAATTATATCGCATGGACTTGATCTTACCGATATAGATATCGTACCTCAAAGTGATGATGTTACTGATCATTTCCTTGTATCGTGCATGCTGCGTATTACTGATATTAATTATATGGCTCCGCGTTATCGTCCGGGCAGAACTATTGTTCCAGCCACCAAAGACAGATTCACAAATAACCTGCCTAATTTATCTCAACTGCTCTGTGTACCCATAAATACACATGAACTAGACGAAATGACTAGCAACATGGGCACTATCTTCTCTAATACATTAGAAGCTGTTGCCCCCCTCAAATTGAAAAAGGTTAGAGAAAAATGTACTGCACCATGGTACAACAGTTATACCCATTCTCTCAAGAAAGAAACTCGTAATCTTGAGCGGAAATGGAGAAAAACTAACTTGGAAGTTTTTAGAATTGCGTGGAAAAACAGTATGTCCAGCTATAGACAGGCTCTAAAAGCTGCCAGGGTAGAGCATATCCGCAAACTCATAGATAATAACCAAAACAATCCAAGGTTCTTATTTAGCACAGTGGCTAGACTAACAAATAAACAGACACCGCCCGATCTAAATATTCCCTCACAATTTAATAGTAATGATTTTATGAATTTCTTTACTGATAAAATAGATAACATCAGAAATACAATATCAAATGTAGATTCTACTGCGTCTAGTATTTCAGCTTCATTCATCGCACCCAAAGAAAAACTGCTGTGCTTTACAACTATAGGACAGGAAGAGCTAAATAAACTTATCAGTGCATCTAAACCAACAACATGTTTATTAGATCCTGTACCCACTAAACTACTGAAAGAGTTGTTACCTGTAGCAGAAGAACCGCTTCTCAATATTATTAACTCATCGTTAGCCTTAGGTCACGTCCCAAAACCATTCAAGCTGGCGGTTATTAAGCCTCTTATTAAGAAACCACAACTAGATTCTAATGAACTGGCAAATTACAGACCCATTTCAAATCTTCCGTTTATGTCAAAAATTTTAGAAAAAGTTGTGTCTGCTCAATTGTGCTCCTTCTTGCAAAAAAATGATCTCTATGAGGAATTTCAGTCAGGTTTCAGGCCTCACCATAGCACAGAAACTGCACTTGTTAAAATTACAAATGACTTGCTTCTTGCTTCAGATCAAGGCTGGATCTCATTGCTAGTATTACTTGATCTTAGTGCTGCGTTTGACACTATAGACCATGATATACTCATAGATCGACTACAAAACCATATTGGTATTCAAGGGCAGGCTTTAAGGTGGTTTAAATCATACCTGTCCGATCGCTACCACTTTGTTCATTTAAATGGAGAGTCATCACAATTATCACCAGTAAAGTATGGAGTACCACAAGGATCAGTCCTAGGTCCTCTTCTATTTTCAATATACATGTTGCCTCTTGGTAATATTATTAGAAAATACGGGATTAGTTTTCATTGCTATGCTGATGATACTCAACTATATATCTCAACAAAACCAGGTGAAACTTCTAAACTATCTAAGATAATAGATTGTGTAAAAAATTTAAAAGATTGGATGACCAATAATTTCCTCCTATTAAATTCAGATAAGACAGAGATATTACTTATTGGACCAAAAAACAATACACAGAATCTCTTGGATTACAATTTACAACTTGACGGATGCACTGTCACATCCTCTAAAGTCAAAAATCTGGGTGTTATATTAGACAGCAACTTGTCCTTTAAAAATCATATTTCCCATGTTACAAAAACAGCATTCTTCCATCTTAGAAACATTGCCAAGCTTCGAAACATGCTACCTGTTTCTGATGCAGAAAAGCTAGTTCATGCATTCATGACCTCTAGACTGGACTATTGTAATGCACTGTTAGCTGGTTGTCCTGCATCTTCAATAAACAAGCTACAGATAGTCCAAAATGCAGCGGCTAGAGTTCTTACAAGGTCAAGAAAATATGATCATATTACCCCAATTTTACAGTCTCTGCACTGGCTACCTATTCAGTTCCGTATCATTTACAAATTATTATTACTTGCCTATAAGGCCCTAAATGGTTTAGCTCCTGCGTACCTAACTTGTCTTCTACCACGCTACAATCCAACCCGCTCCTTAAGGTCGCAAAACTCTGGACTTTTGGTAGTACCTAGGATAGCAAAGTCCACTAAAGGAGGTAGAGCTTTTTCACATTTGGCTCCCAAACTCTGGAATAGTCTTCCTGATAACGTTCGGGGTTCAGACACACTCTCTATGTTTAAATCTAGATTAAAGACACATCTCTTTAGCCAAGCATTCACATAATGCATTTTATAATCTTGTACTGTAGTATATCTGATCAAATGTACATTATTATTATTCTTTAGCTTGGGATGGAACAGCAGCTACGCTAATTATGTTTCTATTTGTCTCTGTTTCTGCCACGGGATTAACATCCCGTGGTAATTAGGAATGACAGAAGCTTCAGTCTGGATCCAACCCCTAAATGATCTGAGATGACCGAACACCTGAGAAAAGATAATGCCAACCCCTCAGAGGATGCCAACGCTCAGACAACATACAGAATTACCAAATGACCACTGGAACTAGTTGAGACCTTACAATCTGACTTTGCTGCAGTTAAATTGAACTGCTGGTTTGTTGGCCAGAGGCCAATGTTTGATATTGATATTGTGATATGTTTGATATTGTGCAGTTGCTTTGACACAATTTACATTGTTAAAAGCGCTATATAAATAAAGGTGACTTGACTTGACTTGACATAGAAAACAGCTGTTTTAAATTGTAATAATATTTCAAATTTTTTGCAGTATTTATGAACAAATAAATGCAGCCCTGGTTAGCAGAAGAGACTTCTTCCGAAACATTTGAAAACAACCTTAAACTTTTGAACAACAGTATAAATCAGAACATTAAAACGGTAAATGCATTAAATTCCTCAAATGTTTTGGCAATCTTACATGTGCTCTCTACAGATTTAGATCTCAAAAATGTCTAACTGCTCAAATTTGCCAAAAAAAGCTTCTTTACACATTTATTTTATAGCTCTATTGCACTCACTTGTGTCTATTGTCTTCTAAGGAACATCTGAGACAAAGATGATACTTCAATCAAATAGAACTGAAATCTCATATTTGTGAAGATCTCAGACACAGTTTGACAATCAGTGCTGAAAACACACACACACACAAACACACACCTGCCACTGATGTTTAAGTGCCTTTCTAATACAGATCTGCTCTCAGACACACTTATAAACCCCCACAGCCTCACACACTCACACACACACACACACACACCCAGACAGTCTAAAAGTGCTAACTAGATACCCTTCCACCGCCAACACACACACACACACACACACACACACACACACTCACTCAGTAGTCATGCAGTCAGCATTTCATCAAAACTTTGGTTTATTTACCAAAGCTTTTGCTTACATTTACTTTACTTACAAATGTGACCATGGTAAAAAATATCCTTGGTGTTATATAGTTACCATATATAGTTACAAAACCGAATATTTATCAACTTTAAATGTAAAAACATGTAAACATGCGTAAAATGCCAGTTTGATTTCAAACATTATTTTTTGCTATTCAGAAATGAACTGATCTGAGGGATGTTAAATATGCTGTATTTGATAGCGTTTATGATCTTTGTGTGTTTCTGTTGAGATGAGGTGGAGCTGTTGACCCTGATCTCCCAAACATAATGATGTCTGGGTCTAAACACCAACACACACACACACACACAGCTCATATCACCCAGGACAATGACCTCTGTGTCTGTCTATAGGCTCAGGTCACTGCACAGTCTGTCTGGGCCGCTCAAACACACACACACACACACACACACACACACACACTCTGTCTGGGTTCCTAACATGACCTCTGGTTCCGGGGTAAAGAAACCCCCTGAGACCCAAATAACACGACCCACGGGACAATAACAGTAGACACACACACACACCTCCAAACGTCTCGCTTTCATGAGCGTCACATGATCAAAACTACAAACATCAACTTATTACATTAAAGCGACGGTTCACCCATTTACTCACTCTCAAGATGTCCCAAACATTTCAAATATTGTAAATATTGTAGAAATAGCAAACAAATGTCTATATTTTAGAGTGACAGCAGTTTCATGAGACATTAAGCTTTGTTTTAACGTGGTAAATTAATACAATAAAAACTACGCCTGTTGTTTTATCCATCGCTCACGACTCACGACTGTCGCATTTAAGGTGGAAAAGTTCCTATACCCACACACACATCTCAAAGTACAGCCTGATATTAATATTAATGAACTAAACAATTACACCTGCAAGAAAGCACATAACTTGTACTCAAAATGAGTCTAAAATGTAAAATAATAAGTCTAATTAGAGATAGTAAACATCCACTTCCAGAAGCACAAATATATATTACAGTTTGTGAAAATATTATTAGAAAATGTTAACAATAATTTTAAATACAGTTTTATTCATCCCATAATTATTTTTGTAATGCGTTTTAATTTGGTAAAGTCATGATTTTGTTATAACGATGCTGTTTTTCTGCTAATTGCAGTGGTTATTATTTACTATTTTTCAGTCTTATTTTTAATGCATTGTATTAAAACCAGTTATGGTCAGTTTGACCGGCAAACATCACAATAATTATTAATTATAACAGTATATGGAACCCACAACAATTTAAAAAAATAAAAATAAAATGTTTTAAAAAGTGAGATTTCCATGATATTTTGATGAAAGAAATAACATGATCTGTTTGGTAACTATATGAATATTTTATGATTTTAAAATTCAAAGAGTTCCATGGTATTGCTTAAAATCCAGTGTTGTGTTTTAAGGGTCATGTGTAAGTGTGAATGAAATGTAATGCATTTTCTCTGTCATTTATTTTGTATGAATCATACTATTACACACAGAGTGATGGACTAATGTTGCTTTCATGCTCTTTTCCACAGTCAAGACGTGAAAGACAAACTCGGGTGGATATGACCTGCTGATGGGTCCTGTGTCACCCTGAAGATTTACTGATGTCACTTCCTGTAATGCTGAACAGGAAGCTGGAATCAGCTGGAGGATGAACTCAGCGTTATGTTTGGTTTTTATGATCTTGTTCATTTTTTTTACTGACTTTCAGTGCAGAAAACTAAAATACTGTGGATATATGCTGATATCCAGCATCACCTGCAGAAGCACATTAAACCAGGTAAGTGAATCTAGTAATGCACATGCCGTTATTTTGTTAAACATGCTTAGAGTTGCATTTCAACATATGCACATAACCGCTCTATTTCACACACACACACACACACACATTCATTTTGATAACACTTGGACCTGTAATTTAGATTCACTAATGCAATGACTCTCAGAAACGCTTCATTCACCTGATTCAATAATTAATACTGCAATGAGCAACTGCTTATGAGTAAAGCTGCAATTCATCATTGTGTACTTGAGGAATAATGAATGTGTGATGATTTTCAATAAAGCTTCTACGTATGTTATATGACACTGTCTGGTGTGAGTATTTGATATTGTGGTTTATGCCATTATATAAGTAGGTTTTAGGTATTTGTTTGTGCATGCATATTCTGGCATTCAGTCAATGTGAGATCAGAGTGTCTAATATCGTTGATCGTTCATTCACTAACAGCCAAGAAGACTTATTCTATATACACTGACATAAATAATGCATGGATTAATGAGTAGAAATACCTTTAAGCCCACAGAGTAAATGAGTCAACTACTAATATATATAAAGTTTCACAATTGTTATTTTAATGTTATGATGAGTGTTGGTTTGGAAAGGTCAGATATTGAGACCAGAGCTGACCGACATTGTTCTTATTGCTTTCGAATAAAAACATATAAAAATCACAAATTAAACATTTGTTAGTTACTCAAGGTTACATGCCATTTAATAAACTACTGGGAAACTGGTAAATACGGGAAGCCCAAGGGGATACGCATTAAACAAACAAAAAAATCCTTCAACTGATTTTCTAAAAATTTATAAAATTTTAATAAAATAAAAAAGCATGTCACTCACCATTTCTCTGGTCATCCGCGAGACTTTGAACCCGCATCTGTCAATCATCATTCAATCTGCAGGACAAAAAAGGTGTGGCTTCTTCTCAAGCGTTTGACACTGAAATGGCTTTTTGCCTCCAGACCAAGAAAAAACGGAGAGATCATCTTTTAAGAATATTTCGAGAAGCCTAGATCAACTTCGACCAAACGAGAAGCCAATCATGACCTCTGGGGCTTCGGTTCGGATTGAAATAAATATAGAAATAAATAAGAAACCAACAATATCCTTAAAACATGCTTTGGTAAAAAATCACGGTGTTTTCTTTCGTAATTGTCTTTGAACAGGGAATTCTCTTTCAGCTTTTTGGAATAAAAGTATTTTGTAGTATCCTATTCGAATATCAAACATGCATCTGAATATTAGAATTTTAAAAATATGCATTAATATTGATCAGACGTTTTTTTGTGTTTTCTGTGTGTTGTTGTATTGTAATCAATCTGCTGGTGTGTGTGGTGTGTCTAAAAAATTAAGATTATTTACATTCCATTATGGACACGCCCCTTTCTGACATCCTCCAGTCAGATGTTTCCACAACTGTGACATCATTTCCTGTGAAGTACAGTGAGCCAATAAACCAAATACAGTGCATGCAATAAACACCAAGTTCTTATAAAAATTCTACATTTATTTGCATGTATTGTATTTTTTTAAATAAAATAAATTAATAGCAGTGATAATCTATCTATATATTGTTATTGTGGGAACATTAGCCTGATTACAGCATGAAAAGAGGCTCTTCTGTGTACTGGATTATAATGGTATCTCTTGTGGTGTTTGCAGAGACTCTGATGAGGAGTGATTGGAGGCAGCAGCATCAGTTGTCTGCAGCGGAGGCTGCTGTGCTGTAAATTATTCATGAGCAATTTGAATACATGCAAATACATTGACACAGCTCCAGGTACCTATGGCAACGCCCGGTGACCCCGCCCACAGCATCAGCACCAGCAGTCCTGAGTGCTTTTGTTCATCTGTGTGAGAGCTCGATTCAGAGATGAGGACAAAAACATCTCTGTATTCAACAAATGCATATTCATATATGTAATGTATAATAATAATAATGATGATGATGATTATTATTTTACTATTTAAAAACAAAATAAATATTAAGACATAATAAATACTTTTATATTATTTTAAGTTTGTTAATTTATTATTAATAAACAAATAATAATATATTATATTTTTTGTTACATTATGGTATAATATTAATATTATTGTCATTATATATACCGCATAATAATAGATGATAATTTTATATTATTTTAAAATGGTCGTTGTTGTTATTTATTATGAATAAATAATACAAAATAAACAGTAAATAATATTCTATTATAATATAATATTAGTAATAATATTAATAATAGTTATTTTATTATTTTAAAATGATGATGATGCACTTTCAAATAAGTTGTTTAGTTTCTAAAAATTATTTAGATTAAACATAATTTTAAAAAATCTATAGTTAACTAAAACACCATTGTATTAAGACAGAGGGGTCGATCAGGTCAAGTTCAGGGGTTTCTAGAAGCAAAGCTGGAGGATTCAGTGGAGAATAAGAGAACATTCACCACTCTAAATAATGCTGGCTTGTTTCAACCCAATTTTGGGTCAAATATGGACTAACCTAATTATTGGGTTAAAAATTTAATTTAAAAAAATTAACCCAACAGTTGGGTTAGTCCATATTTGACCCACAATTTGTTTTTTTTTTTTAGAAAATAATCCTACTGTTGTTAATAATAATAATAAATATGACTGTATATATATATAAAAATGCATAATGTATATAAATTCTAATTAATAATTTTTTCTTACTTTTTATTTCTTATGTACCTTTTGCTTAATGCTTATGTAAAGTACTTTGTTATACAAATAAACAGGTCAGTTCAGTACAAGCACTATGAGGTTAAATAGAGGAGATGGGGCAAGTTGTCACAGTGTCTGTATCAGGCTTTGAATCAAAAGCCAAATAATACACATGCTTTCTTCTCTTTTGTGTGCTGGTTTGAAATTCTGTCCTTTAAACTAAAAATTAATGTTAATATATTTTGGCAATCATGTGAACACAATTAAATCACAATGACTATACAACTGAAGGGAGAAATGAACTGAGACTGAGAGCTTGAACTGTTTGCATTTCATATAAGTCCTCATGCTTTTCATATTTTGTTGTTAAATGCAATGCATTCATTAGTTTCTGTTGTGCAAAACAATAGTTTGATGTGGTTGCGTTAATCTTTGCATTGCTATTATACATTTTTACCTGTTTTTAATCAGCTGTATGTTATGGAAATGGCTTTTTTGTAACCCTAGAAAGTATATTTCATATTTCATGCAAGGAGATGATTCTTAAACAGCAGAGATAAAAGACAAAGAGCCTCATCTGCTGCTTCATGCTGCCATCTAGAGGACATAGACTCAAACACACATTTCCCTCCAGCCATCGAGCAAATATGAATAAAAGACGGAAAAGGCTTGATTATAATGCCATTAGTTTAATATACATTCATTTGGCACAAATCTTTTCAATTTATAAATTATAGTCTTGAACCCAGATGCTTCCAAACGAGTCATTTCAGTGAAAGATTTGTTCGATTCTGTTGAAACAGCAAGAATGAAACACGAAACACTTTGTAACGAACTCCACAATGAATCCCATCAGAGACTCTGCACCGAAACATTACAATAAACATGAATTCTGCTTCCAAACACAGAGAGAGTCCAGAACTGAAACTCCAATGAACAAGCAGACCATCCGTGACTCGAAACATCGAATCTTTGAGTCGATTCAAACCAATCTCTGCGTTTTATTAGGCGTTTAAAATGCATTTAATGCCATTTGTAACATTTTAAGAGACATCTGGATGATAATCATTGTGCTTTGAGCGATTGTCAGGTTAGTAGAGATTTTAGTTTGTTCAGAAAAGACTGAGATGATTATGAGTAAATACAACGGCCCCAAGAAGAGTCTTAAAACACATTCCAAATGTCTGAACGCCACTAAATGAGATTACAAAAATACCAAAATAAATGTCATTTGTTATAAAGAAAGATACGCAAACCGGTTTGTTCGGTTTAAAATGTAATACAGGTCAGATTCAGACACATCTGAAGTGAACAAATACTTGTTGGAGTCACTGTATCAATATTTCAGTTCAGAAATGAAGGTCCAGATGAACTGTGTAATTACTGTCACTGTGAGTAACGAAGTATTTTAAAACCTCTCATGACAGTAAATGAACAAACACACTAATGATGAAAGACCAAACGTGGTGTGAACATGTTATTTGTTCATAATCTGAACAACTAGTTGAGCATTGGTTAGTTACAGCAGTCAGTAACACTGTTATATGTTTATGTTCATACACTATATTGCCAAAAGTATTGGCACCCCCTTCTAATGAACAGGTTTGACTACTTTAGTAATTTCTATGAGATTACAGTAGAAATTACTGAAGTAGTCAAACATGGGGTGACCCAGTACTTTTGGTAATATAGTGTATGTTTGCTTTCTCTCTCCAGGCACTTGGGAGCCGCAGTTTCATACGTGTGTAAAACGCACACACACACGCACACACGCGCACACGCGACTCACATCACAATACACACATTGATCACATCACTCTCCTGTCCTGGATAAAAGGATAAAAAGGGTGAATCTCATGAAGAGATGACTCATATTTCAGCCCAAAATAAATTAAAAAGGATTGTCGTTTCTATATTGCAGGGGAAAAAGTAGAGTGAATTAAATTATGTGCATTAAAGTATAATTTAGGAGAAAAATATGTAATACATTTTTGCATAAATGTATATACATAATTACCTAAAATTATGTATAAATTTTTAATTAAAATTCTAATCTTAAATGCAGTATAAAAATACTACCAGAAATTTAATTTTATTTTATATTAATATATATATATATATATATATATATATATATATATATATATATATATATATATATATATATATATATATATGTTTTTTTTACATACATATATACACACACACACACACACATATATATATAAAATATAAAAGTGTACATTATGGTAGTAATTCTAATTTCTATCATTTTAATTTCTAATTAATTTAAAATAATAAAAAAAAAAAAAAAAAAAAAATATATATATATATATATATATATATATATATATATATATATATATATATATATATATAACCACCATAAAGTGTACTTGCATATACTTTTATTAATAAGAATTATATAATATATATACATATAATGCACACACATACATACATATATATATATATATATATTTATTGTTTTAATTAGAAATTAAAATTCTAGAAATTATAAGTACTACCGTAATGTACAGTACCTTTATTCTTTTAAATGCATAATTTGAGGAAAAAGCATTTAACTGGTGTGAAAATATGATGCCAAAAAAAAAGAAAAAAAAAAAGCTCTTTATGTGAAATAAAATTGAAAATATTCTACAAATAGATTTTTTTTTTTTTCCAATTATGATTATTTATTTATTTTTACAGTAAAATTTGACCTGGAGGAGTTGACTGTTTTCATGAGATTCACCCTGATATGAACATGACAGATTAACGCCCTCTGCTGTTCACAAACACACACACACACACACACACACACACACACACACACACACACACACACACACACGCGTGCTGTAAACTCAAAATGCATGTGTGTGTCTTCATCAAATCCCCTGATGTGTGTGAAAACACAGACATAAAGTGGGACAATGAAGAAAATAGTGTTTCCAGACACGCTTTCAGTCAATATTGCACTTACAGGACGTTCTGTCTGAGACGGCAGGAGACGGAGAGAAAAACATTCAGTGTCTCTGTACCGAACACACACTCGTTCTGAACACACACCGCAGAAATCAGCTTCTTAACCTGTGTTCTTGTCTTGCTTTCCCGTACAAACTTCTAAACACTCTTAAAGTGGAGTAAGAAAAATTATTTTGCTTTCCCTTTGAAGACAGACATTTTTTCTGACCCTATTTGGAGATATTTTCTTCTCGTTTTAAGCATGAACTCACCTCATTTTGATTCATTTTAATAAAACAAGACTTAATATCTTGAGTCATTTTGCTTCAAGCAATTTAAAAATGTTTAGATATTTGTACAGGAAAACAAGACAAAAATACCAAGTAAAAAATCATTTTTGCAGTGCACATATGCATCAAAAACAGAACTTTAAACTAGTCACATGACGCCAGGCTTTTCCCGTCCTCCTCATTGGCAGCATTTGCTCAGGTTAAAAACAAAAAAAACAATAAAATGTTGCGTTTTTCTGCTACCGTGCACTGTGGCTGAACTGCTGAAGTTTGCGCAGCAGGATCTGCATGAGGTCGAAGGTCATGAAGCTGATGCCGACGGCGATGGGCCCTTTAACCCAGTTCATGCTCAGGCCCTTGTAGAGGCCGCGGATCACGCCCTCCTCCTTCACGATCTCACGCATGGTTCCCGAGATGCTGCCGTAGGTGTGTCCGGTGACGCCTGCCGTCTGCATGCGTCTGCGCACCACGTCCAGCGGGTAAGAGGCCGACTGACCGATCAATCCTGCGCATGCACCGAACGCCAGACGCTCATATGAGTACGGCTGAGAGCGGCCCGTGTGCTCTGGAACACAGAGATGCAAACAGGTCACATTTATTTATTTATTTGTGAACCTGGACCACAAAACCGGTCTTAAGTGTCAATTTTTCAAAATTGAGATTTATGCATCATCTGAAAGCTGAATAAATAAGCTTTCCATTAATGTATGGTTTGTTAGGATCGGACAATATTTGGCACTATTTGAAAATCTGGAATCTGAGGGTGCAAAAAAAAAAAATTAAATACTGAGAATTGCCTTTAAAGTTGCCTAAATGAAGTTCTTAGCAATGCATATTACTAATCAAAAATGAAGTTGATATATTTACGGTAAGAAATGTACAAAATATCTTCATGGAACATGATGTTTACTTAATATCCTAATGATTTTTGGCATAAAAGAAAAATCAATCATTTTGACCCATACAGTGTATTTTTGGCTATTGCTACAAATATACCCCAGCGACTTAAGACTGGTTTTGTGCTCCAGGGTCACATTTATTAACTTTTTAACGCCATGCCAGCATCAAGGCTATTTTCATGGCAATCTCTGAAGAAATTATACAAGGTATACAATTAACAAAATTTAAAAAAGACATTTCAGATGTACACAGACAAAAATTCAGGCGATTCATTTTTAAATAAATCGGTTAGACACACCTCTGAATAAAACCATTGTCTATTTACATTAAAACCTGTACAATCCAATAAAATATGATTTAGTTTGGCAAATAAGGCATGATGGTGGTTCTTCACCTTTTAATACATATCCATGTGTAAAGACCCGTTCACACCAAGCACGATAACGATAAAGATATATTGGTAAAATCGTTCTCAATATTAAAGAAAAGAATTCACACCACAGCTAAAATGATAAATGCACAGAGAAACGATATCGTTGGAATCATTTTCAGAACTATTTTTTCCAGCTGATGAACGATACAAACATTGACAACCAATCAGAATCAATCCTGCTATAACAAGCATGAGAATTTAAAGCATCAGACGCATGTGCACTTTGAATAAACAGACGATATCGTCCGCTGGTGTGGACGCATGCTCATTTGTAGTTACTTTAACTCTTTCCCTGCCAGCATTTTTTCTTTAATTTGCCAGCCACCGCCAGCGTTTTTGCTAATTTTCAACAAACTTTCATGGCCCCCAGAATATTTTGTTCTGAACATGCAATACATCAAAGTAAAATCAGACCTTCTACTTACAAAAAAAAAATGGTTTTATTCTAGCTTCAAGCAGTTTTTTTCATGCTCTGCATTTAACCCATCCAACGTGCACACACACAGCAGTGAACACACACACACACAGCAGTGAACACACACACACACACAGCAGTGAACACACACACACCCGGAGCAGTGGGCATTTATGCTGCGGCGCCCGGGGAGCAGTTGGGGGTTCGGTGTCTTGCTCAAGGGCACCTCAGTCGTGGTATTGAGGGTGGAGAGAGCACTGGACATTCACTCCCCCCACCTACAATCCCTGCCGGCCCGAGACTCGAACCCGCAACCGTTGGATTACGAGTCCGACTCTCTATCCATTAGGCCACGACTTCCCCGATTTACTGTAACTACATACAGAGCACTGTGCTTGCAACCACATGCTCTTTTAGAGAATTACACACACACCAGTATGCAGAGAGACATTAAAGAGGGTTTATTCTCCAAATAGCTTTAAATTGATGTTGCTGAAAAATGTGTTAATAAATGTTGCGTGTATGGACTCTTGTTTTTGTTCCACGTTAGCTTCCTGCCCACTATTTTTTTCCTCTTACAAAAGCCACAAAGCCTTCTAAGAAGACAGTAAAGGCTTAAGTCATACCTGAGCTGTAGTTAGGCTGAAACTTGAAAGTTAAGTTGCACAATGTTTAGGTTTTATAATTTTTTTTTTTATTACTATTATTTTGATTTATGTCTTGGTTTTAGGTTGTACTGTGTTTATCTTTTTTAAAAGTAATTTGAAATTGATTTTTATATTTGTATTTGCATTTTGAATGTAATATGGCAATTAAATGCACTAAATGGGTTTAGTTTTCACAGTTATTAATATATGCAATTTCAGCAATAAAAACATTTTCTAAAAAGGAAACAAATTACTTGTTCATTTTAAGGGACCTGTCTTATTTTCTCTTGTATATTTAGTATTGCTCCTTAATAAAGAAAAAGTACTTCTTACCCGATTAATCGATGGAATTTTCAGTAGAATACTCTATTACTAAAATATTCGATAGCTACAGCCCTAGTTACCACTGTATCTTTCTATAAAAAAAAAAAAAAAAAAAAAAAAAAAAAGCAGCATTTGAATATAGTTTATTTATAATTATTTTCAAATGTTCCATGCACTGTCAGTATAAAATAACTTCATTATTGTTTGTTTAATTCTAACAATTAAGTTCTTGTTAAAAGTGAACCAAAATTAAAAAATAGTTTGTTTATAATTTCACAGGAGAAACTTGGTGTTGTTCCCAAGCAAAAGGAAATATATCGGTATCGGCCAAAATTTGTTGAAAAATATCGGCATATCAGATATCGGCAAATTTGTTAAAATATCCTAGTCCCGATGCATTGATTTATTTTCCCAGCCCTAGTTGAAAAGTGTTACTGTTTTATTGTGGTGCAATTAAAAACTAAATTAAAAGCATTCAATAATTCAAAACTAAAACAACACTGAAACCAAAATGCAAAAAAATCAAGTGTACTTTCATAGAAACTTCAGAGTTATAATAACCCTGAATCACACAGAGTCTGGCTTTACCTGCGTGGAGCTTCTTGAGCGTCTCGTAGGTGAAGAAGCTGAGTCCTGCGTACGGCATGACGCCGAGGATGGTGGGAGTGAATCCTCTGTAGATCGTCTGCAGCCCCTCCTCACGAGAGATACGGACGAACACGTGCAGGATGTTACTGTACCTGACCATAAACAACATCACACAACGACAACACATCAAACTCGCTGAGCCAGTATTCCCACAGCCTTGGAAAACCTGGATTTATTTTTTAAAATTGTGATTTCTAGTAGTCCTGGAAATGAATAACTCTGCCACACCAAGGGCATTTTATGCTCATTTTTCTAGTTATGTCAAGCTCTAAAATATTTTATCAGGTAGAAATCCTGGGTTTAAAAAAATAAATAAAAAAATCTGTCTTATTTTAGTATAATTGATATACTATTATAGAATGTATTGATATTTTATCTTTGAATATTTGAGCTTTTATTTTTACATTTAAATTTTTTTTTTTTTGGTAATTTCATCATGTGCTTTAGTCATTTGTACTAGTTTTCATTTTATTGTTAATATTTTAATTTAGCTTTCATTTATTTTATTTCACTTTTAGTTATAGTCATTTTAGTACTTAAACTTATTTCAAACTGATTTTTAAAACCTAATTTTATTTTAAAATTCTAATTAGATTTTTTCTTTCAAACCGATTGTCAAATTCTAGTTGTATTAAATGTAATAGTTTATTGAGTTTAAGCTTTGCATCTAATATTTAGGAAACACTTTATTTTAAGGTGCCATTATTACACATATTACAAGTACTTACTATTATAACAATTAATTACATGCAAGTTACCCTAAGCCAAACCCTAACTCGAACCATACAGTAAGTACATGTAGTTAATTGTTAATATTACTCAGTACTTAAATGTATAATTACACTGTAACAAGGACATCTTAAAATAAAGTGTAACCAATATTTCTACTGTATGTTATTTCAGCTTTATTTCAGTTAATGTTTACAGTTAACATTAACAACATCAATCCTTATCCAGTAAATCACAAACATTTGAAAAGCCATTCACTGGTTAAAGTGTGGGATGCCTGGAGAACATTCAACACTTAAAGCTTCTAGAATTCTGAAGTTATATTTTGAATTGTAATTATTTTAAACAGACATTACTCATTTCAGTAAATTAAAATAAATCAGTATAGTAAAAAAAAATCTAAAGTGTGTCATTCCAGCAGGTGAAGGCAGTTTAGTGGGTGAGATGATGCAGGTCTTACATCTCTTTGGGTGTGACGGCCATGCGCGCGCGGACCATGTCCAGCGGATACGTGATCATGGCAGCAGTGGTTCCCGCCAGCGAACCGGCCAGCAGCCGCGGCACAGGCGGCAGAGCTCTGCAAGACAACATGCCGTTTTATTTTGTGTAACTTGCTTATTTGATTTTGCTTTAAAATTTCAATTTAGTTTTGTTATATTTCAATTTCACAAAGAAACGTGCAGCAATAGCCTAATAAAAGGACACCTTCTCATGTACTGTATAATGTCTTCAATCTCATTTTGCTAAAAAGAAATTGTGAGAAAATTGAATCGTGAGTTGAGTGAATAGTTACATCCCTATTTTTTATATATTAAAAGTATGGTTTATAGCAAAATCAGCTCCAACAGTCGTTTTATGGCAAAAGCAGATAACTCCACATTTAATGTTTCAGAGTTAAACAAAAACACTCGTTTAATCTTTGTAATCTCCTCAGCTGACAATGTAGACGCCTGACAAGCTTTGTTGTTGTGATCATAGACTGTATATATTTATATATATATTTTTTGACTGTATGGTTGTGATTACATGCAATACACAGAGCTTTTTCCTCAGCATTGTAATGCGCTGCTTTTGCAAGGTTCCGTGAAAAAGTTTCAGCTTTTATTTTCCTTTTACGCCCTGAAGAAGATATCACGGGTTCATCAAGTTCATCATATTATCCATCCTCGATCACTTCAGCCAGCTTTGACAAAACTCCTCTCAGCGAGCACGTCTTTTATAAAGTGAAAGTAGCCTTGTCACCTGACCTAAATACAGTGCGCTGATTCGCTAGAATGGATTTATCGGCTTCTGTTCACAAACAACACGGGCGCTTGTCGGCTTCTGACAGTAAAACGTGAACGCGCGATGCCTTGGTAGTGGACAATCCCGGATAATATATTTCAAGGGATTCGTCCGGTTTTTCTACTTAAATCGCTATTGTGAGTAGGATTATTTCATCCATCGCCTCCCTTGCTAATTCCAAAATGTCGTTTTAGACGTAGTAACTGAGGCTTGAGCCGCTGAAAACAGACAAATGTATTGAGCGTGCGTGAATTAGCCTACCTCTCTGAGTCTGTCTCTCTTCAGTCTTCGGCAGCAGCGTCCCTACTAGTGAAACTTTAAGTTCATTTTCCTCACGAACAGTGCCGTTGTTACCTCGCTTCGCTTGTGAGAGATCTCATGTACTTTTAAGATGCTAAACTATTTACTGACAAATTCATCAGCAGCGCTAACAACATTAGCTCGTATGTTTTCATGTGTGTGTCTGTGAGGGAGAGAGAGCGGGAGAAATAGAGTATGTGCTTTACATACATAATAAAATTTAATTTTGTGGCAAAACATGGAAATGATCTGTCGAGAGCGGTCGAGAGCTGCCTGGAACTACTTTCGCCGTGCGTTCCCCTGAAAATAATTGCACGCCTTAGAACGTTCGTCAGCCAATCAGATTCAAGCATTCAATGGCCCCGTAGTATAAGTGGAGAATAATGCACTCTCACTCACTTGCCCTGGAAGCCATAATGTTGTCCCAGAATCCTCTTGTATTGTTCATGAGAGCAGAACTGGATGGCAGCGTATGGAATGACACGCACCATCGTGGCCGAGTTTCCCCTCCACAGACTGAAGAAGCCATCCTTCAGATACGTACGGTAAATGAACCTGTACGCCTCCTGGAAACCACAAACATCCCAAAATAAAATAGATTTTGTGTTTTGTTGTGCAATTCAATTCAATACCATTTAAACGTCACAAGCATTTAAAATAATATGCAAAACTACTGACATTACATCAAATAAGTATTCACAAAGACGGAGAAAATACTCACCTTAGCAGAGAATCTATTCGACGACACTAAAATGAGAAGATAAAGAGAAATATTTACAGTTTCAGCTGATAAAGAATAAATGAAACTTATAAGATATGGATTCCTATGCAACATTTATTGTGCAACTACAAGGTTTATTACTGTACAAACAAGAAAAAAAACATTCATACATCAGCTATAAACAGGATATCAGCTTTAAAATGTAAATTTACGCCCAATTTTAGTGGGAAGACACAGGGGAAAAAATAAATAAATACATTTTAAAAAAATCACCCTAGACCCAATGAGTTTTCTAAAACATTTTTAAAACAAAGTTTTAAAACAAAAATCTCTTTTTGTTGTTTTGTTTTAACAATTCAATATGACTATACACTAATAATAATAATTTATTATTGTTATTGTTTTCATTTAAATATTTATAGTATTAAGTTATAAAAATTAAACGAAATATATTACAATAGTAATATTACTATTGCAATATTATTATGATGTTATTATTATTATTATTGCTTTTATTCTAGCAGGAATCCACTGGAAGATCTTAAAGCTTTTATTTTGTTTGATTTATAAATGATTCTTATTACAAATTTGGAAAAAGATGACTGGCGTGCTGTGTTTTTAAATGCACGTTAGAAGTGACCTGGATCTAATCAAATCACAAGGTGCAAAGGTGACAAGTTTGCATCCTTGTTAAGTTCACACAGGTGTGCTAGCAGAGAAGCACAGGTGAGGAGAATCACATGAACTGATCCACTCACGCTTGACACTAGAAGAATGACACTTGCTTTGATAATCTGCACCTAATGCAATGACATTCAGACATCTACAGGCCTGATTGAGTGTTTAAATACTTCAGTGCATCTGTAAATGTTTAGTGAGTCAGTCAGGGAAGGTTAAAGTGCCCATATTATGGATTATGAAAGGTTCGTATTTTGGTTTTGGGAGACAATTCATTTTTCCAACCCCCTCCTTTGCGTGACGGTAATCTGCGGTGATTGGTCGATTTCATTTAAACCAGTGTTTGTGAGCTTTTACCGCTCCAAAAGCTACACCTAGTGGCAAAGAATGAATTTGCATTTTCATTCAAATCAACCTGAAAAGATCAACAAGTGGGAGGGCAATATGCTAATGTATCGTGTTGACTTCAACACGAAACGGCTTGGGATTCGTTTCAATGATTCAGAGTGGACTCTTTCTTTTGAGAGATAATAACTTTATACACGGTGCACTTTCAGATTGAAAAATTTGCAGGATGTTTTCATTCACTTTAAGAGCTGTGTTACACACTGCAAGAAAGGTCCTTTCTCAAAAATCCATAACAGGGGCACTTTAATAGGAGTTCTTGTTCTTGCCTTGGAAGATAATCTTGGTTCGGTCCAGCGGGGCGACGGCTGTTTTGGCCACGGCTCCTGCAAACGCCCCCGAGATCAGAGAGTTCAAGACCGAGTGACCCTGTTTAAAACCCTGCACACACACAGATCACACATTAGTTCTGATTCATGAGGATTTCAACATAGACACAAATGAAAACATCAGTCCATGTCTTCTAATAGATAACAGACACACCCAGAGTTAATCACGGAGGCTGTGATGCTATAACATGTCCAGGCAACACATACTGTGGTTTCTGAGATACACTCAAGCTTTTCCTCTAATCTTCATAAAGCAGAACAGGTTTATATTCACACTTCTAATCTGTATCCACCCACAAACCCTTGACCTGAATGATGACCGAACACAAGCAGAGCAGGAACACTGGGTTGAGTTCAACTCATCCAGTCCCAGCATGCTAAACGACTGAAAACTACAAGACTAGTCCTTCTGTTTGAGCAGCACTTTGATACAAATTCATTTTCCGTTAATCAAAATATGAAGGATCTAAAAACAACCTCCAATACGATCATTTTCCTGATAGAAGCAATTAAAAGGGTTTCTACATGCTATAGACTAAATTTGAGGGGGGGTGGGGGGGGTTTGGGGTGTAATTGTGATTTTTCTGATAAAAATGTGAATTTATAATGTGATTTAAAATAAAGTAATAAATTAATACTAAATAATAATCTATAAAATGCTAAAAAAATGTATTAAAACTTTACAAGCCTCTCAGGTTTGCTTTGTTTATTTATTTATTTGTTTGTGACATTTTTTATATATAAAAAAAATAAGTGTTGTTATACATCAATAATGTCTATAAAATAATAATAATAACAATGAAAATAATATTTTTATAAGATTTAATAAGATTTTTTAGTAATATTAATTATTATTATTATTTACTACTACTACTAAATAAAATTTCTAAAAATACTAAAAACAAAATAAGAAATGTTAGTATTGTAATATTTCGCTGTATTGTACTGTATTGCAGCCTTCACAAGCCTCTCAGTTTGCTGTGTTTATTTGTAGGGTTACACAATTTAGCCAAAGTTTTGTGATCAATATCAATATGTTTATTAATAATAATAATTATCATCACTAAATAAAAATCTAAAAATTACTAAATAAAATCAGAAATATTACTATTATAATATTGTATTGCAGTCTTTGTGATTTAATAATCACCAGCCATATTGCGATTTCAGTTTTGTTTCTATTAATCGTGTAGACCTTATACAGACACAAAAAGCTCATGTGAATTCTTGCTAAACACAAAAATGTCTGATGGGTTTTACTGTAAATGTGCCGGTCAGCAACCCACATGGAAGTAAAAACAAAGAAACATCCTGCAAAATGATGAATGATGATCATCATACCAACAATAATAACAGCTCACTGAAATAGAAACTGACTCTTATTCTAATTTTAAAAGTTTGACATTATTTTGTGCTTCAAATCGTCCCACACATCTTCAAAATCATTAAATTAAAAATAGAATGAAAATACTCTATTTCAACACATCACACTTAATAATCAAGCATGCAGTGCGGTTGAAGAGGTCGTAGTGCGCTTAGACACGGCATGCAGTGAATATAGTCACAGTATAATACTCAAGTGTCTTACTGTCATTATGATACAGTCACTACATCATACAAACATAAAGGACACAAATTTGCTTTAAAAATTTATTTCATAGGAGCTGTTCAGTGATATGCACACCGGCTGCCAGGATTATTATAATTAATGGAAACAAAACCCTAAAAAAAATTCTTCATTTCTTGAAATAAATTAAATGTTAACTGAAATAAAAATACAATTTATACATTTTTATTAATTAATTTATTTCAGCTAGTTGCTGAAAATGAACATTTCTCATTTAATTTAACTTCATGCACTAAATTAGCTAAAACTAAAATAAAAAATAAATAGAATATAAATTAAAATGAAAAGTGTAAAAAAACAACTAAAAACGAATTTAAAATTCTATATATAATATAGTGCTGTCAAATGATTAATCGCATCCAAAATAAAAGTATTTGTTTACATTTTATATGTATATGTACTGTGTATATTTGTTATATATATATATATATATATATATATATATATATATATATATATATACACACACATACACACACACATACATACATACATATATTTTGAAAATATTTACATTTATATTCTTATATTTTATATTATATATAAATATATTTAATATAAATATAAGATTATATATATATATTTTCATATATAAACATAACGTATTTTATGTGTTTGCATTTATATATACATAATAAATACACATATATTATGTAAACAAAAACTTTTATTTTGGATGCGATTAAGTGTTTGACAGCACTAATATAATATTAAAGCATAGTGTGACTCTACAGCACCATGTTCAGAAAGCAGATAAAGGAAAATACTATGGTTATTTGGAGTTAAGAGCATCAGACGAGGAAAGGAACTTTCTTCCAACAGACATTTCATCCCAAGATCACTGAGGGATAACTAAACCTGACTGAACCCGGAAATTAGATCACGCGGTCACGCATTTTCCACTGATAAACTGGTAAAAAGCTTTTCGAGTTCCTCCTAGCATGCCATCTTGATCTCATCTGATCTCTCAATTTGACTTCCTGTAGACTGGAAACACTAAGATGCTTCTGTTGTTCCTGCTGCATGAATAATGGCCAGCCTAACCTCACAAACTGGTTTTTACATCTGCATTCTTTAACAACACAATGACTGTCCACTGATATGGTGCAATTATTTACATAGAAATACAATGCAACAGTCCTGTCATCATTTACTTGCCCTCAAGTCATACCCGGATGAGCACAAAAGATCTTACGCTCCTAAATAAAGTCATAGGTTTTAAAATAACATAAGGATGAGTAAATAACGACAGGATTTCCTTCAAACGTTCTTGAAATAATTCAGTTGGAAAGGAACAGTGGAATCTCATTGGCTGTTCTCAGCTGTGGGCGGGTTCAGAAGGGAGTATTCTCACCTCTGATTGGCTGGAGGCGGGGCGTGGCAGGACTTCGCCCTTTGTCAGTGCCCCCTGGTGTTCTGCGTTCCCCATGCCAACCTGATCCATTCATACACGCCAGCACACGGGGCTCGCCGGCCCGACACGCAAACACACACACACACACGCTCACAACCAAACCTGGAACGACAAGAGAGAAATATCAGAGAGCAACACCATATCATATAACGCTGCCAAACACATCATACAGCTATTTTAAAATCTGCAAAGACATCTTCTAGATAAGAGATGGACCTCACAAAACATGTCAAGAACAAGTCTAGCTCTTGTATATTATTTTATTTATTTATTTATTTTTATGAAGAAGAAATTAAGGCTTTTTAAGATCATTGAGATTTTTTGCATAATGACATTATTATTTTTTTTTAAACATCATTTAACATCAGCAAAACAACGAGAATTATGTTTAATTCTCATGCAAATAATTTAACGCACATTGCAAAAACGCAATACTTTACATAAACCAGAAACTTTACACTATTTTATTAAGATAATGCTAAAGTTTCATTTAATATTTTGAATTCGTTTTTTTTATATTTGTGTATTTTGCCTTTTCATTTCTCAAAGTTTTAGTAGATTTGTTTTGTTTGTCATTTTTATTATTTATTTTATTTTTTTAAATGTCTACATTTTTATTAATTTAATTTCGGTTTTAGTTTGAGTTAAGTATATCAAGTTAAACTAAATATAGCTGAAATCAAATAAGATTTTACATGTTACATTATTTTACTTAACATTTATTTTGTTTCAAGTAACATTTTTAATTGGTTTAATTTTAGTACTAGATTTAGTTAACTATAATAAACCTGTTTACAATAAGGCCTTACAACTGTTCATTGATTATGCATCTTAGTTTCCATAGATTAACTAATGTAAACAAAAACAAATTGATTTTAAATGTATTATTAATCAATTAAATTAACATGAACTTATCTAACTAATGTACGGTTCATTGTTAGTTCATGTTAACTAATCTAACTAATGTTAACAAATGAAAGTTTGTTGTAAAGTGTTACAAACAAAAAAAGCAAATCTTGTAAACAAAAAGTTAATTTTAATTTTGAAGTGAAATATTTCTGTTAGATTCATGCAGGCTTCTCCTCCTGCATGCCTGAATGATTATTTGTCATATTAATCATATTCACAGGATTTGCATCACCCTCGATGGCAAATACTAAATTAATCAAACAGTTGTGATGAAATGAATATCATTCATGCATAAAAATCCAATTGACTTGCAGAATTAGGTCAGAAGAGCTGATCTGTGAATCCACGGCCGGATCATATAACATCTGAAAGGGTCACACAGATGCACCTCTAATAATAGCACAAAAGCTGAATTATTCAGGGTCCTGACGGCCTGTGATGTGAGGCCTGAGCAACACTGCCCGATATAGCATACACCTTCATTTAGTTTTCCAAACATGATTTATTCAGCTGCTAGTCGTTAGCAGGACAGTAATAAAAGCAGTGAGCAAAACTCCAGCGGTCATTCACAATGACAACAAGGTGTTGTGGGAAAATAAGGCCAAATTCAAGATCCTGACAAAATGTTCACCCGCCTGGACCTCAAGGGTTTCTGTTCGCAATGCCTGATCAGAAACACTTAACTTAACTTTGGATAATATACTCAATAGCGTTAAAACTAAAACTATTAATAATCATTTTTGGAAGTTGTAATAAATCTGAAATATTAGATGAAATACAGAAAATTCTTAAGAAATGTTGCCTTGGTGACTAACTGAAATAAATCAATTTTAAGTAATGCTAAAAACGCTAAAACTGAAATAATAATAAATTGAAATGAAAATATAATAAGAATTATGAAAAACACAAGTCCAACTAAAAGGACTGGAGAACCACTGTCGATCCCAACATCTACTAATGCATTTTTAAGATTAAACGTTGTATTCGTTAACACAAATATGATTTTGTTTAATTAGGTAACATTCACAAAGGTTAATAAATGCTATATAAATTTGCTCATTGTTAGTTCATGTTAACAAATGAGACCTTGTAAAGTTTTAATTCAACTTGAAATACTAAACTAACTAAAACTGAAATAATTTGTAAGAACCATAGATATACATTTAAAAATAAAAATGACAAAAACAACAAAACTAATAAAACTTTACCTGAAATTTAAATAATAAAAATAATAAATAATACAATTGAAAATCGAAAAATAAAGTTAAAAATAAAGATAAAGGGATAGTTCACTAAAGTTGGCTAAAAACATCTCTTCCATCTTTTTTTGAGACTCTAACACTTTCTTTTCTATTCTATTCTTTCAACTTTTTATTTATTATACAAGTAACAAAAGCAAATAAGGCCTCAACCACTAGCTTGCTCTATTCATTTATTATTCTATGTTTTCTTTTTATTTATTATATAATAAAATAAAACCTTGCTATGTGTACTGCGTTAAGTTAACTGAGACTTGTCATAGCACTTGTATATTATTGCTCTTTTGTTGATTTTGATTGTCCTCATTTGTAAGTCGCTTCGGATAAAAGCATCGGTTTAATGTAAATATAAATATACCATCAACTGTTTGGTTACCAACATTCTTGAATATACTTCATTTGTGTTCAGCAGAAGAAAGAAACTCGTACAGGTTCAGAACAACATGGGGGAGACGTAATGACAGACTTTTCATTTTTGGGAGAACCGTCCGTTTAACATCTGAACTACTCAAACTACCCTCAGCGGTGGAGGTGAACGAGGCTCAGTGGGGTAAAGGTCCTTCAGGCTGACACACATTCAGCGCATACGAACACTTCAGACCCTCAAAGTCCTGCAGACGCACAACCTTGAAACGCTGCATGGCACATGTGACGCATTGTCACCATAATCCTGAGACTGAAGTGCTGTGAGATCCAGAATGTCTTGCTAACCCTCGTTTAGTCATTCATGATTAGGCTTTTAACAGCGTTTAAACCCCAGGTTAAGCAACATTTCATGCATGAAACTGCTTTTAATCTTCAGGAAACTAATCTTGGTTTCAATGTTTCACATGATGTTGAAACAATCCACTCAGAAATTAATTTAACTTTAGTAGAAAGACTACAATTGTTTTTTTTGTAAATATATTTTACTGATCTTTGTTGTATTTACAACTTCATATTTTATCCTGGGTAAAATATTAACACTGTGAAACCTACAACAAGATTACGTTATTAACCTAGGGTTAAAAATGACACGGGGTTAAAGAATTTCAGGAGTGAAAAGGTTTTTTTATGATTAAATCACCAAGACGACAGAGCAGGATCTGTTCCCCATTGGAATGAAGTATGGGACCATTTCCAAAACACTCCTCGAGTCCTGTCTGCCTCGCTCTTTCTCAGTCTTTTATGCTCCCTGGGATCCGATGACAGATCCACTGAAAGCCTTTGTGATTTGCAAGGAGTGGAAATACCAAACAACCAACAAAAATAACAACTGCAAACAAACGGCGACAGTATAAACGCAAGCAACGGCACTGTTATGCATGCATAGAAATCTGATGTTTACATGCTAAGACAGGCTATAAATGTGACTTTTCAATCACTTAGATGCCACCCCTAAACATAATCACCCTTGTGCACGTCCTAAAATTTAAAAGACAGCTACTGTATATTTACTGTATAAAGACCTGATTTATACTGTGCAAAATTATATATAAATCTCATTTATCTACTTATACATTTATGTAGGTTTGTTCGCTTGGCTGTTTCCTAATAAAGGTCCAGAAATTTGTCTATTCTTTTGTCAGGCGTCTTTTTTAATTATATGATGTCATTACGTTACTGTCTTGCCGCCAGCCAATCGCTGCATTGCTGATCGTGGTTTCTAGTATCCATACATCTGCCCTTTTTGGGGAACACGCAGTAATCTTAGACAACTTAATCCAGATATTTTAATCTAATATGCAAATATTTGAAGAACCAAATTAGCCAGAGACCAGTTATCAGGATTAGAAGATCTGGCTTCTTTCAAATCATCTCAGGTGTATTAAGCGAGGTACGAAGAACGGACCCCTGGACTGGATGCATTATTTATTTTAATATTTAATTTAGTCTATTTTTTTTTTTTTTTTTACTATTTTAATTCATTCATTCATTTATAAAAAAAAATATATTTATATTTATAATATTTGCATGTCATTAATGCATATTATTTAAAAATGATTAATGTCTATTTGGCTTAATATTATTTTTATTATTATTTGCTTTTGACTTTTTTTTCTCTAAACTTTCCCACATACCCCTAGACCTCAGTCTGATTTTATATATATGAATGATACAACTTTATTGCCAGACAATACATACATACATACATATACATATATATATATATATATATGATAATATTATTATATTATACATCACATACTTTTTCATGTCAACACCAGTAATGTTTGTTTTTGTGAAACACACCATGATTGTTTATTTAGCGAAATGACGTCAAATGAAATCGTCCGTTATTAAATATTTACTCAGTATCAAAGTGCTTTAGCCTGTTAGCCTGTTAGCACAACAACTCTCGCTTACCTGACTGTTTGACAGCACCTGCTGTAGCTCTCTGCGGAAAATCAGCAGAAAAACACCGACTTTACCGGAATCTGAAGACGATCTGCTCAAACATCCCCATGCTGTTAGTCTGCTACACTCATAAACAAACATATGATGAAGTGATAAACTCACTTACATAAACCGCAGGCACCATCCACACTAAAAAACCCGATCGCCTCAAACTAACGCGAGGCTGCAGGTGTCCGTTTTGCAGAAAAGCCGGTTAAACACATTTTATTTCCCTCTCACGGCTGCTGCTGTGACTTTGAGCTGCTTTACTTGCGCATTTCACGCGCTGCTGTCCTGTCACACTAGCACGCGAGCGTTGAAGGGCGAGACCCGGTGCATTGTGGGAGTTGTAGTCCGGAGCGGGAGCGCGCTTGACGTGGATAGGCTCGTTCGAGGGGCGTCGAGGGGAGTAAACAGTAGAAAGGGTGGGGTTTGGAGTTTTAGCCAGAAAAATCCAGAAATAGTGAGAAAGGCGTGTATATTATATGTTCACGTGTGAAGTATTACTGTTACGCCTTTGGACGCGATGCGATGATAATACAATTGTGTGCCATATAATTACTATGGTATCTGGTAATCAGATCATAATAATGGCTATATATTTACTTAAGGCACTGCTGAAACACTACTCGTTTGCAAAAATATCCAAAACTACATTACACTTTGTCAGTAGCATTGAAGTTTGTTATACATCATCTGTACTGTATAGAACATAGAATATCACTGTTTTACAATATTAAAAAAACAGTAGTACCACCGCTTAGGCTTACATATCTAAATAACCACGCAGTTTCATGGCATTGCCATTTTAGTAAATGTAGCACTATTAATATTTAAATATTTTTTTATTTTTATACTTAACATTTTTTATTTCATTTTTCAATGTAGGTAATATTTTGTAAATTTGTTATGAGTTATTTATTTTTTTTAGAATTTTTTTTTAATTACATCAAGTTAAACTAAATTAAAAATACCAAAAAATAAAACACTGTAAAACTATTAAACTTTATACTAACATGAGTTTAAGTTTTTAAAACCAATCAAAGCAATGATCATTTCTACCAAGATACGCGTTACTATAATGTTACTAAAATAAAATGTGTATGAAATAAAAGCAAAACTTAGTTTTCAGCAAAATAATTAAATTTGAATATTTAAAAGGCTTATTATACTATATATTATTGCATTTAGATATATTAATTTGTTATGATTTTACAGTTGCAAGTTACTATAACTATGGTATTTCAATATAAATTTATGGTACATTTTTGTAAGGGAATATTATGGTCAGTGTGTAATACAGAAGCATCAGTGTGTGTCTAGAGCTGCTTGATTTAATCACAAACACCATCAGTTCTGGTACAGAGTGGGTTTAATCAGAGCTTCAGCTAATATTGCAACACAGAAAACACTTGTGACTCATATTTTGGCTCACCTTGTGCATGAAGGGGTATTAGCACTAATAAAAAAAACACTTTGGAATGTTAAAAATAAGCATGAAATGCACTGCAGTGAAAGCACATACAACAGGCAGGGTGATGGTCTTTAGATTAAATATATTATTAAGGTTAAAAAGGCCACTGTGTGACAATCCAGCACTGTACTTCTGAGTCAGCATCAGCTCAAATGAATCCAGACCAAGCACAGTGGTTATTCGTGGGTAAAAAACCTCATATAAACTATAAATAGTGGCAATAAAATGTTTAAACTACAAAAAACACATATCTACACTGTAACCTGTAATGCATCCTATTCATGTGGACGACAGATGCACTTTGATTCTACCGGGAGATGTTTGATCACATACATTTAGTATAAGCTCCACAGTTGCTCTGGTATGATTTAATCGTGATTGTTTTGAGTTTACAGACATTCATCAGTGACTCAGGCTTCCCTTCTTGCCCGTCCAGAGTTCTCGTAGTTCCACCTGGCAGCCGAGGTCTCTGAGAGCGGCTCGACCCACGTCACCGCAGTCTCTGTGAGACGCCAAAGCCTGCGAGATCAGCGCCTCGGCTCCCATCTCCAGGATGAGCTGGCTGAAGTCTCGAGTGCGGGCCACCAGGTTCCTCAACAGCATGCAGGACTGTTTCTGGAACAGCAGGAAACAGGACATTGTAGTCACTACAAGAATCTCATTAAACAATACAAGAAGCGGCTGGTTCGGGGAAGACAGGAATACTTGTTTAGAAGCTTGTTTTATTTATTCTTTTCAGAAAACAAAGGGAACAGGAGTACAAAAAAAAAGGGCTTGTAAAAGTGTTTCTTACAGAAGAGGATTAGGTCCAAGCAATAATACAAAAATAAAACCATTTTGATAAAAAAAAAAATTGTTTAATTTCGAGAAAAAAAGTCTGAAATGTTGAGAATAAACTGATTAAATTACAAGAAAAAAAGTTGTTAAATTCTGCGAAAAAAAAGTCAAAATAAAATGTTGAGAATAAACTCATTAAACTATGAGAAAAAGTTGTAAAATATAGAGAAAAAAAAACTCTATATAAAATAAATTCTCTCGATATTTAACTTTAATCTTGAGACGGTTTTATTTTTTTATTATTTCTTCCTTAATCCTCAAGAAGCAAAAAAAATAAAATAATAATAATAATAGTAATTAAAAAATATAAAATTGACTATCAAAATCTATAGCAAATATAAAAAAAGGAATATTTGAATTTATTAAAATCACTATATATGAGCTAGTGTTCTTTTAGTATAATACAAGTATTGTTTTAAAACTAGAATTAGGTTTTAAAATATAAAATAAAATATAAAACTAGAATTAGGTTTTAAAATATAAAATAAAATATAAAACTAGAATTAGGTTTTAAAATATAAAATAAAATATAAAACTAGAATTAGGTTTTATTTTATATTTTCTATTACTTTTAGTACTTTTGTTGTGTGTTTGTCATTTTTATTCCTTTTCTTAAAAATATATATTTTGTATTATATTTATTTTAATATAATATATTTTAATTTTGTTAGTTTTAGATTTTTAATTCATAAAGTTAAACTAAATAAAAACAAGAAATATTGCTGTGATGGAGAGACTTTGAAACGGTCTTTCATCAGTAGCTTGGCAACTAGCGGAAATAAAGTTATTTATTTTATTATGTTAAAGTTAATTTAAATTCAAGCAACAAAGGTTTTTATGCTTTTAGTATTTTTTATTTTTATTTAACTATATTTTATTTAATTTGTTAACAATAAGAACTATTACCATGGTATTCACCAAGAAGCAAAATAAAAAAAAAATACAAAAGACTTTCAAAACAGCATATTTTCACAAAGAAAGTACTTTTAAATAAAAAGTAAGAATTTAAGATTTAGAAGAAAATAATTAGTTAAAGGCTGGTTTCACACTAAGGACCAATATAGTTATTGTCTTATGGTCTTAAGAGCAAAATGAGATGCATTTTCACCTAGTTTTGGATGGCATAAAGGTATTCTGCAACTGAAATTGTGAGAACTTTTACTTTGCTGTTACTACGTCAGAATAAAGTCCTCTTCCTGTAGCTAAAACAGTAGAGTGTGGCACTAGCAACACCAAACTTGTGAGTTTTTTTAACCTTGAATGCAATCAATGTAAGTCTCTTTGGATAAAAGCATCTGCGAATGCATTTGAGTCAGTGCACACACACTGGTGCTTTACCTGCACATTAACGTCAGCCGGATGAGTCTTCATGGCCTGGAGGGCCGCCAGCGCTCCGCCACACTCCATGATGACTTTACAGTTGTTGGGTTTGCGTAGAGCGAGAACACTGAGCGCCGCACATCCCTGCTCACACACCTGAACCCAAAGAGGAAAAACAGAGCCAAAGACACAGAGGAGTTTCAGAGTTTAAGAACAGACTGAATTAACAGGTGATTCTGAGCACTGATAATGACGAGTAATGATGCTGAAAATTCAGCTTTGATCACAGCAAAACAAATTACATTTTAACATATATTCACACAGAAAACACTTTAAATTATAATAATATTTCACAATTTTACTGTATTTTTAATGAAATAAATGCAGACTTGGTGAGCAGAAGAGACTTCTTTCAATAACAAAAACATCATTTTAAACACTAGTGTATATAACTAGAAATGTAAATGTATAGATTGCATAATTAATAAATAATTACTACAAACTATGTTTCATGCATTTTCTTTGTGGAAATTAGACTTGTTTATTAATTATATAATTATAGCAAATACAAAAATATTTATAAATAAAAAAAGAACTTATTAAAAATAATTATAAATTATATAATTTTATAATTCTACATTTAATATTTAGTTTATTCTTATTATTTACATATAATTTTATAACTCTACATTTAATATTTCATTTTTTATTCTTCATATAATTAGTTCTGTCAAATGATTAATCACGATTAATCGCATCCAAAATAAAAAACTCTTTACATAACATATGTGAGTGTAGTTCATATTTATTATATATATATATATATATAAATACACACGTAAGCATGTATATATGTAAGAAAATTTTAGTTTATATATTAAATATATTTATAATATAAGATATATGAATATATACATTTAAATATTTTCTAAATATATACATGCGTGTATATTTATATTTACATAATAAATATACAGAGTACACATACACTCACCTAAAGGATTATTAGGAACACCTGTTCAATTTCTCATTAATGCAATTATCTAATCAACCAATCACATGGCAGTTGCTTCAATGCATTTAGGGGTGTGGTCCTGGTCAAGACAATCTCCTGAACTCCAAACTGAATGTCAGAATGGGAAAGAAAGGTGATTTAAGCAATTTTGAGCGTGGCATGGTTGTTGGTGCCAGACGGGCCGGTCTGAGTATTTCACAATCTGCTCAGTTACTGGGATTTTCACACACAACCATTTCTAGGGTTTACAAAGAATGGTGTGAAAAGGGAAAAACATCCAGTATGCGGCAGTCCTGTGGGCGAAAATGCCTTGTTGATGCTAGAGGTCAGAGGAGAATGGGCCGACTGATTCAAGCTGATAGAAGAGCAACTTTGACTGAAATAACCACTCGTTACAACCGAGGTATGCAGCAAAGCATTTGTGAAGCCACAACACGCACAACCTTGAGGCGGATGGGCTACAACAGCAGAAGACCCCACCGGGTACCACTCATCTCCACTACAAATAGGAAAAAGAGGCTACAATTTGCACGAGCTCACCAAAATTGGACGGTTGAAGACTGGAAAATGTTGCGATTTCTGTTGAGACATTCAGATGGTAGAGTCAGAATTTGGCGTAAACAGAATGAGAACATGGATCCATCATGCCTTGTTACCACTGTGCAGGCTGGTGGTGGTGGTGTAATGGTGTGGGGGATGTTTTCTTGGCACACTTTAGGCCCCTTAGTGCCAATTGGGCATCGTTTAAATGCCACGGCCTACCTGAGCATTGTTTCTGACCATGTCCATCCCTTTATGACCACCATGTACCCATCCTCTGATGGCTACTTCCAGCAGGATAATGCACCATGTCACAAAGCTCGAATCATTTCAAATTGGTTTCTTGAACATGACAATGAGTTCACTGTACTAAAATGGCCCCCACAGTCACCAGATCTCAACCCAATAGAGCATCTTTGGGATGTGGTGGGACGGGAGCTTCGTGCCCTGGATGTGCATCCCACAAATCTCCATCAACTGCAAGATGCTATCTTATCAATATGGGCCAACATTTCTAAAGAATGCTTTCAGCACCTTGTTGAATCAATGCCACGTAGAATTAAGGCAGTTCTGCAGGCGAAAGGGGGTCAAACACAGTATTAGTATGGTGTTCCTAATAATCCTTTAGGTGAGTGTATATTACGTGAACAAAAACTTTTATTTTGGATGCGATTAATCGTTTGACAGCACTAATAATTATATAATTCTTAATAGTCTATTAACATTACTGTATGTTTCCGTAAACAGCAAGAATGTGTTGAGTGTATGAAAACTCATTTATGACTTTAGTTTACTTTTAGTCATTTAGCAGATGCTTTGATCCAAAGCGACTTACAAATAAGAAAAAGTAACTAAAACTAAAAGTTAGTTAACACTCTGTAAATACTCTATACACACACATTTAAGAAAATACAGAAATGACATAAAATTGACAAATGCATACAACAACATTTCAATAGTAAACATAGAAAGGAAAAAAAAATTAAAAATAAAAAGTGATACTAATATCCTTTGCCGGTGTCCCAGCCCGGTGGAGTCGCACGGTAGAGTCGATGGTCTTTACACTAAGAGGGCTTCACAGGGCTGCCGCGACCGCTGCCGCGGTATAATAACCTTTTATACCTATCTAACAAATCACTGCTAGAATTCAGCTGAACCCACTTTCCTATTAATCACTAAAAATGGCCAAGCAAGTGCAGACACTGACAAGATACGCGATACAGTATGAGACCAAACGCGATTTCAGCAACTCATTTATGAGTAATTTAATATTAAACAGTTAATGTATTATTCAAAAACACACGTTAACTTACCAAAAGTTAAAAAGCGGTTCAGAATTTGTGGACAGTAATTCGATAATTGGCATTCTATTGCACTTCTGAGGACACACCTGTGCATTGGGCATGTGACGGTTCATCGCCATGACGATAAGCTCCGCCCCTCCGGCATTCACAATGCCATCTTTGACATCATCATTCCCTGCGATGGCCTTCAGTGCACTGAGCACCTGCTTCACAAGCTCCTAGAAGACAGCAAGACATTTGTTTGTGTTCATAGGAAACAATGCCGAAACACTCACTGATCCAGCAGCTCACCTGACAATCCAGACTGTCAGCCAGGAGTGTGATTATGAACGTCAGCCCCCCGAGGTCTACGATGTCCTGACAGAACTCGTTTCTCACGGCCAGACGGGACAGAGTGGCACAGAGTTCACTGAGCACTGCTGTGTTCTCTGGATGAGCTGAAAACAACATCTCATTTTTAAACATGTGTGACCCTGCACCACAAAACCAGTCACAAGGGTCAATTTTTTGAAATTAAGATTTATCCAAAAAAAAATAATAAAGCTGAATAAATAAGCTTTCAATTGATGTAAACTTCATTTTTGATTAGTAATATGCATGCATTGCTAAGAACTTCATTTGGACTTTAAAGGTGATTTTCTCAATATTTAGATTTTTTTGCTCCCTCAGATTCCAGATTTTCAAATAGTTGTATCTCAGCCAAATATTGTCCTATCCTAACAAACCATACATCAATGGAAAGATTATTTATTCAGCTTTCAGACGAAGTATAAATCTCAATTTCGAAAAATGTACCCTTATGACTGGTTTTGTCCAGGGTCACATACTATATAAACTAAATTTTTATTTTGTATGCGATTAATCGTTGCCCAGCACTAGTTAGTACATTTATTTATTTATTGTTGCATGCCTAGTGGAAACTCGGCTCACCTTTAGCAGCTTCAACGATGACTTTCAGTCCGTTGTGCTCCAACACGATCATCCTGGCGTGTTCATGGGCCTGTCCGAAGGGCACACGTACGTCATCGTCAAAGGTCATGACCCTCAGAGCGAAACAGGCCTCCCTGACGACCTCGGGGTGCTCGATGTGGTGTGTGATGCTGGCGGTGAGCAGCGGCAGCATGCCTGCCTTCACCAGATCCTGCCGGTTGTTCTCGTGTTTCAGACAGCAGTGTCGCACCACACGGATACACAGACAGCTGAGAGCGGCGTCCATCTGGTGCGCGGTTAAAGCACCAATCAAAAAGTCTCGCCCTTCCACATCCAGCAGATCCGGCTGGCCGTCTGTTAGCGCCGAGAACGCGGCCAGAGCGACGGAAAGGGCTTCCTTCTCTCCCGCGGCTCTCTGGCAGCAGGCGAGGATCGTGGGATATGCCTCTTTTTGAGAGGCCAGGTATCGCTGTGCGAAGCCGAGAGAGCACTGCTGGGTGAAGACTCTCAGATCCTCCAGAACAGATGCGGACGATGAAGCCACTGCTGTTTTGAGAGACTCCAAAGCCTGGAAATACGCCAAAACAATTACTGAATTTATAAAAGTGACACCATTCAATAGTTTACATACCCTTGAGTCTTAATACGATGTGTCATTTCCTGGATGATCCACGACTGTTTTTATATTTTCGTTGGTCCTGAGCAGTTCAACTGCCTGCTGTTCTTCAGAAAAATCCCCCAGCTCCTGCATATTCTTTGGTTTGCCAGCATCTTCTGTATATTTGAACCCTTTCCAACAGTGACTGTATGATTTTGAGATCCATATTTTGACACTGAGGGACTCATGCACAACTATTACAAAAGGTGAAAACATGTACTGATGCTCAAGAAGGCCACACAATGCATTAAGAGCCGGGGGGGGTGAAAACTTTTGAACAGGATGATGATGATGATGTGTATATTCTTCTCATTTTGTTTAACGATCATATTTTTTCATTTAGTACTGGAAGCTACATAAATACATGTTTCCCAGAAGACAAAATAAGATCCCACCCCCGTCTCTTCTCCCTCAGTGTCAAAATATGGATCTCAAAATCATACAGTCACTGTTGGAAAGGGTTCAAATATGCAGAAGATGCTGAAAAATCAAAGAATATGCAGGAGCTGGGGGATTTTTCTGAAGAACAGCAGGCAGTTAAACTGCTCAGGACCAACGAAAATATAAAAACAGTCGTGGATCATCCAGGAAATAACACATCGTATTAAGACTCAAGGGTATGTAAACTTTTGAATGGGGTCATTTTTATAAATTCAGTTTTTTTTTGTCTTGTGGACTATATCTAAACATCTGTTACGTGAAATAGCTTATTCAGGACAGTACTACATAAAAAATAACATGCAATTTTCATGATCTCTCTTATTTTGTTTCAATTATTAACATTTTTCACATTCTGCAAAGGGTATGTAAACTTATGAGCACAACTGTATTTTTATTTAATGCCATGTCAGCTATTTTCATGGCAAAAACAAGTAAAAAAATACAAGTATAATAAATACAATAAAAACCAGCAAACAAACAAACACACGTTTCATTACACAATATTTTTTACATTAACGATAACACACTTTCTGGCAATAACTCTTTAAGTGAGTTCACTTCATACAAGAGTTTTCTACATGCATTAAATGTGGGACAGTCCAATAAAACATGTTTGACAGAAAGGGGAATCTTGCAGAACATGCATCGAGTAAGGTCTTCACCTTTAAGCACAAATGCATGAGTCAGTCTTGTATGACCTATGTGACATCTACTAAATACCACTTGATCAAATCTAGTTTTAAAAGAGATTACAAATCTGTTTGAAATTTCCGGATGGATTTTATACCTGAAGAACCTCATGATCCTCTGTGTTTTCTTCTGAAGAAACTTTGGGCACTGCTTTAACAATGTTGCTGAGATCCACACCTGTGAGGACGAATCAAACCACATCGTTACCATATCACCATATACATCTATATCTACAAACCAATACTGTATAATGTATTCTAACCTGTACATTAATTATGAATGCAAAGGTCCCTATTATTACCATTTTAAATTACCTTTTGCAAGTCCTGCTGTGTAAAAACTACATTTAGTTTTTACTGATATTTTTGAACTCAGTATCATCAAATTAGGATATATATCGTTGCTTGCTTTTAAAGTGAATAATAATGATAAAATATCTAGGTAAATGTTGTTTAAACTATTTTTAGTATTTTGCACTGCAGGTCAAAAAGAAATGTTTAGAAGACTTTATGAAATAAGTCTCTTATGCTCACTAAAGCTGCATTTATTTGATCAAAAATATAGTAAAAAGTTATTACATAAAAAAAAAAAAAAAGATTCAAAACATATGCATGGATGTAACTTTATCTTTGTTTCTTCATTTATTCAGTTTTTTTTACTTAAATATTTTATATGAGCATTGATGTAACTATGCATGCATTCTGTATTTATTTAAATATTATACAATCAATGTCCCATGTAAGCATTTATATGAGCATGAATGTGACCATATATTTATATAACTGGTCTAAAGTCGATAATAATTAATATCTTTGAATGTTCTGCTCACTTAGGCCGCATTATTTGCTCAAAATATAGTCAAAACAGCCGAATGATAAAGTTTACCCTCTTTAACGGATATAAAAATAATAGAATATTATTAGAAAAGTATTAAAAATCTTAAATATTCATTATGCATATATTCTCTCAGGGTACACAAACTAATGTTAGATCTATTAAAGTAAACTAAAGGACTTTTTAATGAGCATTTTCTTTAATAACTCACCCTGAGACTCAAACTGCTCAATGGCCTCCTTCAAAGCTTCACTTTCCTCCATGTCAAACTCCTCGATGCCTTCTCTGACCACTGCATCAAAGGTCTCCTGTGCTATTCTGCGTTTGGCCATGACTGCAACAGCTGCTCCAGAGCCTGACAACCAATGCATTCAAAAGGGTTTGGTTTATTTGGTTATGGGTTTAGGACATGCAACTAAGGCAGGTTACACTAACAAAAAGCAGAATAGGGTTACCATGGTTTTTGGACATGTACCATGGTAATACCACCATGAAAATACTATGTACTCAATATTCAAAAATGCTATGCTATATATCACATTACCCACAATTCACTGCAGTCTAAGCGTGACTAACACAAAAACGTTATTTATTATAAATCACTCACCGTTAGTTAGCGTAACATTCACTCGAACCCAAAGCAAAACAAGCCGGTTTAACACAAAACTGATAATAATCCTGAAATGGACCTTCTGATAACAGGCTCCCTGGAGAAACGTGGGCAGTACGCTAAAAGCGTAAGCATAGAGCAGCGTCCGCACGCAGCGGAGTTTAACTGACGCAAGCGCTTCGTGAATTCACGCAAAGCGTAGCGTTTTCTTTAATGTGGCTCGGATGAGATTCACGAGAGAAAATAGGTTCCGCTTCATATACGTTTATTTATTTATTTTTTATTGAACAGAATATGCATATAGCATACAATGGCATTGATAAATGTAAATAAATAAATATTAAGCAAGACACATATACAATATAGATGCAAAGTACCAATAAATTTACACATATTCTGAAAAAGAAAAGGAGAAAATAAAAAAATTAAATAAAAAAAAAGTGTAAGTAGGGGTCTCTTCATTCATATACATATAGATGTGGACGGACAAAACATTATTACTGATATTCCACAAATTAATGTTTATTTAAAGGACCTTGAAGCTAATTTGGGTATATATGTATGCTCATATGATTAATGCACCCTTTTCGAGATAAATTTACATAAACCCCACCTTAGCCTAGGAATTTTAAACTCTTCACAATATCGTATTGCAATTGTTAAACAAATAAACCATTAAAATTATAATAAAATTATTAGTTTATTGCAGTTTAAAAACTGATGTCTTATTTAAGCATTTATATTTGCATGGATGTAACTCTTTATTTAGTCTGTTATTTACATAAATATTATGCAACTAATGTTCTATTTAAGCATTTTATTAAGCATGTGACTAATTTAGCATTTTATTTTATTTATTTATTCATTTACTTATTCTGTTTTTTAACTAAATATTACATAACTAATTTCATATTTGAGCATTTTATGTGTATGTATGTATTTTTTTATTTATTTACTTAGTTATTCTGTTTTTTACTTAAAGATTACATAACTGTCTTATTTAAGCATTTATATGTGCATGTATTTGACTACTTACTTATTTACTTATTCTGTTACTTAAATATTATATAATGCCCCACTTTATTTATATGTGCTTGGATGTGACTATTTCTTTCTTTATTTAATTTTTATACTGTTATTTACTTAAATATTATACAGTTACTGTCCCATTTAATAATTTATATGTTGATGTTGATATATTGATGTGATTATTTATTTAGTTAGTTAGTTACTTAACTATTAGACAATTAAATTCATATGTATTTATTTATTTTAGTGCTGTCAAACGATTAATCGTGATTAATCACATCCAAAATAAAAGTTTGTGTTTATATAATATGTGTGTGTGTGCTGTTTATATTTATTATGTTATTTATTATGTATATATATATACACACACACACACACACACATAAATGCATATATTTAAGAAAAATGTGTTGCATTTATAAATAAAATATTTATACATGGGTGTGTGTATTTATATTTATAAATTTTATGTGTATGGATGTGTGTAATTAATGTATTGTTATTTACTTAAATAGTATATAATATCCTATTTAAGCATTTAAATGTGCATGATTGTGCCTGTTCATTTATGTATTTATTTTCCCTCCATATTTCAGTTATGCATCATGTAAAAGCAGTATTTCATCGCATCTTTGACGGCAGGGGGAGCTGTACTTTACAGCGTCTCGTGCGTGCGTCATGACGCAAAACTGAAAGCGTCACCTGAATATAAGCCCGCGCTGCGTCATGACGCGTCCTTTTCCCCCCGCCTGTCCCCACCAGCGGAAGGCAGCGCGCTCTCTGTCTAATATCAGTGCTGAGTGAATCCTGAAACATCTGACAAAATGGTACGTATCAGAAGTATTATTTGATTCGACATAGATGTGCAGCGAGCAGATTATAATACTGGATGCAGTATTTGTGCGTTTAACGGGATTTTCGGTAAAATAAGTGCGGGAAAAGGCCGGCTAGTTTCCCACAAAACAAAATGGCAGCGGCGCGACTCGTTTTTAAAATAATTTATCATCGTTTTATAAGTCGTTTATTAAACACTCAGCGACTATAACTCAAACCAAATCCTTAATGGGTCATTTATAGTCGTTCGGTCTGTTAGTCAGGCCCGGCCTGGTTAGCATGTTAGCTAACTCTGCCACGTATTGTAGAAAGAATCGCGTGCTTGAGAAAAATCACATCTGAAGCCCTCCGTTATCTGCTGATATTTTGGTTTCAGTGCTAGTTCTTATGTTCTCCCTGTGTTTGTGGTGAGCTGCGAGCGGTTGTAGTCGCTGTGCCGGTCGGTTTCTCTGCGGCTGTGTTCAGACCGGCGCGCAGCAGTCACGTGTCGCGGTTCATCACATCAAGCACATGGCCGTCTATTGTTAGCGCGATGGCTTTAGTGCGCAAAGGGCTCTAGTGATGAATATTTAAGCAGGTGCATTTATTCTGGCCTTTGAGTAAAATCCATTGTTTAACGCGGCAAAATAAAGCAATAATTGACGCATTACTGCCAGTTATATGCAAACACGTGCCTCGTTAATTACATGCATCAGAATTACGCAGTTTAATTACTAAATAAATGTTACCGAAATATGTTGCAGTTGGTGAGAAATGTAATTTTTATTCATTTATGAATGTTAAATATTACAAAGGGGGTTAACTACATCTGAATTTTTCACACTTAAACATATTTGATTTATTTTCTTTCCCAAATTGCATCGACTGCTTTAAAAATATGGGACACCAATGTTTCAGGAGTTTAGGACACAGAACATCGCCATGAAAACAGCCTTGATGCTGGCGTTAAAAAGGGAATAAATAAGGACACCGCATGCTTCATTTATGTTTAGGATTAAGTTTTTCCCCCCAAAGCATTGTTAGATGCCAGTGTTTCTTATCATAGCTATGCAAAGATTTGATTTCAAAAACAGTTTCATAACTTAAAACTATTTCTTGTAATGTTTCTAAATCAGTATTTAATCTCAGAATGATCTCAAAGAGGTGCTAAAGTCTGATTTAAAATTAAATTATAGGCTTAATTCTATTGATGATATCAAAAGTGACTAATCAGTGTTGAACACTGCCTGCTTTTGCTTTTCAAAATGATTAACAGTTGAAAACATTCATTAGAAACTAATTGAAATTTACACTACATTTTTAGTAGGGTAACTTGTAGTCTGTAACCCATTACATTTCCTAAGTAACCTTCCCAACATTGTTCATGTTTAAAATAAATGTCACATTTCAGGGCTTGACATTAAGCGTTCTCATGTCCTTCGGACGAGTAAATTTGTCATTCGCTTGTCAGAGTATAAAAGTTACTTGCCCGGAGAGAAGAGAAAATTGAGTTATAAATATAATTATTTATTGTGGTTATACAAAACAAATGTAGTTTTAGTTAGACTTGTCTTTTTAAATAAAATAATAGTGATTATGCTGTTATATTTTAACAAAAAGGGAGTATTAGTTACAAATACAATAATTTTATATTAAACTTTAAAATAAAATGCTAATTTACAATTTTTTTTATGAATTTTCAAACTTAAATTTTAAATTTAATTAGTTCAATTGAATCAGACAATTAGTATAAGACATTTGGGCCGTTACCAAACTAATGAAATCAGTATTGACTAAATTCATCTTTGCAATGCAGAGGAAACACAGAAACTGCATCTGAAATTAAACGCTGAAAACTGATATTTAAAAAATATTGTAAATGTGAAATTAAAACCATCAGTAGGTGGCATCAAGTCACTGTTTATAAGGGAGTCATTGCGACTGAACCGAATCATTTAAACGGTTGATTCATTCAGGAACGAAACGGAGACGCAAAGCAGTGCTGTGGCTCTTTATAATTATTTTTGTTGTTGACATAAACAGTGCAAAAACAGGCAATAGGGTGTCTAAAACGTAAGTCTCTTAATGTTAACTTGTTTATTGAACGGTTATAAATTCACATTTTTATCATGATGGTTTTTGGAGCAAAAAAAGGGCGCTCAATCTTCATGTGAAACTATGAAATTATATAAATATGCATTTTCTGCTCCCATCTTGAATTTTCTGATCATTCTTCATGCATTGTAATACTGAATCATGCAGCGAAAGAACGCTCTTGCATGTGTACCTAGGCGATTTTACGCGTGCACTCTGTGTGTTTTGTTTGATTCTTGCAATACACTCGTTAAAACAATTACGAAATTATCGCACACCCCTATAACAAAGGCTATATCATAAATAAAGGCCGTTATTATTGTTTTTGGTATTGACTTAACTTGTCCGATTGGGCAAGTAAATATCTTTCACTTGCCCGTCCAAAACATTCACTTGTCCCAGACTAGCGTTAATGTCGAGCCCTGCATTTGATATCTACTTCAAAATGTCTAATGTTCTCTTTTGTATATGGAATAAATGCAATATAAATGCTTTAGGCCTACAGAAGTTTTGATGTGTTAAGGACCAGTATAACCTCATCTAGAAATCTTAATCCGTTACTAAGAGGTTTGTCTAGAACAAGTAATTTGTTACAAGTGTAAGTTGAGTTTGGATGACGAATGTCAAATGTGTCTCTTCCAGGTGAACTTCACAGTCGACCAGATCCGTGCCATCATGGACAAGAAGTCCAACATCCGTAACATGTCTGTGATTGCGCACGTGGACCACGGGAAATCTACGCTGACCGACTCTCTGGTGTCCAAGGCTGGAATCATCGCTTCCGCCCGCGCCGGAGAGACCCGCTTCACTGACACGCGCAAAGATGAGCAAGAGCGCTGCATCACCATCAAATCCACGTAAGACCCCCGTAAATGATTGCAAGCATGCATTTAAATGTATATAAATAGTATGCAAAATGAAACCTGGAAATGTGCAAGCCTGTAAACATGCAATTAAATAGATGTAAACTATGGCTGGTCCGAATACCATTTTTTGAGCTTCAAAGCTTCAATAGTAATCAATACCGAATATTCAAAGCTTCGGAGGGAGGGGTTGAACATTGTTCTTGCTAATAAAGGCAGGAATTTCTGTGTCTGTCTGTTCGCATTTTTATGTCGAGAACCGTTCTGTTGCTACGGACCCAAGGGAGTGCAGTGTTGCATTTTGGTGTAATATGGACACACGATACGTTCAGAATTAACAAACTTTTAATAAACTACAGAACAGCGCGAGCCAGACACTGCACTAGTGATACAAAGCACACATCTCTGTTCAGAGCAATACTTTTAATAAGGTAGCCTAACAAACTAATCGCTCTCAAATCAGAAATTAGCAGCACAGTAATTACTGACACCTTAAAGGATAGGCTATTTAAATAAAAGAATGAACGAAGTTCAATGAACTGTAATAAAGAACACTGTAGCATAATTTCAATAACAGCATCATGCATTTTAATTCACGAACACTTTAAATAAAATTAAATGAATTCCCTTATATAGAATAAAACAAACTAATAGGCTAAATAGAACAAGGTAACGTTAGGCTGGCTAGACGGCTCACATTCCAATAAACAAACGATTTCTTTACAAAGTCAAACTTTCAAATAAATCACAATCGGGTTGCAAGCTAGTGAAGCTACCTACTTGGTCTACCTACACTCTTTTCATGTGTGTGAGGAAGATCTCAAAATTGAAAATCGAATGCCAACCCACCGAACAAATAATCGAATATTCTGGTCCAGCCCTAATGTAAACCATTATTGCACATCACTTAAAATTGGTAATTTCAAAATTGCAAGCCTGTAAATAAAAGACTGCTCTTCAAAGAGTTTGTTGTTGATTTCCCTGCCATGCCTCTTTCACAGTGCCATCTCCTTGTACTACGAGCTGGCCGAAAATGACCTGGCCTTCATTAAGCAGTGTAAGGATGGAGCTGGTTTCCTCATCAATCTGATCGACTCTCCCGGCCACGTGGACTTCTCCTCTGAGGTCACGGCCGCTCTGCGTGTCACCGATGGAGCTCTGGTTGTGGTGGATTGTGTCTCTGGTAAGCTTCTTACTGTTGTTGATATGGTCTAAAGTCGCCTTTCCACAAATTAAGCTTTTTAAATTGTTCAAAGTCTTAAATTCATATAGTTATGATATTAAATGTTGCATCCACAGCAAAAAATATTCCTCACATTTAAATATCCTTAAATCAAGAAACATTTACTTAATGCAAAATGAAGTCTGTGAAATTGAAGAATTGAGTTTGTCAATCAATGGGATATGACTGGACCCATTAGGTGTTTGTTCTGGTTTTAATCAAACTGAATTCATTTTAATCAGAAAAGTTTATTAATGTGATTTTGCTTTAAGTAAATGCATCTTGATTTTTATAGTCTTCAGACATTTGAACTGGAAAGTAAGTCAAAAGTAGAGGAAGAACAGCAATGTGTGAAACTATTTCCATATTTAAGTGCATGTAAGTAGAGGCAATCAAGCCTTGTTTTATAAATGAGTTAAACTAATGGCAATCTGTTTGAAGTTTTATATTTCTGAACATTTTAGTGTCCCTAATACAACTTGTGTTCAATGTAGACTAGTTTGTCTAAAAACGTCTTAATTTGCTCTTTCATAAATTAAGGTCTTAATTAAGGAGAGTCTCAAATTCATGAAGTTATGGTATTAAATATTGCATACGATACTAAAAGGGTCTCAAATGCATTTATTGCTGAATAGGACATTAAATGTCTGCTCGTTGCGCAGGTGTGTGCGTGCAGACAGAGACGGTGCTGAGACAGGCCATCGCCGAGCGCATTAAGCCTGTGCTGATGATGAATAAGATGGACCGGGCCCTGCTGGAGCTGCAGCTGGAACCTGAGGAGCTGTACCAAACCTTCCAGCGCATCGTGGAGAACGTCAACGTCATCATCTCCACCTACGGAGAGGACGAGGGTGGACCCATGGGCAACATCATGGTGAGAACATGCACTCATTTATTAATTTGAAGTTAATGAAGTGCTAAAATGCTGTGTGGTCTGTGAGGAGAAACCATGCACCACTCTGATAGGCTGATGAACCGCTAACCACAATATCTGAGACCTGCACTGATCTATTAGTGATTTCTAACACTTCCAGAGCTGTAGTCTCGTTATATTGGTTCCTTTAGCTGGACTGTTTGTGCTCATCTCTCTCTGATTTCTCCCAGATCGATCCAGTGATCGGTACTGTGGGTTTTGGATCCGGTCTTCACGGCTGGGCCTTCACTCTCAAGCAGTTTGCTGAGATGTATGTGTCCAAGTTTGCTGCTAAAGGTGAAGGTCAGCTGAGCCCGACTGAACGCTGTAAGAAAGTGGAGGACATGATGAAGAAACTCTGGGGTGACAGGTGATATTTATATCGATATATATACAGTCTGTTCTAGCAGTTTTGGCCAAAAAAAATGAAGCTCCTTTTTTGCATTATATTAGTAATTAGAATTAAACATCTGCTAGAAGACTTAAGCTCATACACTGCCATCTAAAAGGTTTTTAATGTCTCTTCTGGTCACCAAGACTGTTTATTTGATTAAAATATTTTATTATATTCTGAAGTGTTTGCAGTAAAGTCTTGTTATAATATTAGAAACTGTAATTTATTTCTGTGCTCAAAGCTGAATTTTCAGTATCAACTCTTCAGTGTCATATGATCCTTTAGAAATCATTCTAATATGAAGATTTGCTGCGTAAGAAACATTTCTGATTATCAATGCTGAAACCAGCTGTGCTGCTGAATATTTTTGTGGAAACCGTGATGCATTATATATTTTTTTTTTCAGGAGTTTTTGATCAGAAATAGAAGTTTACTTTATTTGAAAAATAAAACACAAATGCCTTGACTGTAATTTTCGATCAACTTAATGCATCTTTGGTTAATAAAAGTATGAATAAGGAGCCTTTATGCTTGAGTACTTCTGAAGTCTTTTATAGATTAATCTTTTGTCTGAAGCTTATCTGACTTGCACTGTATATGTACTTAAGTGTAAATGTTAAGTATTACTCATTTTCTGCTACTTTTCCAGGTATTTTGACCCAGCCACCGGTAAATTCAGCAAGTCTGCCAACGGCCCTGATGGAAAGAAGCTGCCCCGCACCTTTGCGCAGCTCATCCTGGACCCAATCTTCAAGGTACCTTAAAGGGGTCACCGGATGCCCATTTTACCCAAGTTGATATGAATCTTTATGGTCATAATGAAAAGTCTTTAACACACTTTGGTTAAAGTTTCTCAATGGTAGTGTAAAACACCCTTTTTACCCTGTCAAAATCAGCTCTGCTTTCAGCAAGCTGTATTTAGTCCATGCTGCTTTAAATGCAAATGAGCTCTGCTGACCCTGCCCCTCTGGGGTGACAAGCAGACTAAACTTCAGCTGTGAAACTGGCTAACTAGCACGTTATTAGGAAAGGCGATTTGAAAATATTCATAACTCTTATACTCACTACTTCTGTAGATGAAGCTGGACCACAAATGATTTGTGGATACACATTTGGGCAGATCGGGATTGGCGCATTTTGTTTAAAAATGAATGTAAGGTTAATCCTCTGCGTCTTCAGCGGCTCAGATGTCTGGCGTAAATGACAACTGCTATGTTCATTATTACATCCAACAACAAAACACCTCAATCACTTAATTTGAGATCGTCTTCCCCTGCACCGGAGTCAACACAGCGGTGGATGGATGACTGCTCACTCCGGGCGGGTCTAACATAGGACTGTCTTGTCAATCAGCTATTGTGGGAGGGGCCTGTACAGAACTATGTCATTCTGACACTAACCTCAGAACAGCCTGATTTAAAATAAGGATTTAAAAAAAAGCACTGTGGACTTCTATCATTATAGGATGGATGTGTACACACACTTCCAACACACATTTCTGTTCAAACAACTTGTGAATTTTGCATACAATGACTCTTTAAATAGTGTAGATCTCCTTTTGATACACCAGTAATCACACTTCACTTCCTCAATCTCCAGGTGTTCGATGCCATCATGAACTTCAAGAAGGAGGAAACTGCCAAGCTGATCGAGAAGCTGGACATCAAGCTGGACACCGAGGACAAGGATAAGGAAGGCAAGCCTCTGCTGAAGGCTGTGATGCGTCGCTGGCTGCCCGCCGGAGAAGCTCTGCTTCAGATGATCACCATCCACCTGCCCTCTCCCGTCACGGCCCAGAAGTACCGCTGCGAGCTGCTTTACGAAGGACCTGGAGATGATGAAGCTGCCATGGGTACGATGCATTAATTTTCTTGCGTTTACTTTGCTGTTTGCTGCATTTGAACTGTCTGACTGTCTTGTGGTCTGCACAGGTATTAAGAACTGCGACCCTAAAGCTCCCCTCATGATGTACATCTCCAAAATGGTGCCGACCACTGATAAGGGTCGTTTCTATGCTTTCGGCCGTGTGTTCTCTGGTGTCGTGTCCACTGGGCTGAAAGTGAGAATCATGGGACCAAACTTCTCCCCTGGGAAGAAGGAGGATCTTTACCTGAAACCCATCCAGAGGTCTGCAGCACATCAGACTCATTAACACCTGTGGTGCGCTGAGTAACTTTTCAATGTTAAATTCAGTAATGTATTAAAATGAAAAATTGTATCGTTTGACAATGTACTTTGAATTGACTGACATTAACATTGATTAACTAGCATCAAAGAATAATAAATGCAGTAAAAACATTGTTCTTTAATTAATGCAGTAATGTTAACACATGAGACCGTATTGTAAAGTGTTACTGATAGTTGTTTCTAGCGATGCACCGAAATAAAAAATTCTGTGCCAAAGCCAATAATTAAGGATGCATTTGGGCCAAAAAACTGAATTATCCAATTTATTTAATCAATTTTGAATAATTTTACAAACATTTAAATTGCACAAGGCGGTTTGTATTGAATTATTTATTTCTACTCCCATTTGTTGGTGATTATAAAAATTAAACGGTGGCAATAAATGCCACATTGAGTATAAAGACCACATTACTTTTGTGTATTTGAAAGTTTAGACTTTTATATTAAAACTAATAAAGCATGAAGATTGTGATAATTGGATGGTAGGTGCACTACCAAATAATGTTTAGTGATGTTTTGTTCATGTTTCACTTAAACTGCACAGACTATTTTAATTGTGAATTTTATTTGGGTTTTTAGTGATTTTGAGATCGTTTTGTCGTGCCAAAGTTCTGTGCATCACTAATTCGCATGATTAAAACCAGGTCACGAAACTGCATTAATTTTCTGAAGCAACGCTTCTTTATTCCAGGACCATTTTGATGATGGGCCGTTACGTCGAGCCCATTGAAGACGTGCCATGTGGTAACATTGTGGGTCTGGTTGGCGTGGACCAGTTTTTGGTGAAGACCGGGACCATCACAACATTTGAGCAGGCCCACAACATGCGTGTGATGAAGTTCAGCGTCAGCCCTGTGGTGCGAGTGGCGGTGGAGGCCAAGAACCCCGCCGACCTGCCCAAACTGGTGGAGGGACTCAAACGCCTGGCAAAGTCCGATCCCATGGTGCAGTGCATCATCGAGGAGTCCGGAGAGCACATCATCGCCGGCGCTGGAGAGCTTCACCTGGAAATCTGCCTTAAAGATCTGGAGGAGGACCATGCCTGCATTCCACTGAAGGTCTGTGCATCTTTAATACTCGGTTCTTTAATGATGTAGCAACTTTTTAATTCACGTTAACGTTTTAATTCATCTACTTGCTTTAATTTATTTGTCGCTTGTTCTAATTATATATACTTTTCAAATTGAAAGAAGCTTTACAAGTTTCTTTGTTCAATCACCCAGCCTTTCCTGATGTAACCTGTATGTCTGGTTCTCCAACAGAAATCGGACCCTGTTGTGTCCTACAGGGAGACGGTCAGCGAAGAATCAGACCAGATGTGTTTGTCCAAGTCTCCCAACAAGCACAACCGTCTGTACATGAGGGCCAAGCCGTTCCCCGACGGTCTCGCCGAAGACATCGACAAGGGCGAGGTGTCATCCCGTCAGGAGCTCAAGACCCGTGCCCGTTACCTGGCTGACAAATATGAGTGGGAGGTCACAGAGGCCCGTAAGATCTGGTGCTTCGGACCTGACGGAACCGGACCCAACATGCTGGTGGACGTGACCAAGGGAGTGCAGTACCTTAACGAGATCAAGGACAGCGTCGTGGCTGGGTTCCAATGGGCCACTAAAGAGGTGAGATGTTCGAAGTTAAATGGGGTTTGGTTAACTAGCTGTCCTGTTAATGTCCTGGCTGGTCTGTGAGGAGAAATGCACCACTCTGAAGAAGTGATGGATAACGCTTACCACATATATCTGAGACCTCCACAGGCACAGGAAAAAGCTCAAATCTACAGTATTGCATTGAGTCTTGAATGAAAATTGGACCTAGTTGTATTACATAAAATTTAGTTAACTTGATTTATTGTATTTCATATTAAATACAAACCAACAGAAATGAGTTGTAGGAATTTATGCATTAATTTTTGCATTTTAATGCTGTTGTGTTTTTATTAAAATACCAATAATACAAATCAGCATTTTAATTTTTATTAAATTTAGTTTTTGCTTTTTTAAGAATAAAATTATAAAAAAAATTCATTGCATTATGCATTGAATTTTTTTATTTAATGCTTGTTACAAAAAATACAACTCAAATATTTTTTATCTTATTGATACTATTAAAAATACAATGTAATAAAAAAAAATTATACATTTAAATGCTATAAATATAACTTCATAATTTGTATTTACTAAATTGTCTCATGCTTTTAAAATTCAAAGTTGAATTGCTTGTTGGATCCTGAATCCGTCTCTCTTTAGCCTTTATGAATGGAGGATTTATGATTGAGTCTTGACTGTCCTCGTGGTTTGGTTTCTCTGCTCAGGGTGTGCTGTGCGAGGAGAACATGCGTGCCGTCCGTTTCGACATCCATGACGTGACTCTCCACACAGACGCCATCCACCGCGGCGGTGGCCAGATCATTCCCACTGCCCGCAGGGTTCTGTACGCCTGTCAGCTCACGGCCGAGCCCCGACTCATGGAGCCCGTCTACCTGGTGGAGATTCAGGTGAGACGCCGCCGCCTTCAGTCAGCTTTACGATGTAACTCCTCCTCTTTAACATACGAGCGTCTCTCACCCGCGTCTCTTCCTTTCTCAGTGCCCAGAGCAGGTGGTCGGCGGCATCTACGGTGTGTTGAACAGAAAACGAGGCCATGTCTTCGAGGAGTCTCAGGTCATGGGAACGCCCATGTTCATCGTTAAGGCCTTTCTGCCCGTCAACGAGTCTTTCGGTTAGTCTCTATCACATTAATGACCCTTTTTATCAAACAAATGTGACCTTGGACTACAAAACCAGTCATAAGGGTACATTTTTTTTTTTTAATTGAGATTTTATACATCTGAAAGCTGAATAAATAATCTTTCCATTGATTTTGTTAGAATAGAACAATATTTGGCTGAGATACAACTACTTGAAAATCTGGAATCTGAGGGTGCAAAAAGTCCTTAGCATGCATAATACTGATCAAAAATTAGGCAATTTACAATATCTTCATGGAACATGAGCTTAATATCCTAATGATTTTTGGCATAAAAGAAAAACTGATCATTTTGCTCCATACAATGTATTGTTGGCTATTGCTACAAATATACCTGTGCTACTGATGACTGCTTTTGTGCTGCAGGTTCACATGCGTTTATAATGTACTAAAAGTTCACTTTTGCCTAAAGTAATGTTCTTAAAGGATAAGTCCACTTCCAGAATAAAATTGATTAATTTACTCGCCCTCATGTCATCCAAGATGTTCATGTCTGTCTTCAGTAGCAAAGAAATTAAGTTCCAGGATTTTTTCAATATAGTGGACTTCATAGAAGTGTAGAATGACTGACTGATTCAGGCTGAGTTTGCGGTCTGAACTGAAAGTGCTGAGAAAACAGGACTGAGACTGAATGAATACTGCACACAAAAGATCAAATGGCCAGCGCATCTTTCTATTGTGGTGTTCTCTGTCAAACAACAAACGTACAGCGCAAGCAGTGTAGAAATGATGCATGAGCAGATTCTTTAGAAATTTATGTCAAAAGATCCAAATCAGCCTCGAACTCATCGGTTAACGTACGAGTCAATTAGAGTGATTCCTGACTCGCTGAATCAGTAGCTGCTTCAGAAGACAAATGAAGTTAAACACATTTAGGACATTTTTCAGCTCAAGTACAAAGTTTGTTGATTGATTCAACTAAAAACTAAGGACTCTGTCATACAGTTCAACAAAAGCAAAAATAAAACATTTTCAACAATTTTGTTAGTAGTAGTGGTGGTAGTATAATTTTTTTTATTAACTTGTATATATGTGTATATATATGTATATGTTTGTGTATAAAATAATATAAATTTTCTTTCTCTTGTTTTGCACAATTTAGTTGTAGCAGTAGTAGTTATTCAGCATGGAGTATTCACTTCCAGGGCTTAAGGAGCCAGATTTATGCTTGTAGCAGCTCTCATTCCTAATGAATGTGTCGTAGTCTATTAAATCCACATGTTTTGTGTTCAGTCTCTTAACATCTCGTGTGTGTGTAGGTTTCACAGCTGACCTGCGCTCTAACACCGGCGGTCAGGCCTTCCCTCAGTGTGTGTTTGATCACTGGCAGATCCTGCAGGGTGACCCCAAAGACCCCGCATCCAAACCCTTCCAGATCGTGGGCGACACGCGCAAACGCAAGGGCCTGAAGGAGGGCATTCCCGCACTCGACAACTTCCTCGACAAACTATAAACAGCCTGGCGACATGTCTGTTCTGTAGCCTGACCTCGATGCTTTACACTCATTCCTTCCCTCCTGCACTCACTTCCTTCCCTCAGAGTTCAGCCGAGGGACTGGACTGTACAGTACAGGGCACAAACACCACCCTTTATCACATTCTGACAGGAAATTCGAGTGGATTATGTAAATGTAATAAAGAAAATAAAAATGGAAAATTACTGGCATGTGTGCGGTGCTTCATTGCCAGTCAATGCAGATGTTGACTTGTGTCCAAGGTCCATCACACTTTATGCATTTTCTGTGCTACGGTGTCCTATTAAAGGGTCCAGTGGTGTAACTTTTTAGTCCAAATATTTTGTGTAGTTTTTGAGTTTAGTAATTCTGTTCGTAATTTGCATGAGATTTGTCTAAATGCCTTCACCTCTTAAGACCCTGCGGCCTCATACGAGGACATTATATTTTAGTGAATTTCTCTAGGCTATACATGCCACAGTTTTAAGTCTGGATGTTCTGTACAAATGATTGGATGTTTCACCGTGACTACTCTCTCTCCTTGGTCTTCAAAAATGTCTGAAATTAATTAAGTGACACTCTTATGGAAATATATTTTGTAATTATTTAAATCTCACTTTTAAAATTGTCATGAATCAAAGTTTCAAATCAAAATGTTGATTTCATGCATGTCCTCTCATGACACCGGGACTAAAAGCATGTTTATTACGCATTTTGGGAGACATAAATGAATGGAGAAAAAAATTATATTTCAATATTCTATGAAATACTATATATTCTGAAAATCTTGTCAATTATTACTCCCATTATTACGTTTCTTTTTTCATTACGTTGCCCCAAAAGTTTGATTTAGTTTATAGATGCATTGAATATGAGAACCCATTTATGGCCATTTTGCAAAAAGAAAAATGGTATATCGAGTCATTCTGTTATAACAGTTGAGAATCATCTGAATCCAAAGTTTGGGAAAAAAAATCTTGAAGACTAAAAATGTATTGGTGATTTAAAAAATCAATTGTTTTTGCCCATGCGTGTTCATTAGTCTTAGTTTATTAAATTGAGTCCCAATGTCCTCTACCGAGGACATAGCTCAACTTATGAATGAAATATCTTTTTTTTTTTTTTTCATTGTTTAGAGCATTAAAAATAACGACATGGAAAAAAAAAATCCTAAAACTTTTTTCTTGGGTCTTAAGAGGTTAAATAACATCAAAATACAATGTTGTCATTAACTATTGCATTTAATACAATATGTAGTATTTATATTAAGTTTATTAGTGTTGTATTTTTATTACAAAAATGCAATGATAAAAATCAAGCTTTTTTGTTATGTGTGTAAATTATCAGTTTATTTGTATTGAGACTTTTTTTCTCCCATGTCATTTTTCATGACTGACTTTCTCAAGATTTTGGCGGTCATAGGAATCATTTGGTCATGGTCATTATGACCATTTATTTTTACTTCCTATAGTCTCCAGAAATTAACTATTCTGACCTTTATTTGAAAAACATTGTATATAATGAAAGCATGTACTTTTCTTTTTTTTCTGGCTGATTTATTCTGTAATTGAACTCTTATGCAATTCTAAGTAAACCTTAAATTAATATGGACTTTTAATACACTATCAATGCATGTTATGCCAAATTACTAAATTACTCAATTTAAAGAAAAATGTATTTGAAATATTAAACCATTTTAGTTTATAAATTATATTAAAATAATGCATTCAAATGGCTTATCTAATAGGTCAAGGTCAATTCTTTTATATAGCACATTTAAAAACAACTAGTGTCTGCCAAAGTGCTGGACATAACATGGATACTATAAAGAAAATAGATCAGATTTGTGACCATTAAATTCAGTTTGCGCTCCTAAAAATCAAAAACGTTCAGAAGTAAAGAATGATTCATCTTTATTAAACATGAGTAGTCACACAAAGACCCAACATAACCGACCATCAGCAAATCAAGAAACACGAGCGTGTGTTTGATCCAAACAGTCTTGCAAGAGTGCCGAGGTTCACCCTGTAAATAAATACTGTTCCTGAATGATTCTCACCCTCTAGTTGCATTAAGTGCTGAATGCATGAGGAACATCTAAGGAAAACCTTGGCACAGAAGAAGATAACAGACCATGTTCCCAGACCGGTTTCCTCTCGTCTACAATCACACTGCTGTACAAAAACTCAACACAAATTAAACAATTGATTTGATATAATTTTTTTTTTCATATTATAATCTAAAATACACAGTTTTAGTCTAAATGCACTGACAAAATATGTAACTCCTGCTGCTTGCTTTTGTATGGCAGCATATGCGCAAATCATTAGTTGCATGCACATCAAAATTTGCTTTATTTAGATGAGAATTAAAGCAACAGTTCACCCAGAAATTAATATTTGTTGAAAATCAACTCACCCTCAGGCCATCCGAGATTAGGATGAGTTTGTTTCTTCATCAGATTTGGAGAAATGTAGCATTGCATCACTTGCCACCAATGGATGCTCTGAAGTGAATGGGTGCCGTCATTCATTAAAGCGACTGTTTAAAGTAAAAAACGTCTTAATGATAGATTTGTTGTTAACTGATGGACTGGAGTGGTGTGGATTATTGTGATGTTTTTATCAGCTGTTTGGACTCTCATTCTGACGGCACCCATTCACTGCAGAGCATCTATTGTGGTGAAACACTGATGCAATGCTACATTTCTCCAAATCTGATGAAGAAACAAACTCAACTACATCTTGTAAATGTTCATTGGTGGGTGAACTATTCCTTTAACTGTAAAGCTCTTAAACAGTGAGTGAGGTGCAGGTTTGGCAAGAGTTTTAATTGCAACCCAGGTCGACTGATGCAAAATCAGATACACAAAAATAAAGATACATTTGCATGTTACATGTCAGTCAGTCGTGGGTGAGTAATTCACTTGCTGTTAACAGTCAGTGTAAATATGAGCCCTCAAAGTCTAATCGCAATCGTTACTATCGGTTATTAATGACAGAACCCCCTGAAGACAGTTGTCCATCTGTAACAGCGGCGAGAGGTTCACGCATCCGTCTTTACTCTCAGTTCTCTGAATACAGCGTTACGGTCAAGTGCAATGTCATGTGCCGACGGAAACCCGAGACGCCAGCGGAGACTACGTGTAGAAGATGACCTCTGGGATCTGGCCGTCCTCCACAGACGTGCCGTTGTTGTTTCCTGCGGCGTAGCAGAAGGTGAAGCTGGTTTTGGTGCCGGAGCTGGGCGACTCGTGCGTGACCTTCCTCATGCCTTTAGTGCCGTAGTGCGAGTCCGGACCCTGAGACAGAGGAAGATAGAGATGTGTTATAAAATGCTTCACAACTCCTCGTTCAAGCTCTTGTCGGACTATTGCAATGCTCTCTTGGCAGGTCTTCCAGACAGTTCCATCAAACCTTTACAATTAATCCAGAATGCAGCGGCAAGATTAATTTTTAATGAGCCAAAAAGAATGCACGTCACACCTGTGTTTGCACTGGCTACCAATAGCTGCTCACATTAAAGTCAAGGCAATAATGTTTGCCTACAAAACCAGCACTGGCTCTGCACCCCTTTACTGAAATTCATTACTTCAGACTTATGTGCCCTCTAGAAGCAAGTGAACAGCGCTTTATTGTGAATCCCAGAGGCACAAAATCACTTTCACAGACTTTTACATGAACTGTTCCCATCTGGTGGAATGACCTGCCCAACTCAAAACCTTGCCCCTTTTACACTTGCACTTTCACCTTTTAATACATATCCATGTGCAAATCTTGCATGACCTAAAAGACACCTTGTAAAAACATCTTGGTCATACCTTGATTTAAAATGAGTAAAACATATTTTTCTTACACTAGGATTTATTTCATATTGATGAAGTCTGAAGTCAATATTCAATAAATCTACTTAAGCATCAACACAATGCCAAAAAAACAGAGCAATACAACTAAACAAATAAATAGTTAAAATCAATAAATGAATAAAAACAAGTCAAATAACTTTCATACAAAAGATTAAACTATATAACATTTTTTAAATGTACACCGGTATATATATATATATAATTTATTTTATTTTTTAAGAAATAAACACTTTTATTCTGCAGGGATGCATTAAATCGCTCAAAAGTGAGAGTAAAGACATTTATAATGTTACAAAAGATTTCTATTATAAATAAATGCTGTTCTTTTGAACTTTCTATTCATCTGTGAATCCTGAAAATAAAATGCATCACAGTTTCTACAAAACTATTCAGCAACACACTGAAGACTGATGCTGAATATTCAGCTTTGATCACAGCAATAAATAAACTTTATAACATATATTCACATTTCTTCAGTTGTTTTAAATCATAATATTTCACTGTTTTCACTGTATTTTTGATCAAATAAATACAGCCTTTCAAAAACATTTAAAATCCAAATCTAAATTATTCCAAACTTTTACATGGTAATAAAAATTGAAATAAACATTCTAAAAGTCTCTCTAATGACAAGAAATAGAAAGAAAACTGAATAACAAATCTCTTGCAATGCATTTAGTTTAAGCATTAACAATCAAACAGCGTCACCTTTAATGTAGCACAGGCCGTGTAATTGACGTTGGGCAGGACTTCCACCGGTTCCTTGAACATGACTCTGAAGGTGCTGGCCGATCCGTCACAGCTGAAGCCGGTGTCGTTCTGACCCAGAACTGTGTTACTGTCGGTGTGAATGATCTGAAAGAGATTCAATCAATCACAACACAACACTTTCAAACAGTGACATGTTCATTTGAGCGGCCCCAGACAAGATCATCAATACTGATGTAATATTAAAACTATATAACCTCTAAAAACATAACCGCACACTGTAGGTTGATGAGTTTTTTCCACTTTAGGTTAAAATCTATCAGAATGCATAAAGAGTACATTTTAAGTGTTTCACTATTAATCACCTTCCATCATTAATCAGTTCATCTAAATAGTGGTGTGACAAAAAAATGACTTGAAAGTGCAAATAAATCATGGAGAGATTAATAAGAGGTCATAAAAACTGCTAGTACAATAATTTTATTATAGAATTGATGTTAAATTTGAAATTTGACACTTAAATGATTGAATTCTGCACATAACAATATATATACACATATTTGCCAGTGGTATTTTAGTATCGAGATACTATTATGGTTTTGATCCATATTTTGAATCAGTTTCTATTTTTATACTTTCCATTTTCATTTTTTATTTTAATTTATATCTTTCTTTTTTCAGTTTAAGAAGATAGCTTAAAATGAGAAATGAGCTGAAATTAAAAAAAGTTTATTTTATTTAACATTAATTTTATTTCAAATATGAAAACTTTTTTTATGGTTTTAGTTTTATACAATAGCCTGGTATTTAGTGCAGCTAAATGTGCACAAAAAGTGAGAGCGAACTAATTAGAAAAGAGGACTGAAGTTGAAAATCAGTAAAAACTAAGTATGAAAAAAAACAATATTCTAAATAAAAATCAATAATTAAACAGATAAAAATATAGTTATTAAAAAAAAAGTGTTAACACGTGATTTTTATTTTTATTTTAATTGAGATTTATAAAAAAGTAATAATAAATAAGAATAACAATAAATAATCTTTCCATTGATGTATGGTTTGTTATGATCGGACAATATTTGTCTGAGATACAACTATTAGAAAATCTGGAATCTGAGGGTGCAAAAAAATCTAAATATTGAGAAAATCTCCTTTAAAGTTGTTCAAATGAAGTTCTTAGCAATGCATATTACTAATCAAAAATGAAGTTTTGATATATTAACAGTAGGAAATTTACAACATATCTTCATGGAACATGATCTTTACTTACTATCCTAATGATTTTTGGCATAAAAGAAAAATGGATAATTTTGACCCATACAATGTATTTGTGGCTATTGCTACTTGTATTGCTTAAAAATCATGTTTGTTTTGACAGTCGCACCTGTATGTTGACCTGATAGTCTGTCGGTCCGTGAATGGATCCATAAAGCCCAAAGCCCACAATAAATATCCTGCGATTCACAGAGAACCTGCAGAAAGCAGTGACTGGGTTAGTTGAGCTCACAGGGACGTTAGCGGCGTGAAGGAACACGCGGGCGTCTCTCTCACCGGATGCGGTCGCTGGTCCCGCTGTAACCCCAGCGGCTCTCCACCTGCCCGAAGCGTGTGATGCTGCACTCTTTCCCCCGCAGACAGCAGCGCGGCCGGTCGATGAACCCCACACGGGGTTTAGGATTCACCGTGAAGTGCAGGAACAGACTCACCACCTCTCTGTCCGTCAGAATGGCCGACTGAGCAGGACCTGTGTGAAACACACGCATAAAGCTCCTGTATCATATATGATACAAGGCCTTTCACTCAATCCATGTCTTCTGTCTCTGATTGATAGTTTAGAGTTTTATATCCAGTAAAAGCTCTTTTAGTGTAATTGTACAAGCGTCCAGCTCTAACTGTCTTTCTGCTGTCAAATCTTCTCTGATTTTGATCAAGTAAAGGTCAGAATAACTGCAGTCATATCTCCAGATGAACTCTTACTGGACTGAAGCAGCTCAGCTTTACTTGATTCTCCATCAATCATTTTCTAGAAAAATCAGTGCGTCTCAAATCTGATCATCAGGATCTTTTGAGGAGCGTTTGTCTCCAGAAGCTTTACTTTCACTGTTCCTCAGCGGAGGAATGATCTTCACAAGCCTCTAAAACATCTCACATCTTCTGAGGAGCGTTTATTTCTTCATCTCTCAATCAGCATTGCATTGCGTTATATGTGTGGATCATTTACATCTCATCTTACTAAGACATATTATTGAAAGATCTCATTGATTTACATTACAAGCAGAAGAATTTCATCATATGAATATCAGCATCTGGACCAAATTGCATTTTTTCCCTCTTTATTCTCACTATATGATCCTGGACCACAAAACCAGTCATAAAGGTACATTTTTCAAAATTGAGATTTATACATGTTCACTTTCTAGTGGGTAAAGGAATAGGAGTCGAGCGGATACCTGCACACAGGTGATTCACTAAATACACTGAATAAATCATCTTTGCATTGATGTATGGTTTGTTATGATTGGACAATATTTGGCTGAGATACAACTATTTGAAAATCTGGAATCTGAGGGAGCAAAAAAATCTAAATATTGAGAAAATCTCCTTTAAAGTTGTTCAAATGAAGTTCTTAGCAATGCATATTACTAATCAAAAATTAAGTTTTGATCTATTTACAGTAGAAAATTTACAAAATATCTTCATGGAACATGATCTTTACTTAATATCCTAATGATTTTGGGCATAAAAGAGAAATGTATAATTTTGACCCATACAATGTATTGTTGGCTATTGCTACAAATATACCTGTGTTACTCATGACTGCTTTTGTGCTCCAGGAACACATAAGCGATATAAATGTATCAATATTATATTTTGTCTAAAGGTTCAATAAACCGTTCCATTTCCAAAAAAAAAAAAAAAATTCTGACTATTACTACATATTTCAGGCTTTACAGGGTTAATGCCATGAGCGCATGTATAGAGACCTGCGGCGAACTCCTCTATGGTCATGAGAGGGAAGCGGATGAGATTGAGGGCTTTTCCCAGCACGCGTCTCTTGTTCTCCGGCGTGGACTGGAGCTGCTGTCGGTGAGCTTCAGCTTCTGCCCAGCGAACCGCCGCTACGAACAAATGCACCTCACGCACACCCAGAGTATCCCTCTCCAACACCGCAACCAGCGTGTCTGACAGAGACAAGAGAGAGACAGACGTCTGTGAGGACGCGAGGAACCAACTAGGATTTTCATGACACCAAAAATATACACTAATCTGTAAGCTTTGGGGTTGGTAAGATTTAGTTTTTTAATGTTTTTAAAAGAAGTCTCTTCAGCTCATCAAGGCTGCATTTATTTGATCAAAAATACAATAAAGACAGTGAAATATTATTGCATTTAAAATAGCTGTTTTCTATGTGAATATATGAAGCGTTCACTTTCAAAAACAGATAACTCTGTTTTTAACAATTTTCTAAAATGATGTTTTTTCATTGTGTATTCCAATTAATCTCAATCAAACTGCAGTTGGGTTAATTTGATTAAGTAAAAATAACTTTAAAAATACAGCTAACTAACACAAAAAAAACCATGATTTTTGAACATTTTAAAATCGTTTTTTGTAAATAAACTCTTCATGTGTTAAACTGTAATGTATTTCTGTGATGCACAGCTGTATTTTCAGCATCATTACTCCAGTCTTCAGTCACGTGATCTTCAGAAATCATTCTAATATACTGATTTGATAACATTTCTGATTATTATCAATGTTGAAAACAGTTGTGTTGCACAATATTTTTGAGGAACCCCTGATACAATCTATTCTTAATTATTCACAGATTAATAGAAAGTTCAAAAGAACAGCATTTATTTGAAATAGAAATCGTTCGTAACATTATGTCTTTGCTGTCACTTTTGAGCAATTTAATGTGTTCTTGCTGAACAAAAGTATTAATTTCTTAAAAACATATTGACTGTAATCTTCTGAATTGTAGTGTATATTATTTTAAAAACAAAGGCATGTGGCCTTTATTAATCAATTAAGTTCAAGTAAACATTGCCTCAAAAGTTAAGTAGTTATTCAAGAAAACACAAACAAATTAAAAAACAAAGAAATGAACACTTAAGGTCCCATTAGCTAATGCACTAACTAACATGAACTGATGATGAGCAATGCTTTTGTTACAGTGTATATTCATCTTCTAGAACACGCATCGTTAACATTCATCAAAAAAATCAAGCTCATTGTTTGTTCATGTTAGTTCACACTGCAATAACTAATATTAACAGATAAACAAATATATTTTAATAATGTTGCAATTAACTAAGAATACTAAATGCTTTCAAAGTATTGTTCACTGTTAGTTCATGTTAACTAACGTTAACAAATGGCACCTTCAGCAATACAGGAGGATGAAGTAAAATAAAACCAGAAAACTATGTACATCACAGGCGCAATTATTAAATGTTTTTGAAAATGAAAATTCAGTAATCATTTAATCACCCTCAAGTTGTTCCAAACCTGTAAGAGTTTCTTTCTTCTGCTGAACACAGAAGTCAATGGCTACCAACAACTCTTTGATTAGCAACATTCTTCAAAATATCATCTTCTGTATTCTGCAGGGTAAATAATATGTTGACAGAATTGTCATTTTATAGGTGAACGATCCCTTTAACCCTGATTCAGTGCTGTCAGAGTTTGAGCAGCGGTCCTGTAATACGGTATACCATGGATTTGTTTCCGTGATACAGTACCCAGATCAATATCTGTGAATCCTTCAGCAGCCAGAGCGTCTCCTGTGTTTTTGTCGATGTTCTCCAGGCAAAGGCTGGCCAGCTGCGGCTCATCGAACAGTCTGGCCTTCAAACAAACCACACATCAGCCTATCAGATCCACAGGAGTCTGTGCAAACATCACAGGCGTGAATGAGCTCTACCTGTGTGAGCAGCATGAACGCATTGTCTGCGCGCAGGTTCTTCTTCAGAAAATCCACACAATGGGCCTCCAGAGCCGGAACGGCGTATTTCTTAGCGGTGTAGAGAGTCGTCATCACCGTCTCGGGTCCGATATGAACCTCATCAGAGTACAGGAACCTGGAGAAAATGGCATTGTTTACAAATCTGAAGCTTTCTGGAATATACATGCATATTGATAAAAACACTCATACTTGAGCAATGAGAGGAACGCTGCAGGTTCTACATCAGGAAGCTCGATCTCTGTGGATGTGGTGGCCATGCCTCCATTAAACATGGCATCAAATACTGCACTGCCAACGGCCAGAACAAACCTGCAATGGTAATATTAATATTACAAATAATTATTGTTATAACAAACAATGCTTTTACAATATTATTAATACATTTAATTAGTAAAAGTATTATTTTAAAGACAAATAAGCACATACCCGCCAAACTCTAAATGTGTTTACAAGACGGTAGTATTTGTTATAACTTTGCCTTTAACTTATTCTGATTTCACTTTAAAAGTAATTGAAAATGCAGAAATCAGAAATATGGACATTTTATGGTAATCAAAACTGATTCATATTACGAATATATTTATTTAAATAATTAATTAATAGTAAAGTTAATCAATCTTTTTTTCTCAATTCTGAAATAATTGTAAAATCTAAATTCCAATTTTAAGACATTAACTCACAATTGCAAGACAAGTTTTTATTCTAGGGCTGAAATAAAGTAAAAATAAATGTACAAAAAAAATCTGAGTTTATATCTTGAAATTCACTTTTTCCTCAATTGCTAAAAAAATCTGGGAATATAAATAATAAATAAATAATTTCCTTTTTTTATTTCATGGCATAAAACTCAATTGCAAGAAAAAAGTTCTGAGTTTAGTTAGGTTAGTTTATTTATACCTGCAGCTAAATTTGTTTTGAATGACAGTCCAATCTCGCAATGACGACTTTTTTTCTCAGAATTGATTAAAAATAAAAATCCAATTTCTGAGATATAAAGTTGCAAATACCTTTTTTATTTTTTTTATCCCACGGAGAACGTGAGTTAATGTCAAACACAAACACACTTATGAATTGTCACAATGCAAAACTATTTTAATAGTCGGTTTTGATCATAAAAACGTAAATGTTATTGGCTCTCTTGTGTCTCGTGACCAGCTGTGATTGCGCAAGCGAATAATGTCTTTAATTTCACTGTTTCTTACACAAAACTGTCAAATACCCTCGGAAGACTTGTTAAGATAGCGCATGAGAAATATGAAAAGCAGTCATAAGTAGCACGAGTATATTTGTAGCAATAGTCAACAATGCATTGTATGGGTCAAAATTATACATTTTTTGGCCAAAAATCATTCAGATATAAAGTAAGCATCATGTTTCATGAAAATATTTTGTAAATTTCATACCTTAAATATAACAAAACTTCAATTTTTATTAGTAATATGCATTGCAAAAGGTGATTTTCTCAATATTTAGATTTTTTTGCTCCCTCAGATTCCAGATTTTCTAATAGTTGTATCTCAGACAAATATTGTCCTATCATAACAAACCATACATCAATGGAAAGATTATTTATTCAGCTTTCAGATGATGTATACATCTCAATTTCACAAAATTGACCCTTATGACTGGTTTTGTGCTCCAGTGTCACAAATGATGACAGAAGAGTTATTTTAATAATTTGCTGGCTCAATGTCATCAGTGTATTTAGTGTATCACCTGTGCGCAGGTATCCGCTGGACTCCCATTCCTTTACCCACTAGAAAGTGAACATCACTCAGAACTTCATTATTGAACAAAAACGCAAATCTCTCTTTCAGGGTGCTTTTCGTCGCCTGCCAGTTATAAACAGGCTCCCGGTACACGAGCACGGCGGCTGCGGCCGGGGCATGGGACAGAGACGAGTGTGTCGCCGGTGTCATCGCTGCGTTTGACGGGTTTCCTGTCATATTCGAGGCGGCCGAAGCCGGCGGCCCCACCACCGCCGCGGCAGCCGGGAGAGAGTTCATGAGGTTCGGCGGAGGTCCTGAGGCAACACCGGGGATTTCCAGGCCCGCGGGCCCCGGTTGAGGATTTGAGCGTCTCGTTACGTTCTGAGAGCCTCCGCCGCCTCCTACGGATCCTCCGTGACTCGCAGCTAAAGCGTAAGGACTGTTGCTCGGTTGGCTGTTACCCAAAGGTCCGTGTCCGGAGAAATTTAAACACGGAACCCGACCGCTATTGTCTCCAGTAGCCATCTTGGACTGAAGCGCGCACCCGCTGAATGAGTAAACAAGCCGCGAGCGCACAACATCCGGTCCCAAGTGTGCATGTGTGGAGTCATGGCCAAAAATATCGGCACCCTTGGTAAATATGATCAAAGAAGCTGTGAAAATTAATCTGCATTGTTAATCCTTTTGATCGTTTATTTAAAAAAATCACAAAAATTTAACCTTTCATTGGATAATAAGAATTTAAAATGCGGGGAAATATTATTATGAAATAAATATTTTTCTCAAATACACGTTGGCCACAATTATTGGCACCCCTAGAAATTATTATGAGTAAAATATCTCTGAAGTATATTCCCATTCATATTCACAATTTTGAGCACTCCAGGGTGATTATAAACAAATTATCCAGCCATGGCTTCCTGTTTCACAGAAATATAAATAGGAGGGAAAACAAAGCCCAAATTCCCTTAATAATCCATCACAATGATAAAAACCAAATCATATATTTCTGATGTGCAACAAAAGATAATTGAGCTTCACAAATTAGTGAAGTGGCTTTAAGAAAAGAGCTAGAGCAGTGAAAATTCCCATTTCCACCATCAGGGCAATAATTAAGAATTTCCAATCAACATAAAATGTTAGGAAACTGCCTGGAAGAGAACGTGTGTCTATATCGTCTCCGGTGAGGAGGAGAGTTTGAGTGGCTAAAGACTCTTCAAGGACCACAGCTGGAGAATTGCAGAAAATAGTTGTTTTGGAGGATTTCAAGAAAAATTCTCCTAGCTCATCCAAAAACAAACTCCAGCATATTCAGTTATCAAATATAAAATATATAAATTATTCAGTGATCAAAAGGAAATTAATTAGTCAATTCCCTGGTTTAATGCAGTTTATATTTTTCTTTGTATTACATTATATTATTCAAGAATTATTTACATTATATTATTCGAGAATTATTCTTTCAATATTTAATTTTTTATATATCTTTCACATATATTTTAATTTGCATTTTTATTTTACATATATTTTATTATTTTTTATATATTTTATTTTATATGTTTTATATCGTGTATACATATACAATTTGTAAATAAACAAAAGATAAGTAAAAAATATTAGCTATATGTAAATATATTTCTCAAATTAATTAAAATTTGTATTTAGAATATAGCCATTATGATTTTTAGAATCGCAGAAAGCATTCCTTTGTCTCCATCTTATTAAGCATCCTCTCAAACATTAGTATTGCATGCAAAAAGAAGTTCAAGAATAAATTATCTGTTGTCTCTATATACATTTGATCTGGTTTACCTGGTTGATCACGTACTATTACGTCCAAGTATGCATGCAAACGACAAAAGACAAAGGATATTTAGCCTAACACGACGCCAGATTAATATTTCTTAAATGTCATGATGCCCTCATCTGGATGAGAGGGGAAGCGCCGCGGTGACGTCACGCATCCAAAAGCTGCAGCAAATGCAGAATCTGCGTAAAAAAGCCCTGACATGAAATTGCATGCCCTATAACGATGCTGAGACACTGGAAATGCAGTTAGAATAGTGCTTCTCCAACATTTATGCATTTAGCATTTTATACATTGAAAGAGAAAACTTTATAGTTCCAGGATTTTGAATTCGAAACATTTTACATATTTATATTATATTATTATATATGAAACATTTGGCTTGTCAAAAATCCTTGTCAAAAAAAGGCAGGATGATGCAATTTATTATGATGAAATGTATTTATTTATTTATTTTACAGAAGAATAAAACAAATATCAGGCCTATTGGAGTAGGTTTTACAAGAAAATAGTCTTTCTACTTGTGTTACTTGCCATTTTTGCTGGTGAAAAATGTTTCTAAGCCACTTTGTTCAGTGTTTCAAACAAGAATGATTTAATTATCAAAATTTAAAAACTTTTGCAAAAAAACATTTTCTGTTAACTCTAAAGACAAAACGACACGAAACTGTGCAGTATATATAAATTCAATAATATAATAATTTAATAAATTATTCAGTAATAAAAAAAAGTAAAACCCCAGTTTTCATGCAGTCTGTTAACCAATAGAATTTTTCTTTAAGTAATAGCAGTGATATTTCTATATTTTATTTTATTTATTTATTTAATTATATATACACACACATATATATACATATTAGTCTAATATATATTACACGTTTTGTAATTTCTCGTTTAAATCAAGACGTCTCCCATATTAATGCTCCCCCGTTTTCTATCCAGATCGTAGATTAATCGTATAATAGAAGCGCAATACTTCGATCTGCTGTTATAGGCGCAGTTCTGCACGCGGAGGAGCGGGAGTCCCGCGTCAAACTCCAGCGCGTGGCGTGACGCTCCGCCTGCCTCTCATCGGCGTGACGTCACGAGCTGAGCTGAGCTGTCCGCGCGCCGCTGGTGCTGAAGCAAGATGGCAGTTGGCTAGAGGCGCGAAACGGCTGATGAACTGAGGGGACTCCGGGAAAGTGCTTTATTAGAGCATTTTCTGTTAGTTCGACCGTTTATTCTCGCGTTTATTGTGTAAAAGCTGTAGTTATGGCTGTGTGTTGAGTGAGCGCGGCTGAATCCAATCACAGCAAGTAAACGGACTGTCCCGTTCCGGCGGAGGTCGACGCGACGCGGCGCGATGTCTCTGCTGTGCGTCGGGGGTGAGTAACAGTCTCACATTTGCCCTTTGTTGGGACAGAATTTTATTCGTCAAAATAATCCGTTTATCATACAGAATCCCATACAAAAAGTACCATATGAGAAGATTGAATCTTTACCGCACTCATTGACCATGGTATGTCACAGAGTATCATGGTATGTCACAGAGTATCATAGAGTATCATGGTATGTCACAGAGTATCATGGTATGTCACAGAGTATCATGGTATTTCACAGAGTATCAGAGTATCATGGTATTTCACAGAGTATCATAGAGTATCATGGTATGTCACAGAGTATCATGGTATGTCACAGAGTATCATGGTATTTCACAGAGTATCAGAGTATCATGGTATTTCACAGAGTATCATAGAGTATCATGGTATTTCACAGAGTATCATAGAGTATCATGGTATGTCACAGAGTATCATAGAGTATCGTGGTATGTCACAGAGTATCGTGGTATTTCACAGAGTATCATAGAGTATCATGGTATTTCACAAGAGTATCATGGTATTTCACAAGAGTATCGTGGTATTTCACAGAGTATCGTGGTATTTCACAGAGTATCATGTCAATACCATGGTATAAAACTCTACATTCTCTACATTCTCTACATCATGGGACTTTAAAATGAACCATGAAATTAAAGTATTATGGTATTACATGGTATTTCAAGGGATGACCATGGTGCATGATCAAAATAATGTGGTGTAAGTGAATGTTGTCACCGTGTTTTATCATGATGCATGACAAAAAAACTAAACAAAACATGTTTTTGTCTTGCTAATGCATGTCACTGATGTGTTTGGTTTCTGTTTGGTGAAGGTGTTTGTGTTTTTTCTCTTAAGATTCATTCATCAACCTGTTAATCAACCATTTAAGTGTTAATATCAGAATTGAATGCAGACTCTATTAGGACATTGCATTAATATTTCAAGGAGCTGATATGTATAAAGTGGATTGCTCATATTGTGGGAATCTCTAGCACGGCGTGGGAAATGCGCTCGTGAGGGAATCCTGTGCGTGTGGGTGTGTGAGCTTGATGCAATGACATTAATTCTGGTCACGCTCTATACGGTGCAAACCAGGGCTTCACGTTTCTTCAGGTTCACATGCATTAGCTTTGCAGATAAAATGATTGATTGACAGGTTAGTTACGATCGATTTGGTTATCAGCGCCTCAGATGCCTCGAAACGACATTCACAATGATAACGCTGTGTGTGCATGCTCTGAAAGCAATATCTGCTCTGCAACATCTGTACTGCATTATAGTCATAGAGACTCTTGAGCATATAATGCACTTGAAAAACATAGCATTGATAGCTGGATGATTGTAATCCAGCACGGGGGATTTTGCTCTGATGCATTGACACGTGGCTGGCTGATTCTTATTCTGTTCTGCACCAGACTATAAAACTCTAGCTGCTGTCTCACTAGTAGTGCTGGTCATACGAGCACGGTTGTTCAAGTGTGAATCTCACCAAACCTGCCAAGATTCATGCTTGAATTTATTTATTCCAAAATAAAAATGAATTAATTGAAAAAAATTATTTAATACTACTATAAATAAAATAATAATAAATTAAGTAAATATATAAATAATAGAATGTATACACATACACATGTATATTTATATAATTCTCGAAAAAAACCATTTTGCTATTATGAAAATTTGATTTTTGTTTGCTTATAGTATATAAACATAACATTATATACTGTATATATGCTTATATAATTTCTTTTAGGCTAATGCAAAAAAACAACAACTCATTTTCAAAAAGATATAGATGATGATACATATATTAACATTATGCTTATTTTTAGGAGTAGTTAGATGTTTTGTGACACTATAGTGGAAAAAGCTAATTTCCCAATTCCCTTTAATGTAATGCAAAAATAAATTAATAAAAATAAAAACAATAATAATAATACAAATAAAATAAATATGTATGAAATAAAAAAAAAACATAATGCAATAAAACAATATATATATTTACAATATAAATATGTCTTTGCCATGGCAGTATTTGTTTTATTGCCCTTAATTTATGCTGATTTAAAAAAAAAAAAAAAAAAAAAAATTGTGTCTGGACAATATGAATCTCATAGTGGGTTTTAAATACAATAATGAGAATTTGGAGGGGGAGGTGCACCTTTTGTCATGGTGCACACACGAGGAGGATACAGGAACATGCAGACGAGGAGGTAAACTCAAATAACAGTCTTTAATCAAATCTAAACAAGGCAGGGCAAGACAAGGCAAGGCTGACATAGACAGGAACACCGGAGAGTAACGAATAGACCAGACAACACGAAACTGAACAGGCAAGAACTTAAATACACAGGCTAATTACACAAACACAGCTGGACAAGAATGAACTAATAATCACACTAAATAAGGACAGGAAACAAACCAAATATGGAAACATGAGGCGGGAACACAAGACACACACGACAGAGGACTCTGGAGGCCTTTCAGAACACACACGGACAGGAACACAGGACGGGGACCTCCAGAGTGGGACAGACAGAACGGAGGCCATGGCGGTGCAGTTAGCTCAGGAGCCCATGGCAGGTGGTGCATGTGGCCTCGCCCATCCCGCCTGAACCCTTCTACCCCCCCCCCCCCCCCCCCCCCCCCCAAAAAAATTCCATGGGGAAGCTAAGGGGTATCAGGAGCCCTTCAGGCTAGACAAATAGGACAGGACATGACAGGACAGCCCTCCGGGGCCAGACAAACAGGAACAAGACAGGACAGGACAGCCCTCCGGGGCTAAACAAACAGGACAGGACAGCCCACAGCAACAGGAAGCCCTCCTGGGCTAGCTTGGAAGCTGAGGCTACTTCTGGGCATAACAAGGAGTCAGGGGCCCTCACAGGGTCCCTCAGCAATCGCTTCTACTTCAACGACAAGGACGAGTCTCCACGGACAAGACGGGCTTGGGAGAGCCGCGGATGGCGGCACCGATCTCCCGCGAACGGCGGGCCTGGGTGAACGATGGGCTTGAGGGCTCGCGGCCAATGGGGTAATGGAAAATAATATCACAGTGCAAGTAATCTTAGTTCCATTTTTTTGGGGTGAAATATGAGCCGGAAATTGTGAGATTTACACTTAAACACAGTCTTAAGCTTCTGACAGCAGCTACCATGTGGATTCAAGCCCCTTCCCTTGGAAATCTGTCTCAATCCGCTCCATCTTTCCCTGCGAGGTAAACTTTCAATGCTGTGATTTAGAGGAAGTCCCTGAGTAAAGGCACAGTGACTGTTCAGGAAAGGGGTTATGGGTTTATTGCTCAATGAGATGACAAAGCTCTTATTCTTGATGTGCAGTTTGTCATGACAGAGGTGTTGGATCAATGTTCATTACAGGAGAGACTGTATAGCATGAAGGGTCATGACTGAATTAAGCTCTTTACTTAAGAATAAGATATCACAAAGACGTGTGTGTGGTAGTACATTCTCAGGCACTCCACTAGTCAATTTGCATATATAACCCTTAAAACATTGTGTAATGAAATCTAAAGATGAATGCATTACATAAGTGCTGACCTTTTTCTGCTGTTGTGTGATATAACTCTTTTGATGTTCGGTTGTGTTGTCATATGCTGAATGTAGGAGTGTTTTCACACTTATGTAATATTGAAAATGCTTTTGCAGTCAGCATGGGTGGATAACATCCCACCTCCTGTTTCCAGCCAAACATCAATGGGAAAAGCAAAGTCTTCACAGTTAGTAATGTGTTTTGATGTTTATGAGGAGTTTTATTGCTCATAGTTGATGTCCAAATGCTTTTAAAGAGACTAGGCCATAGGAAAGAAAAATCATGAATGCGGTCTCTTATATTTCTCAGTTATTTCTCTTAAATGGTGAGCAAATTGATACGCTTGCTTCTTAAAAACTCCTATATTTGCTTCAGAGGAAATCTTAAAGAAATGGTTCACCCTAAAATGAAGATTGGCTGAAAATGTTCTCACCCTCAGACCATCCAATATGTAGATGAGTTTGTTTCTTCATCAGATTTGGAGAAATGTAGCATTTCATCACTTGCTCAGCAATGGATGCTCTGCAGTGAATGGGTGCCGTCAGAATGAGAGTCCAAACAGCTGATAATAACATCACAATTAACCACAAGTCATTCACACCGCTCCAGTCCATCAGTTAACATCTTGAGAAGCAAAAAGTTGTGTTTGTAAGAAACAAATCCAAATATTAAGATGTTTTTAACTTTTAACCATTGCTTCCGGCTAAAATACGAGTTCATAATCCATAATAACGCTTCCTCTAGTGAAAAAGTGGTCTGGTCTGAATTTGGAGAGAAATCTGCACAGATCAAGCAAAAACAGTCCAAAACAGCTGTGGCTGTGTTTTAACGTGAGAGACAACAGGAGATGGGTTTTTGAAAATTTCTGTGATTTTTAAAAGTTAAAAAATTTCTTAATGATGGATTAGTTTCTTACAAAGATGCAGCTTTTGGCTTCTCAAGACGTTTATTGATGTGTTTATTGATGTTTTTATCAGCTGTTTTGACTCTCATTCTGACGGCACCCATTCACTGCAGAACATGCACTGGTGAGCAAGTGATGGAATTACCAAGATCTCAAAATCTGCATTCAAATCTCCACATCAACTCTATACAATACTGAATATTTTGGGAGAAATATCGGAGACAATGTTACTTAAATGAAGCATCTCAGGAGACTTAATGGAGCTCTAAATTATGAAGGAGCAACATCTGAGCAATAACATTTTCCTCTGAGCATGTCAGTAAAACCCATTCAAGAGGCCTTCTTTCTTCGTTTCTTTTCACAGTCAGCTGGTTGTTTTCCTCTCGGCTGTGGCGAATAAATGGGGCCTGGGAGTCATTGATTACGATGTGTTGTTTGTGGGCAGCAGATCCAGCTCTGAATTATTTATATTGGCAGTGATTTATGATTCTGAGCTATTATTAAACACTAGTTTCCTGGGTTCTGCGATGCAGCGTCCTCTTCATTGATCTGGCCTGGGTACTGATATATTACAGTGGTCTGTTTTAACTGCACTCAACGAAACACCATACGATATAGCTGCCCACCTCTCTATAATTCAATCTTAGATGGAGTTGAATGGCAAAGATTGCTTCCGGTTATGTCGCCGTTCTTCTGCATTTATTTGCTTAAAATGGAAAGAACTCCATGGCTTAAAATAGATTGGGTCTTTCAGCACAGATATATAGTGGCTGCACTGCCGGGATCGAGTAGTCATATTTCTGTGAACTTTTGTCTATCCATCCACCATTTTGTCAATCATTTTGTCAATCTATCCATTCATCTATCCCTCCATCCACCATTTTGTCAAGCTATCCATCTGTTCTTCCATTTATCCATCCATCATTTTGTTTTTCATTATGTCCATCCATCCATCCATCCACCACTGTCTATCATTTTGTCTATCTACCATCAATCCATCCACCGTTGTCTATCATTTTGTCTATCCATCCATCCATGCACCATTTTCTATAATTTTGTCCATCCATCCATCCTTTTGTCTATCCATCCATCCATCCATCCATCCATCCACCATTTTCTATCATTTTGTCCATCCATCCATCCTTTTGTCTATCCATCCATCCATCCATCCATCCATCCTTTTGTCTATCTATCCATCCATCCATCCATCCACCATTTTCTATCATTTTGTCCATCCATCCATCCTTTTGTCTATCCATCCATCCATCCATCCTTTTGTCTATCCATCCATCCATCCATCCATCCACCATTTTCTATCATTTTGTCCATCCATCCATCCTTTTGTCTATCCATCCATCCATCCATCCATCCATCCATCCATCCACCATTTTCTATAATTTTGTCCATCCATCCATCCTTTTGTCTATCATCCATCCATCCACCATTTTCTATCATTTTGTCCATCCATCCATCCTTTTGTCTATCCATCCATCCATCCATCCATCCATCCATCCACCATTTTCTATCATTTTGTCCATCCATCCATCCTTTTGTCTATCCATCCATCCATCCTTTTGTCTATCTATCCATCCATCCATCCATCCATCCACCATTTTCTATCATTTTGTCCATCCATCCATCCTTTTGTCTATCCATCCATCCATCCTTTTGTCTATCCATCCATCCATCCATCTATCCATCCATCCATCCATCCATCCATCCATCCACCATTTTCTATCATTTTGTCCATCCATCCATCCTTTTGTCTATCCATCCATCCATCCATCCATCCATCCATCCATCCATCCATCCATCCATCCATCCATCCATCCTTTTGTCTATCCATCCATCTATTTTCACAGTAACAAATGATCTACAACTCAAGCTGTCTCTCTCTTAAAGCATATGAATGAATGTGTGTATCTTTAACTGTGAAACCTTGTTTGTGAGGGACGAAATAAAATGAAACGAGAGTGAATTCAGGGAGCCATTAAATGTCCAGTGTGCGATGAGTCTGATAAATGGCATTATCTGCTGTTGGTCTGATAGGGCGCTGAAAGCCCTGGGGAGGAAAAAGCTGTGGACTCGATCAGACCACAGAGAGACACAATGAGTCAGAACCCGAGAAACCAACACCGAGCGAGTGTTTTCCGCTGGGGAATTTGCTGACGTACTGAAAACAGAATTAAGAGGCCACTGGGTGAAATTGACCTGAAGTCTTTATTTCTAAACTGTAGTGTTTGCTACTGGAAAGACCAGCATTTATTGTGTTTGGATGATGGTTCTGGTGTCCCAGGGCCTCTGTTCTCTACACAAAGCTATCGAATGGTTTCAGAAGACTATAATATTTAATATATTTACTTATGGACTACTTCAATTATACGTTTTGTTTTTCATGAAATGGGAATATTACAAACAGTGTTTAATTTTATTTACATTTAAATTTAAATTTTTTATTATTTGATTAATTTTTGTGCTTTCCAAAAGCTTTCTTGAAAGCTCAAACAGTAGAGTATAACAAAGCCAAGATCAATTAATTCCCAACAAAATTTACATGCATGAACTGATAAAAATTAGCAAGGTCAATGTAGTGTCCTTTCTTCAAATAAATGCTTTTGCGAAGTGCATAAATGTAAATAACCTCAGAGGGTAGTTGAGAAATTGACATAATAAAATAAAAAAATATATTTTTTGGGGTCGGTGCACCTGCCATTAACCATGAAATATGTGGGTCAGACTGACCTGCTAACATAATCATAATAGAAGTTTTGTATGCACATTTCACAACACTTCAGGGCGTCGAAACTTTGCAGGCATATTCATGCTCCTAAATAAAAAATAGTCACTCGGTTTCAAGAAAATTGTGAATTTTTGAATTGCAATTCTGAGTTTACATCTCACAATAGGGAGTTAACAGATGTTAATTGTGTCTTTATAACGTACAATTGTGAATAAAGAAGAAGAAAAATTAAAATCGTGAGGAATAAACATGCAATTGGGAGAAAAAAGTCAGAATTTGATATAAAAAAGTTGCTTTTACCTTTTTTTTATTCCGTGGGAGAAAAAAACAACAGATTTGCTAAATGTAAATTAAGAATTCTGAGAAAAAAGGCAGAATTGTGAGATATAAACAAGGAATTTTGAGATGTAAACTTGCAATTGCGAGAAAGAAAGTCAGAATTCTGAATTATTTATTCTTATTCTTATTATCTGAACTATTCTCATTTATGATTTTTTCTCAGAATTGGGAGAAACTGTCACACCCTATGGACTTTGTTTGTTTTTCTCTCCTTGTGTTCTCTGACCTAGTTTCTGTCTCCCCTTAATTATTTCAATTGGTTCAGATGTGTTTAATTAATTATCCTCATTTTCCTTTGTAATTAAGTTCAGGTCTGTTCAGTTTGTCTTTGTCTGGTCTCTTCTGTGGAATGTGTGTGTCTCCTCCTGCCTTACCTTTATGTGGATTAATTAAAGACTGTTTGGCTTCATCATCATCATCTTCATTCGACATACAAAAAACAAAGCAATTACTTTTTTTTTTTTTTATCCCGCATGTCAGAAACCAACTTTCATATTAATCAGTATTTCTGACAATTCAAAAATGTGTTGAGGGTCAGACTGACCCAGACTGTAATAAAGTGATCATCAGTCCCAGAACAGCTCGTTTTTTTAAAATCCCTCTCTGATGTCATATCCTTTGGCGCTGTGTGGGCTCTCGCTGCAAGAGTCTGTAGATGTTCTCCTGAGTAACTTCAGTGAAATTAAACTAACGCCGGCACTTTCCTCTCAGCTCTCATCTTTTCAAATGGTTTTATTGGCCAGAATTCCGGTCAGCAGAGGTGCCGGAACGAATGCGAACGCATTGGAATTACTGCATCACAGCAATAGCACTACAGTATGATTACGCAGAAAGCAACTCACTTTAGATAAGAGTGAGGATGAAAACCACATGAGGCGCTTATGGAGGACCAGCAGTGAGTGTGTGTGTAGAGTCAAGGCTTTATAACACACTCACTTCCTGTTTTAATGGCCGTTCAGAGGAAGAGGAGAGAAGATGAGCTTTGGGTGGGGTTGTATGGGGGTTCGGAGCGGGTTTGCATATTAATGCTCCTCTGCACTGCATGCCATGTGCTACAGCGGGCATCAATAATGCATGGGAACACACGTCATCACAGTGCAGAGAGATGGAAAACTAAGAAATTCCCTCTGTATGAAGAGACTTCTGCTCACCAATCAGGCACAAGGTCTTCGGTTTCTGAATACACACTGTATTTGTAGCAAACACTTGCATTCTCACAGTGGAAAGTTACTTTGTCAAAACACCAAATGCAGCAGCCTTTTGTCTGAACGAGTTTTGCACAAATCCCAAAACGTATTTAGTTTTTTGTGAACGTATTTTGTGTTTTTTTCAGCTCATTTTGTTCTGTTTTATTGGCTAATTTTTTCTCTGATACTAACTCTTACTCTTACCAACTAACTCTTTTTTTGTTTTTACAGTGAAGAAGGCCAAATATGATGGACCCCAGGGTAAGTAAACATCACACATGATTTCACAGCTTTTTTTCCTTTCAATATATATATATATATATATATATATATACATATTTTTAATAGTCATAGAGTACAACGCCAGATTTATTAGAAGGCTAGATTACCTAAATTAAAAAAATAAAATAAATTAATTAAATAATTAAAATGTAAACTTTATTTATAAACTTTTCAGTACAATACTTATTGGTTTTACTGTTTAACTAACAATGAACAACCTTTTTCTATTTTCACATCATTTAGTAATCTAGTTTAATGTTAATTTATATCATTTTTTTCAAATAAAAAATAATGTATAGAATAATTTATCAATTTATTTATAAATTGTTCAGTACAATTCTTTTTTGGTTTTACATCAAGTAATCTAGTTTAATGTTAATGTATATACATTATTAAAAATAAAAATAAGTGTATAAAATAATGTATACATATATTTAAAAAATTGTTCAGTACAATAATGTTTGGTTTTACTGTATAACTAACAATGAAAAACCATTTACTTTTTTCACATCATTTAGTAATCTAGTTTAATGTTAATTCATATATATATAAATAAATTAATAAATGTATAAAGTAATTTATATATTTATTTATAAATTGTTCAGTACAATAATTTTTGATGTTACTATTTAACAAACAATGAAAAAACTTAGTTTTTACATAATTTAGTAATCTAGTTTAATTTTAATAATAAAAAAAAATGCATAAGTTAATTTATACATTTATTCAATACAATACTTTTGGAAAACTATATTTGAATGCTATGATTGTTCTCCTGCAGAGAAATTCAACACATACGTGACTTTGAAGGTTCAGAATGTGAAAAGTACGACCATCGCCGTACGGGGCAGTCAACCCAGCTGGGAGCAAGACTTCATGTTGTGAGTCCTTCATATCTTTTGATTTAGTTTTTGCTTTCATTTTCTCTTCATCTCTGTGTCCCTCTCATCCTGTTGTTTTTTCATGTCCCTTTTCTGTTTTCATTCAATTCTCTCCTGCACTCATTATGGTCAGTGTTGTATTAGTCTTAATCGAAACACATTTACTCTGATTATCTTCGTGCTCATTTGAGTTCTGTAACAGAGTTTCTGCTCTCATTTGATATTCCTGCTGCGTTCAGCAAGACAGGAGAATCTCATTTGCTCAAAAGTTTCTCTCTTGTGACTCAGCATAATTAATGGAGTTTTTAAATATGTTACATTTGCAGTATCAACTTTGTCTCAGATGTTTTTTGACAAATAAAAAAATCAACATTATTGAGGACAAATTAAAAAAAAAATACATTATTGAGTCAATAGTTTTATATTATAGCGGTATAAAACTAAACGATTAACTCTTTCCCCACCATTGACGAGATATCTCGTCAATTAAGAGACAACGCTTCCCCGTCATTATCGAGTTTTTACGGCAATCTGTGTTCTAGGTATATTACGGTAAGATAAGCACTAGTGCATGTCCTGAATGAGTCACGGGACTTCCGGGTCTTACGGATCTGAATACAAGACGATCGGCATAAATGGAAGGATCAGAGAAAATATAGGTCATATACAGTATATGTAGATCATGTTTTGACCATTTTGAATCTGATCGGGAGGAAGTAGTCAGTGAGAGAGATGCCTTTACAGACACAGAAACATCTCTAGTTGTGTATGGACCAATAACCTGTCAATCTGAATGTGTGTGCGTGTGTGTATGCGTGCGTGATGATCTATATATATATACTGTATATATATATATATGTGTATATATATGTGTGCGTGTGTTTGTGTGTGTGATGTACAGTATATGTATGTATGTAGCCTATATGTGTGTTTGTGTGTATAAACGTGTGTGTGTGTGTGTGTCTGCGTCAGTCTGTTTATTGAATGTAATTTCAGTTATTCATATAATTATTTACAGGTGAAAGAATATGACATTTGAATGTATTTTGCTTGAAAATGCACTACTTTGATAAAAATGCATTTTTCTCATTTATTTTGTCCAAAATGTTGTATTTCTGATGAAACCTATGTGCATTCAAGTGGTGATAAAACATGAACACATGAAGATAGAATCATTTTTTTAATATTATTAAAAGCAGAGGCTTGGTTCTTTATTTTGATATATAATATGTTCATATATTCATAGCAGAAAATCTTCCGAGGGCCGTCAAATTTAGGTGAAAATCATCTAAAATGCTGGCGGTGGCTGGCAACCTTTTAAAAAAACGCTGGCGGGGAAAGAGTTAAGGTAAAAAAATGAACATTTGATCTTAGTTTTGTTTGATGAGATATATATGAGGTCTTATTGAGCTGTTTTGATTGCATTTGAGCACAGTGTTGAGATCTGATTTGAAATTGTAATTTGATTACAGGGTTATTCTCAGGAGAAACATTTGAGAAGCAGGAGAATAAAAATATAAGATAATAAGGAGATCTCATATATGATTTTACTTTTCTGTAAGTTATGGTTGGGTGATATGGCAAAAAATCTAATATCTTTGACAGATTAGACTGATTCAAGATTTCTATTTCTTTAAAAAAACACAAATAAAACATAATATATGTTCAGAAATAATACATATATATAATTATTAATATATATATATATATACGATTATTTATATAGATTATATAAATGTATATATATATATATATATTTAGAATTTTTAAAAACGTCAAGGCAATTTATATTCAAAATGACTAAAAGTATAACACCGGTAGTGTCAGTCCTCTGTCGTGTGTGTCATGTGTTCCTGCCTCTTGTGTCCATATTTGGCTTGTTTCCTGTCCTTGTTAAATGTTATCATTAGTTAATTCTTGTCCAGCCGTGTTTGTCTCGTTATCTATGATTATCCCTTGTATAATAGTCCTGTCTGTTGCATTTGATTTTGTCTGGTCTACTTGTTGCTCCCCGGTGTTTGATGGCTGCCCTGCCGTCTTGATGTTATCCGTAAAGACCTATTTGAGTTTACATCCTCGTCTCCGTGTTCCCTGTGTCCTCCTCGTGTGTGCACCGTGACAGGTAGATTATTATTAACAAACGAAAAACAGCAGCTTTGAGCCTGTCAGCATCACGCAAACGTGAAATATGTTTTTCGTTCCACCATGTTTTTCTATGTAAAACATGCGATTGACATGTTTGAACGTTTGTCTTGTGTCTTTTGCAGCATCTCGTGCATGAAACGGCATTATGGAAGCTTATTATAATTGACCCTTTAATCTCACAATTTTTACTTTTTTCTCAATTGCGAGTTTATATCTCCTATTCTGACTTTTTTTTTTTTTTTTTTTTTTTTTTCTCAATTCTGACTTTTCTCAGAATTGACATATAAACTCTCAGTTCTGAGTTTAAGTCCAGTTCTGAGAAAAAAAGCCAGCTTACAATTCTGACGTTTTCTTAAACCTGTGAGTTGCAATTGTGAGCCTTATTGCGCGTAAACGGCCAGATACATACAAAATTAAGTCAAAATGATGAGTATTCAGGCATACTAAACATGGTCGTGTATAGGCGATTAAGTGACTGTAAACAGTTGAGAAACAACTTATGTGTAACGGATCTAACATATACTGTGCATGAGAGCTTAAATAAACAGCAAACTATAAATAAACCTGCTGCTGTCTGCCATTAATGTTTATTTATACATTGAAGACTAACCAGTATTTTAAAGTTGAATAGATAATTAGCTAGTGATGGGAGAAACAAAGCTCTTCGACTCAATTGAACCACAAAAGCGCTCGAAACACCACATACTAGTGACTCCTTCTGGTCAAAACTGTGTACATGCAACACAAACTCAGGCTACAACATGCATAAAAATGGCCCATTACAAATGTTTTATTGAAAGTATATACATAAAAGGCAATAAAAATAATAAAATACCATTAAATAAAGTGTATACGTAATATGTGGTTTTTAAAATGTTTTAATAATTTGCAGGGCTTGCTTTGTTTTATGGACCGCTTCTATATAAAGGCCAATAAGAAACTATTAACTACTTCTCATTCTTTTAATTACACAAATGTCGCATGAGTCACAGGTTTACGGAGATCCCCCCCCCCCAGCGGCGAACCATTGACGTTTCGAAACAGTTATGGCATAATGAAGCCTCGTTTACTGAAATCATGTGACTTTTGGACAGTTTCATATGTTTGCTATGAAAACCATATAAAAAAAATAAAAACGTAACGAGGTGTGAATAAATTAATCTGTGTAAATTTATGAAAGTATAAGCATGGTTCATGTAGGCATATGATCAAAATGAATGAAGAATATTGTTTAGTTGATTAATATTATTAATTAGAAGTGCTTGTGAAGCGGGGATTACTACAAAATGAACATGCACAAAACTACACATGTACATATTTATTCGTATTATGATTTATTCTTAACAAAGAAGTGAATGACACTTGAAACCTGCGCAAGGGGTTTGCGTTGTTCGAATCAGAATACGAAGCAGTCACATGGTTGTGTGCGAAAACGAAGCTTTGGACGTTACAGATCACATGGTTATGACAAAATGAATCAAGCTCCGGTACAGTGCTTCACTGTGAAATGTTTAGCTTTTTTGATACAAGTTGCGAAGCCTCGGTGTCGAACATCACATCACTGATGTTTAGCCATGCCAAGACATGTCTTTATGTATTTGCTCACTTTTGGATATCATTAAACTGCTCATGGGTTCTATTTCAACTCACTTCAGTGGACCCTGTTACACACCTAAAGGGGGTAAATCCCCCCCCATTTTCCAAAACAAAATTCTGGCATGATATAAATTCAGAATTGTAAGATATAAACGTGTCTATCTCGCAATTCTGACTTCACAACCCACAAATGCAAGTTTAAATCACACAATTCTGAGAAAAAAATTCTGAATTGTATGATAATCTCACAATTGCAAAAATTTATTTGTTTTACTTCATTCAAATTAATATGACTTTTCTAAAAGAAACATTTATTATTGATTGGTCTCTGCTAAATATGCTTGTTATGCCCTTTTTTTTAATCGCTTTTTATTTTTATTTTTTTTATTTTATTAAAATTGTCTCAATTTGTATTTACAAAATGTGTAACTTTTTATTTTTATTTTTTTTATTTTATTAAAATTGTCTCAATTTGTATTTACAAAATGTGTAAATATGAGAAATATGTAAAGAACTCGCTGTTGAATTTTGTTCAATTAAAAAGAGAATTGTTTTTTTTTTTTTTTTTTTTCAGTGGCAAAAACAGGCTTCCATAAATCACACTTTCATATCTATTTCTTTTCTCCTTTCTCTCCCTCAGTTATCCTGATCTTCCTCTCATGTTGTGTTTTACTCAGAGATCACCTTCTGTTCGTTCTATCGCTGTCATCTTTAGTTTATCTCCCTCTGTCGCCCCTTCATTTGCCCGCTCACTCGTTCCTGCGTTCATTCACACGTCTTTCTCCGCGCTCTTGTTCATTGATAGCAGACAGATGAGCTCAAAGCATCTGCGCTGGTGCAGCACGGCTGTTCTTACGTAACGCCACTCTGCAGAGAATCTCCTTCTGCTCTCCAGTACGTGACGTGCCTGTGATAGCGGCGGTGTTCAGAAGAGAAAACTGTACTGCATACTGGGTTTAAAAATAGTATGTGAAGCAGTATGCAGTGAAAAATGTTTCAAACAGTAGTATGCAACAGCCTCAGCAAATAGTTATGGCTGTTTTGTGTTTTAAATAAAGATTAAAATATATTATTGCTTCCATTTGTCATACTAGACATGGAAGTTGAGTACACTGCATTTAAAATTACTCTGTTGTATTGAATCTTACTTCCAAATAAGTTGTTTTAAGGCAAGACACTACAGCTAAAAGATTGTTTCATGCACTGGTCAATTGTAAGATGTTTGGCTAATTTGCTTCCATAACATGTCTTCTTTTAGACAAGTGGAAATAAAACCATGCAAAATACACATTTAAGTACTTTGTTTTATTGCACTTCATCTATTTGTGTCTGTAGATTTATATTCTAATGAATATCTTTAAAGATAGTGAGTTTTTCTCCAGGATTTAACCAGTTCACGTTTATGTTCTGGAAATGTATGCAAATGAGTGCATATTTAATTAGATGATACCTCATTTGTGTCACGTTTCTGTTGTATTTAGTTTGGTTTCGCTGTGTTCCAGTTTGTCTGTGTTCCCTTGTTTGTTTCCATGGTTTTTGATTAATTAGCTCCGCACCTGTTTCAGTTCTCCCTAATTACGTTTCTAGTACTTAAGTCCTGTGTTCTGCCCTGGGGGCTGTTCCATAAACCAAGATTAGAGTATAAGCCAGGCTTATTTCGGTTAGTCAGGCTTATTTTTGGTAGATTCGGTTTCATAAATCAAACTTAAAGTTCAAACTCAGTTACCCCGGCAACTTATGCTGGCAAACTAACCTGGTCCGGAGCAGGCTAACTGTCAGGCTAAGCTGAGCTCCTCTAACTCTGACCAATAGGAACGCATCCATATTACCACTGACTCTCTCACATACAGTCAGTTTAATTTATTATCGGTCCAAAAATAAAAGTATACAGAAAATACACCTTAAATAATCCAATAAATAAAAAATAGGCTACAACCAACTGTATTTAATGTATTGTGCCCAAAATGTAGGCGAATGACATTTTAACATAGTTGCTACTTGTGCATGCAGTTGATCAGAAGTTTCTAGCCATGCAGCCTTTCTCTCTGAATTTATGACAGCTGTACCTTTTATGGTTATTAGAACATTAAAACATTACAATCTAAAATGTCTCTTTAAAGCATAAAAACACAATCAAAAGTTAAAATCACTGAATTAAAAATGTAAATTTATAATAGAAATCAGAGTACATTTTAACTGATAAGAGGAACACTCATTTGAGCTAGTGATTAACAGTTGCTGCTATCATAAAAATACACTTATATGTAAGAAATTAAAATTCTATGTCACATTTAATGTCCAACAACAAATATTTTAGCAGAATGTATATTTTATTCAGAATTCTTGCGCTAGTATTCTATTCTGCTCTGTGTGTGTAGCGCGCATGCGCGCCGCAGCAATCGTTCACTCGCATAAGCCTCGCCCACTCCGGACAGCTAAATGGATATATTTGTATGGCTTTCTGACATTTACAGATGTAAAAAATATACCTGTGACGTATCAGTTATGCACTGAGGAAAACACAATGTTTCAAATGCGTTAAACAGCACATATTCGCTGTTTGCTATGGTGGATCGATTTGATCCATGATCGACATTAAGGGCTGCTTCAGAATAAGCGTGTACGTCACATTATCCTGACTCACTGAACCTGGATAGCATTAGTCAGATTGCGTGAACTTGAATTGTCGTTTATGGAACCGCTTTAGTCCCGATTGATTTGTTAGGTTATTTCAAGTCAGGTTTTGGACTTTAATCCCCGCTTTTCTTAGCGTCTTTTATGGAACAGCCCCCTGGTCCTTTGTCTGCTGTTATTTGGATGTTTTGGTTATGCTGTGTTTAGATTTATCCAGTGGATTTATTATTAAATACCCTTTCTCCTACTCCTTTGTGGGGTGTTTGATTAGACCGCACCAACACGTCACAATTTGCATATTTAAACAGAACATTTCAGAATAATTATGTAATACAAGACCGTTGTCTTAATGTACTGTTATTAATCACCTGGGAAAATCTAATGATATAAATTAGTAAAAAAAATAGTTTATAGTATTTTAAGTGATTGAATGAGCAGTGCCATGTATTAATGTTTTCTGTTAAGCTTTATATAATTTATTATATCTTAGAATTGATACATTATCCCCCAGTTTCACAAACAAGGCTTAAGCCTAGTCCTAGACTAAAATGTAAGTCTAAGCTGTTGCAACTGAAATAAACTTGCACTGACTGATCTTAAAACATATCAGTGCCGTTTTGTCTTTAGATGCACACCAGTAATGTTTTTTCTAAGGCATGTTTATAAAAATTACTTAAATGTCCTAATTTAACTATGGCCTAATCCTGGCATAGTCTAAGCGCTGTCTGTGAAACCAGGGGCCTGTACCATGAAGCCGGTTTAGCTGGCTAGCCAGGTAAGTTTCAGTTTAGTTTGCACCAATCCTAGGTTTTAGGTACCATGAAAGTGGCTTGACTTTTAGTGGAGTAACGTATGCTCCACAGGTAACCTGGGCAGGTTATGTTCTGGTTTAGAGCTCTCAAACCCAAATTTGACCAATCAGCTTCAAGCAAAGTGGCACATCTCTGACGCAATAAAGCCACTCCCCCAGTTTCTCTTACTCCAAATTAACGGACGCTACATAGTAAAACATTTTTAAAGATAAAAGTTTCTGGTTTTTAGAGACGATTATTTTTTATAATTATTTTATGATTTATATCCATTACACAAGCTAGCTTGGTTTTAATAGTAATTAAGCTTTTATTTTAAATTAATAAGCTATAAAGATATAGGTAAAATGCAATAAGTTTTAGAATCAATAGCTTTAAACATGACTACATATGAGCTTAGATTTTTAAGTGTTTTTATACCTATAAATATTATCAACTATGCAACTTTTACTTTTTCATGGATTGTTTCATCTAGTAAATTTGTTTAAAATCTTCATATTGTTCATTCTATTATGTGCACGCGCTTCATTAACTCAGGACAGAGAAAGTTGATGATCTGCTTCATGGTACCAACAAAGCCGGATTGGACTGGTTTGGTTTTGTCAACTCAAAACTAATCCTGTAACCCTGAGTTTGTTCAGCCACTATCATGGTACATAATGTTGGTACACTATACATGGCTATATAATGTTTATATAAGCACTGTATAGCTTTATATATTATTATATGTATCATCTGTGGTGAAGAAATTCTTGTTTCTGTTTGAAAGACATTAATTTTCAGCTTTCAGTATTTTAATTTGTTTAACATGTGACTCACAATACTTCTAAACCCTGAGAAATGTGGCATATAAAATAAAAAATCCAAAATATCAAATAATATTTATTTCTTATATTCACATTTGACCACATGAGTAATAATATTTGAAACCACTTTGAACACTGCAGCATCTTAGAAATGTAAATGTCTAGTATTGCAGTTTTCACTCCTCTTGTGGTTTTCTTTCTAACAATGTGTCCTTCTGTTTTGTAAATTAGATACGTGTTATATTTCTCCTCCATGTTTTGTTTCCTATTTGTTTCCATTTTGCTGTGATGTATTATGTAAAGCAGTTTAGTCTATAAAATCCTGTGTGGTGCCAGCAATCAGATGCAAATGTCTCTCGATAAACATTAAATCTTGATTCCAGACGAGCTCTTCACCCACGAAACTCTCTGTTTGCTTTCCACTTCGTGCCAGGCTTGATGTTGATTACAATAAAAGCTTTTAACTTTCCTCCGCAGAACATCTCACTGTCTTTATGAAAGTACAAACAGCCTTTTTCATTCATTCTGTGTTCTTTTTGTTTTCCATTTATTGGTTCATTCAGCGGTTTACTCTGCAGTGCATCACCACCTGCATTTATCTTCATTTAAAGGTTGCTCTGTTTTTTCATTCTCTCTCTTTTTCTGTCCAGTGAGATAAATCGGCTGGATCTGGGCCTCACGGTGGAGGTGTGGAATAAAGGACTGATCTGGGACACCATGGTCGGCTATGTTTGGATCCCACTGCAGAGTATCCGCCAGTCAAACGAGGTCGGTGCTGCACTATTGGGTTTAAACGATACGGCATTCTTAATACTGATTTCAATATGACAGCGAAAACTAAATGCTGTTTAATTAAAAAGTTAAATATCAAGTTTAATTGAAAGATTAGTACACTTAAGGATTTTATAGAGACTTATAGACATTCCTGGGGCCGAATTCACAAAAATCGTTTTAAGAAATTTCATAAGATGAATAAGTTAAGAATAATTTTAGTGCAATTCTTGAAAAATTCTCAAAATATATATATATATAATTTTTTTTTTTTTTTTAAGAAAATCAGGCTTTTATGGAAGCTTGTTTCTGCCACGTAATAAAAAAATAAAGGTAATTAAAACTCTAGATTATCTCAGTTGTTTTTTACAGAATAAAAAATAAAAGAGAATTGCAGCTTTTTATCTCCAAATTCTGCCTCTTTTTTTTTTTTTTTTTTTTTGGTTTTTGGTTTTTGCAATTTTATATAAAAATTAAAAAAAATTAAATTTTCTATTACAAATTTATATCTTGCAATTATAATTTCTTAAGAATTGTAAAAAAACATCAGAAGTTATGTTTTGTCTTAGGAACAATCTTAAGAAAAAAAAATATTTAAGTATTTTTGTAAATACAAAATATTTGTTTTTCTTTTTTGTTTTTTTTAAGACAATAGAAGTTTAAAATGATTTTTATTTTTTGCCAACTTTTCACCATTTGAGAAACTACAGTCAAATACACACTGAAACTGAAACTAAAACTGAAAGATCTTCACGGCAAACCGTCAAAATAAAAGTTCAGTCTAACTTGAAGAAATTATGACAAATATATTACTATTGTATACTAAAATATAGTTCTTAAAGTAATCATTATAATGTTATTGCTTTTAAGGAATATCATAAAACCAAGGTATTTTTTCTTTATGCATTTCTGTTGTGCAGCATCTTATTTGACAAAAAATTTAAATACAATGTTTTGTTGTGAATTAATTGTTTTTATTTGATTACATGTTAAATGATTAAATTGTTAACGTTTTATTCAATAATTTCACTACACACCGTTTTTATAATAAATTGGTACTGAATCATAAAACAGAATTTTGGGGAAAATAAAATGCATTTCTTGGGGCCCTAAATTAATCTAACAAATGAGGAAAGTGTTTCCTTCCTTTATTAATGGCAAATTAATATAGTGATAAATATCAATATTGTATGTTATGAAAAAAAAAGTCATAATATTTTAGCCATATTGCCCAGCCCTAGTTTTAAGCATAAATTGATACATTTTTTGATACATTTTTCAAAAAACAAGACTTAATATCTTAATAATTTTGCTCCTGAAGTAAATGTATCTTGGTTCAAGAATGTATTTGTACTGGAAAACAAGACAAAAATATCAAGTAATAAAATGTTTTGCAGTGTGATGTCAAATTTTAATATCTATAGATTTGTTAGCTATGAAAGGGCAACATATGAGCAGTACAGTTGTTGTCTGTGGTGAGATCAGATTTTAAATGAAATCTAACAAGGATGACAGTGGGTGTGCTGTCAGATAAGAGAAGTGAAGGTCAGGTTTTTGACTAGATCTGGTTCAGACACGGGATGCGCTGCTGGATTTACGGCCGCAGGGCTCAAAATTTCTAAATCCCTGGTAGCCCTTCAGGCAGGTACTCTTCAGATTTTGGTAGCCCGAAAATTAATTTAGCTAGCCCAAATAAAATAAAGACCATAAATGTCAATCAAAAACATTTTCAATACACAAATATCAAGGAAAGAGTTTTATTTTACTATTTACAAGGTATCTGCAGAATTCTTAATTTAAGGCAGTTTGAAAAATTATTTCTTATACCATTTAACGTATTTAAAACACATTTTTACTGTACAATACACTGCAGTTCAAAAGATTGGATCAATAAAGTTTTTTAAAGAAGTTTCTTATGCTCATCAAGGCTGTATCTATTTGATAAAAAATACTGAATATTATTTCACAAAATAATATTTTGAAATATTATTGCAATTTAAAATAAATGTTTTCTATTTTAAAATACTTTAAAATGTAATTAATTCCTGTGAAGCAAAGCAGTATTTTCAGTCACATGATCCTTTAGAAATTAAAAAAAAAAAAAAAGTAACAGGTTCCAGAAAAATATGAAGCAGCACAACAGTTTCAACACTGATAATAAATCAGTATATTAGAGTGATTTCTGAAGGATCATGGGACACTGCTGGAGGAATGATGCTGAAAATTCAGCTTTGATCACAGGAATAAATGCTATTTTAAAGTATAGGTATTAAAATAGGAAACAAATATTAGAAATTGCAATAAAATTTCACTATCAATGTTTTTTCTGTATTTTTGAAATGAATACAGCCTTGATGAGCAAGAGACTCAGTGAAAGACTAAAAAACAAGGTCAATTATTTATCAGGTTTATAATATAGCCCTAACATAATATATTATTAAAACAAACCATTTAAACTGATAGAATAGAATACAAACTGAAGCAAAACTTAAGCTGAGATCTGTAAGTTAAATAAAAAAAAAACGTGAACATATATGAATTCTTCTATAGCTGTCTAAACATCGTTATGAAGTACAGTTTGTACAATACTCTTGTGTGTGACTGAACATGTTTCTGAGTTTTGTTACCATCCTCTGCTACTTCCAGCCATTCTTTAATGGATGTTTTATTTCACATGTCATTGCGTTTGTGTTGTCTCTCGTGTTGAGCGCACCACAACCATTGAAGTATTCAGTTTCTACAGCGACTCATTTGGTGCACATCGTTCTCTTTCTATGAAACCTGTAAACCGCATTCACCGGCTCTAACTCTGTCGTGACATCAGCTCTATAGCGGTTTGCCCGAGCATTGCTATTCTTTCCCTTTTACTGGCGGCATTCAATCAAATGGCTTCCCAACACATTTTTCTGTGCGCGAGGCACATTATTTCTTCTGCCCGGTCGCACGCGCGCTCAGCTTCGAGGGAACACTGCATGGGAGCCCTGTATTTAAGGTAGCCCGTCGGGCAGGGCAGTGATGCATTTTGGTAGCCCGACTGGAAAACACAATAGCCCCCGACGTCGGGCTAGTGATTTTGTGAGCCCTGGGCCGTAAAGCACCTCAGATCTCCTCATGTGCATCTGTGCCCTTTCTGTCCTGTTACATAAGCCAATGCTTGCTTTAAAGGCAGCGGTTTTATTGAGCCGCCTTCCATTTACTGCTTTCATGTACCTTTTTTTTTTTTTATAAATGACCCTGAGTTTTTCCTCATGCTTTCATAACGTGACATGAATAATATATAATCTTGTCAATGAATATTTTCTCTGAAGTTCTGCTGTTTGTGTGATTTGTGATTTGAAGCCATTGAGGTATTTGTGTTTTCTAAGCATTGACTGAAGAATTTCCTCTGATGTTCAGAGAGATTTGTTTGTGCATTTGTTCTGTAATATATGATTGTGTTTATTGCTGCTAGATTATATAGTGAAAGCAGTGCATTTAATGGATTTGGGCTGAAATATAAAAGCAAAGCAGTGGTGCATTTAATGATTCCTCAATTTATGCATCTTGCTAAGGAGAGGTTTATTTTACAAAGTGATCGGATGCACAATTTTCTTCATAAAATATATACTTTTTTTTTTTAAACCCAGTGAATAGGGCTGCGTGTTTTGAAGAAAAAAGCTAATTAAACATTGCGATTGTGATTGGTTTTTTTAACATTTAAAAAGCTCCAGGTTTGCTGCGTTTATTTTTAGGGTTGCACAATTTGGCCCAAATGTTTGTGATTTATATATCAATACGACTAGATGATGATGATGATAATATAATAATAAAATAATAATAATAATAATAATAATAATTATTATTATTATTATTATTATTATGATCATTATCATAATTTTTTTATGATCATTAGTAGAACTAAACAAAAATATTAAACAACATAAATATTCCGCTGTAAAAAATACAATTATTTAAAATGAAATTTAAAAGTTTCAGGTTTGGTGTGGTTATTTGTAGGGATGCACAAAATGCATAATTTTAGCTATAAAATATTATTATTATTATTATTATTATTATTATTAAATACAAAATTATAAGACAAAATTGTAATTGTTATATAGTTTACTTTAAATATCAAATATTAAAATAATAATAAATTGTTTTACTGTACAACTGTAAAAAAACGCTTAAACTCTTCATCTTCAAACATTAAACCATAGAGCTTTTATTTTGGCATAACACACATGAAGACCTTAAAGCTTCGCTTTTGTTGATACACGCTTCTCGTTATAAGTTTGGAAAGATGATTTACTCATGTTTTATCTCCAAATGCACACAAGCGACTCAAACGGATGCAGATCTGAGTGGGTGTCAGATTCTGGAAACACTGGATCATGAGCTGCTCACGTGTAAATAAACACAGTTCTGCGTTTCACTCTGAAAAACAGTATCTGCTGACTCTTTACTTTTATTGACGTTTGGCAGAGAAATAAATGAGACCTTTATGTGGTACTTTTAAGACATCAAGAGAGATTTATGTGCGATAAACACTGAGCTCAGAGCTCAGCCAATCATTGGAGCTGTCTTGATGATGTCACAGATGAGAGAAGTCTAACGAGATATAAGAAATCAAGGCGATGATCCCAACGGCATTCTGGGAGCTCTGCTCTCTGTGACCGATCAGAGATGTGTATGAGGACCAGAGAAGTTAATGGGCTGTGTGAGAGAGGAAGGTCCCACTTTTCAATTAAAAGAGTCGATTGCCTTATTGGCAAAGGCATCAGATGATGCATTTCTGCTTCAAAGACTTGCTTTACATGCTTGTCCAGGCTGATTTATGCCGGTCGAACTGGTAGACTGACCTGAAAAATACAGTTTTAAATCTTTTCTTAGCCAAAAGAGCAAAATTTGGTTTCACTTAAACAATGGTTTGTTATTAAATATTATATTAAAAAGCTGTCACTATTACAGTAAATCTAAGGGCAATCAAGCTTTTTTTCTGCAGCAGGCCTTAAACTATAAAATCAGGGTATATTTTTGTTACTTGAAATAAAATAAACGTTAACTGAAATAAAAATTAGTTTTAGCCAAGGCAGCAGCATTTTAATTTATTTTAACGATGTACTAAAATAACAACAAAAAAATGAAATAAACATTAATGAAAACAAAATATACGTACATAAAAAAAATGACCAAAATGATATGCATGAGTCTGTAGGTGCGTCCCTGTTCACATGCTTGTGCACTGTGTGTGTGTGTTTCAGGAAGGACCAGGCGAATGGGTGACTCTAGATTCTCAGGTCATTATGGCGGATAATGAAATCTGTGGCACTAAAGATCCAACATTCCACCGTTTGCTTCTGGACACGCGCTTCGAGCTGCCGCTGGGTGAGATTATACTCATCACAGCTGCAACCACAAATACAGCACCTTTAGAGGCTAAAACTGGGGTTGTATGACTTTTACTGCATGTCTGTTAGCTTTGAGCTCATCTATATGATATAGTAATCCTAAAATAAACTTTTACCACATATACACTACTGTTCAAAAGTTTAGGGGGAATCAACGTAATATGCTGATTTGCTGTTCAAGAAACATTTCTAATTATTATTATCATTGTTGAAAACAGTTGTGCTGCACAATACTTTGGTGGAAACCATCATACATTTTATTTTTCAGGATTCACAAATGAATATAAAGTTTAAAAGCAATTTATTTGAAATAGAAATCCTTTGTAACGTCTCTTTGCTATCACTTTTGATGAATTTAATGCAGCCTTGATGAATAAAACTATAAAATAAAAAAACTTACTGACTGTAAACGTAAATGGACAAAAACAATGGACTAAATATCACCAGTCACACACACAGACAACAGCAAGATCTGAGATGTAAATTAAAGTTCACGTTGGGCTATTAATGTCCAAACGTACTGTTTTAATAGGAAATGCATGCAAAATTGTTCATTTAAACCTCAAATTCATGTGCATGTTTAGTACTGCTTAAGCTGCTTAGCAGTATTTTTGTTGAAAGTTTTTAAAAGTTTAAAAAATGTTTGCTACAAAGAAGTCACAGACGGCCCTCAAACATCAGATGAGCCCTGTTTTCTGAACAAATGAGGTCTTGTTCTCAAAAAGACTGTGTTCAGCAGAAATACACCTTTACACTGAAACTCTCTCGCTCTGTCAATATAAATGACCTGCTTTCACTCTGAAGTGGCTCTGCTGGAGACATACGCCATCTGTCTGAGATTATTTCACTCTGCAGTTTGTTCTGGCCAAGAACCGTCCACTTAGTCCGTTCGCTTTTTACGTCACGTTTAGGAACTGGTAGATGTGAAACCGGACTTGGATATCTTGATTGCTCAATCTGTTGATATGAGATCTGAGGCTAAGACATCTCTTCTTTGTGTGTGTTTCTCCCACAGACATCCCAGAAGAAGAGGCTCGATACTGGGCAAAAAAACTGGAGCAGCTCAATGCCATGCGAGACCAGGATGTGAGTCTCGTCTGTCTGTGCTGTAGTTTCTGCATGCACCAGCAAAGAAATCTGACATCAAATTGACGTATAAGATTCACTGTGGCATTTCACTTTCAAAACAGTAGCATCTGTAAAGTAACCTGATGTATTCACAATCGTAATCACAAATGCAACGTGTTGTCATACATACAGTGCCGCGTTAAGCCTTTGTGGGGCCCTGGGCTAACGTAGCTTTAGGGCCCCCCCCTTCCATTACACCAATCAAAAATGCGATCAAACGCTGTATAAAGATGCGCGTGATATACACATGAAATAAAAACAAACACAATGCGTACGTCATAATCCCATAAGAGGCAAATAAATAAAAAAATTATGTACATAAATTAAGCAATATTGAGTAATAATCTTACAAATCAACAACAGCCCAGCAAATAAAATTAGCCTAAATATCACTCGCCATTAAAAGGCCTTTTTCCTGCTCTTCTTATAATACGCTAGAAGTTATAGACATTTTAAAAATGTAACATTAACTTACAATAGTGAAAGACATCTTCCCTCATGTATTTGTATTTATTACGCACCGACAAACACAACAGCAGATGACCATAGTGATGTACAAATAGAATAAAAACCAGTAAAAAGAATAACATCAGTAAACTCAAAAGATAATTTAAAATAGCCTACAAACTTAGTTTAAAAAGCCAAGGTAAGAAAATAAGATTTCAGTTTAGTTTTAAACTCATAGACAGAATTTGAAGCTTTCACAGATAAAGGAAAGTTATTCCATAACCTCGGTCCAACTATTGCAAATAGTAAAAGGTAGATAGTATGTTTTATAGCTGGATGTTGTGCTTACGATCAATAATCATGTCTTTGCATTCAACCAAACTAATTTGCAGAAATCAAAACGCGAGCCCATACAGCGTATGCCTGCAAATTCGGGACAAACTGATGCCTTAAATACGGGACTATTCCGTATTATACGGAATGGTTGGCAACCCTATATAAAATGCAAAAGAGAATTGACTCGGGGGGGCCCCCTAGTGTTTGGGGCCCTGGGCTGCAGCCCATGTTGCCCATTAGGATAACACGGCCCTGCATACATAGTAGTGCTGGGCAATATAGCTAAAAACAGTTTCAATATTTTTCAAAATGTTCAATATTTTTGTATGTCCTCTCAAAACAAAATGTATTTATTTATTTTTTGCCCCCTATGGAATTGAAATTGTTTACTGCAAAATCAACACCGCAAAACCAAAACGCATGGACAAAGAGACTGGTCTATTTCAGGGTTTCTGCGGATCTTTTAAATATTTTTTTATTGGTCTTAATTACACAAATTAAGACCTTAAAAAGGTCTCAAATCAGAGCAGAAAGTCTTAAATTCATAAAGCCATGACATTAAATGCTGCATGCACTGCAGAAATAAATATATTCATCTGTATTTGTTTTTTCCCCAATACAAAATTCTATACATCTTTAAATAAAGGTATTTTGCATCTCAAGCAAATACCTTTAAGTCTTGTTTTCTAATAAACTGAACAAAATTAATTGCTTTTATACTTAAAACAAGAACAAATATCTGTCAACGGGGACCAAAAATTAGTTTTCTTTCTCTTTTTTGATCAAGTGTGATTGATATATTAATAATCTCTCATAAAGAGTTTACATTGCCTTTATAAATTTAATTTAGCAGTATTGCATTAATGTAACAGGTTTCACATGTGGCTGGTAAATAATGTGTGTGATTTGTGTTGCAGTATTCATATCAGGAGGTTCAGGAGAGGCCGCTGTCAGTCCCAGGAACACAGTGCTGTGAGTGTAATGCTCTACATGCATGAATTACAGCCTAAACCATCATGAAATTAGCCAAAATATTTCATTTCCCCTTCTTTAACTTGTGAAATCCACCTACAGCCTTGTCAATGGATAATTCAGCTGTTCTCTTTCAGATATTTTCAAGCAAATATTAGTAAATGCTGCAAAAAATGTATGCACATTTAATTCAAGCTATTTTATTGATTTGCAGATAATTAAAGTAATGTTTTATCTCAAGTCTCAACACCATATCTTGACATCTAAAATGACCATAGAAGCTCTTGTGGAACTGTTTCTAAGTAGCCATTGATTCTGATGGTCACTTTTGAGAGCATCAGATAAGATTCAGATTTCATACATAATTCGGATCGTCTTCACAGTTCTGAGCATCTAAATCACTAAGTGCTGTAGCGGCTCAGTCCTTCCCGTATGTGTGTCACTGTTAATGTGATTTATGAATGATGGTAATGACAGAAGTCCTGCAGAAAGCTGAATGAGAAGCGCCGAGCACGCTCTCATTTCACACACACACATACTCACACTCTGCTGACACAGCTCCCGGGGGGGGCTAGACTTTGGGACCTTCTGATTGGCTGAGGCACGCAGCTGGGAATCATCACTGGAGCACATCACTTTATCACAGAACACTGAGTCATCAAACCCATACTTTACTCTTTTGCAGGAAGAGGTACTAGACCGGCTCAGTACTGCATTACACCAAGAATTTTTAATGCTTTTGAATCAAGTCTCTTCTGCTATCCAAGGCTGCATTTTGTGGTCAAAAAATACTGTATAAATTGTGAAATATTATTACAATTTAAAACAGCTGTTTTCTATGTGAATATCTGTTAAAATGTAATGTATTCCTGTGATCTGCAGCTGTATTTTCAGCATCATTACTCCAGTCTTCAGTGTCACATGATCTTCAGAAATCATTCTAATATACTGATTTACTGCTCAACAAACATTTCTGACTATTATCAATGTTGGAAACAGTTGATGTTTTTTTTGAAAGTGATACATTTTATTTTTCAGCATTCTTTGATGAATAGAAAGTTCATAAGAACAGCATTTGTTTGAAATATGTGACCGTGGACCACAAAACCAGTCATAAGTGTCAATTTTTTTTAAATTGAGATTTATACATCATCTAAAAGCTGAATAAAAAAGCTTTCCATTGATGTGTGGTTTGTTAGGATAGGACAATATTTGGCCGAGAAACAACTATTTGAAAATCAACTTTAAAGTTGTCCAAATTAAGTTCTTAGCAATGCATATTACTGATCAAAAGTTAAGTTGTAATATATTTACAGTAAGAGATTTACAAAATATCTTCATGGAACATGATCTTTACTTAATATCCTAATGATTTTTGGCATAAAAGTAAAATCAATAATTTTGATCCATACAATGTATTTTTGGCTATTGCTACAAATATACCCCAGCGACTTCAGACTGCTTTTGTGCTCCAGGGTCACATATAAATATTTTGTTACATTATAAATGCTTTTACTGCCACTTTTGATTTAATGCAGCCTTGATGAACAAAAATATTAATGTCTTTAAAAAGACTCTTGCTGACCACAAAAATTCTATACATTTTGTTTTTATGTCTTGCTAATTATTTATTTATTTTTTGCTTTAGACCAATGTATGTCTAACTGGCTAACAAAGATAAAACGTGGTTTAATATTAATTACCTGTACATTGCATTGAAAAATATGAAGAGATCACTGTATGACAGTTTACCAGCATAAGTGTTTATTCACTTGTATCTGAAAATATTGGCAAGGCAAGTACAAATCTAATCTATAAAATCTGCATGGTTAAGTGTAGTAATATTAATTTTAATAGCAATAGACTGATAGTAGTGGTAGTTTTGAATATTGTGTAAAAATAATCAGCATTATACCATCCTTTGCTCACCCTTATGCTTTGCTGTTGTCATTGAACAAATCTGGAAACACTTTCAGCGCAGAGAGACACTGTGTACTTTTCAGGTTAAACGTCAGCACTGCATTGTGGGTAATTCTGTCATCTTCTGTCTCTCACAGGTAACTGGTGGGGCGACCAGCAGAGTGAGTTCTCATATCTGTCATTATAAACTCATTAATCTGACATCTGCTTTCCTATTGGTTTTACATTTAGTTAATATCACCAGAGTGGGTTTACTCACTCAACGAGCGTTTCATGCTGGATAAACAAACACACTCATGCTTTATGTGCTGCGAAGGCTGGCACAGTTTTCACACTGACAGATATTCCACAAATAAACCAATTAATCATCTGCCTTTTGTTGCACAAAACTATGTTCGGAGTAATTTTCTTAATGTTTACTGTTGAAGGCAGTACATTTGTAAGTTATTTGTATGCTTTGAAAGTGCTAACGTTTAGCATGCAGACAGACTTTAAGCATGCTAAAATATTTTATTTATTTTGTTATTTAAAATATTTATTTTACAACACATTCACATATTTTGTATTTTTTTCATTTTAGATGCCATATTTCTCTGGCTTTACAAGTGTTGAGTGTCACATATGCAACAAATTCAAATACTAAAAGCTTAAACTGATGTCTTTCAAACAGAAACTAGAGTTTCTTTATTATTTCATAACTTTAATTAAAATACATGCTCATATCCATCACTACAGGTGAACACAGTAAAAATGTAACAGATAATCGCCATGCTTTAATTTGCTAAATCACAGTACATTAAGACAATTGTTTTGCATTACAAGCAAAACAGACTTTATCTAATTAAACATGCACTAATTTGCATATATTTCCAGAAAGGAAATCTTGAACATTGGATAAAGCCAGTTTCCAAATTTTTTTTTAGTTATTAGAGTTAAAGGTTTTTACAGAGGTGATTTTTTTTAAATCATTCCATAAATCAGAAAATACTATAAAAAGCCATAAAAATGATCATTTTTTTAATGAATATAAAATCAGTAAAAATGTGAACAAACCGTTCTCTTAATTCCTTCAGTGTATAGAAAGGAATAAAACAGGAAAGTTCGGTGTATGTAAGTGGTGCATAAGTGAAGAAAAAAAATCATTTTGAGAAATGGCCTTTAAAGATATGTATTGCAATTTAAAAATGCAGATGCAAATAGATAAAGTGTAATAAAATAGACATTTAAAAGTGTATTGTGGGTGTTTTCTTTCCAATAGTCTTAAAGAAGACATGTTATGGAAGCAAAATGGCATAACAACTCAAAATTGACCAATGTTTTGCCTTTAGAGTCTCTTCCTAAAGTACAGTACGCTTCTCAAATAACACCAGGTCATGACAGATTTGTATGTGTTATGTTTTATCAGTCTTTTTAATAAATAAAACGTGTCTTTGATTTTTGTGTATGTGTATAGACAATGATCCAGACAGCGCGATGGATGACCGAGACAGTGATTACCGCAGCGAGACCAGTAACAGCATCCCACCGCCGTACTACAGCACATCTCAACCCAACGCCTCGGTCCACCAGTATCCCATGAGCCACCAGCACCGCAGTCCCCGCGCCTCCTACTCGCGCTCCAACAACTGCGACCTGGACTACGATCACCCGAGGGGTGTCAGGTGAGAGAGAAAGAGGCATACTCAGCTCCATTTCCACATTTACTAGTCCTGTGGTCATTATGGCAGCAGATTTTAGTAGAAACTAGTATGAACAGGAGTATACAGTGGTAGTATTGCTAGTTTAAGCAGGACAGGTGCCGTAATCATAGTTGCATAACCCAGAGTAGTTTGCTGTGTTTATTTGTTGGTATTTGTGCTTGTTAGCTTCTGTTTCTGTTACTAATATGTTCCTGTATGATTCTGAATGGTGCAAAATATATATATATATATAATTTTTTTTTTTTTTTTCATATGTTTTCCATTATAAAATAAATGAATAATTTTTTTGTTACTTAGATGTTCTATTTTGTTTTCACATATACATACATAAGATTGGTTAGATGTATTGTAAAGTATATTCACAAAATATTTATTTTTATACAAATAATATATGTAAAATATATTTTTTATATAAAAATAAAATGTATTAAATTACTATATATAATATAATGTAAATAAAATATATCAAATAATAATAATTAAATATAAAATGTTTTTTTTTTAACCTTCTTATGGCAAACTATATTACAAAATATACTTCAAGAGGCCAAAAAAATATTTGTATCTTAAAATACATTTTGGCTTAATGTATTGTCAAGCTAAATTAAAAAAAAAAAAAAAAAACATATATATGTGTGTATGTATATGTATATATATATATTCACTGCTCACTGATGCAGGCGATTAATTTCAGTTTAACGCGTTAAAAATATTTAACATAATTAATGCAGGGGCGGAGCTTGGGTTGGCCACCCCACTCACAACTGCTGCTTCAGTCTCTTTTTCTTGACAAGAAGTGCATTTATTCAGTCGCAGAACGTCTTTATAATTACATCAAACCGGAGACGTTTCAGACGCGTGCTCCAACTTCACCTCAGAGCCAGGCGTGAGTCAAACGAGTGCGGAAACGGTGTTGTGCTCACAGCGCATGCTCTTCAATGCACGCACAAAGGCGCCGCCGCCGCAAGCTGTGGCCTGTATCAATTCATATCGAATGAAACTACGTGCATGCAATGTCATGGAGTTACCAAAAACATTTATTATAATGGGTTTATGTGAAGATTGTTTTAAGTTCACTTAAATTAGAAGTTATTTTTTTAAGTCTAATACATGTTAAAATTGATCTCTCAATTATCATGTAATGTTTAATTGTTAGTCAATGGTCAAATATTAGAGGGGAAAAATTATGGAGACATCAGTAGTATTGGTATCAGTGATACTGGCCTTCAGTCATAAAAAAAGATGCCATTAAACAAATATTAAAAGTAATAGTCTTTGTTGTTTGTACATTAATTTGAAGATTGAATATGAAATTATTGCAATATAAAAGTATATTAAAAACTTTAATGTTAGGTGGGATTAATTGCGATTAATTTCAGAAAAAAATGTTTGATTAATTAGTAAAACATTTTAATCGATTGACAGCACTATATATATATTACACCTGTCATTCGAATACGTTTTTTAATCTAATTAATTACATGATGTTTCGATTAATTGCAAAAAATTTTGACTGAAAATACCCACAAAAGATTATTTAAAGCTGTCTTTGTGTTAAATGAGAAAGTATCAACTAGACATTACAAATTGTAGCTTTAGAAAGAAATATTTGATTTGATTCAATATAAAATTTATTACACAAACATTTAGGCTACAACGGCCTAACATAAACCATGGAACATAAAAGAAGATAATTTGAGAAACATCTCAGTATTTATTGTTCATACAATGCAGAGATGGGCACTCGAGTTAGGGACTCGGACTCAGTCGCACTCGAGGCACTTTTTTATAGACTTCAGACTCGACTTGACTCGAGGAAAAGGACTCTTTTAAAAGGAATATTTTAAAAGCAACTCGAGTCTTTTATCCTTAAATACTTATATATCTGATTTTCAAAAAGCGGACCGTATCCGTTATTTTTTCATAACTAATTAAGCTAGGGCTTTAAACTGACAGGCCTAATTTTAAGATTGGAATTTTTTTGTGTCTTGAAGTACGTTTTGTAATACAGGTGCATCTCAATAAATTAGAATGTCATGGAAAAGTTCATTTATTTCAGTAATTCAACTCAAATTGTGAAACTTGTGTATTAAATAAATTCAGTGCACACAGACTGTAGTTTAAGTCTTGGGTTCTTTTAATTGTGATGATTTAGGCTCACATTTAACAAAAACCCACCAATTCTCAACAAATTAGAATACTTCATAAGACCAATAAAAAAAAAAACATTTTTAGTGAATTGTTGGCCTTCTGGAAACTATGTTCATTTGCTGTATATGCACTCAATACTTGGTAGGGGCTCCTTTTGCTTTAATTACTGCCTCAATGCGGCGTGGCATGGAGGTGATCAGTTTGTGGCACTGCTGAGGTGGTATGGAAGCCCAGGTTGCTTTGATAGCGTCTTCATTGTTGGGTCTGGTGTCTCTCATCTTCCTCTTGACAATACCCCGTAGATTCTCCATGGGGTTCAGATCAGGAGAGTTTGCTGGCCAATCAAGCACAGTAACACCATGGTCATTGAACCAGCTTTTGGTACCTTTGGCAGTGTGGGCAGGTGCCAAGTCCTGCTGGAAAATTAAATCAGCATCTCCATAAAGCTTGCCAGCAGAAGCAAGCATGAAGTGCTCTAAAATTTCCTGATAGATGGCTGCGTTGACTGTGGACTTCAGAAAACACAGTGGACCAACACCAGCAGATGACATGGCAGCCCAAATCATCACTGACTGTGGAAACTTCACACTGGACTTCAAGCAACATGGATTCTGTGCCTCTCCACTCTTCCTCCAGACTCTGGGACCTTGATTTCCAAATGAAATGCAAAATTTACTTTCATCTAAAAAGAGGACTTTGGACCACTGAGCAACAGTCCAGCTCTTTTTCTCCACAGCCCAGGTAAGATGCTTCTGATGTTGTCTCTGGTTCAGAAGTGGCTTGGTAGTCCTTTTCTTGAAGACGTCTGAGCGTGGAGACTCTTGATGCACTGACTCCAGCTTCAGTCCACTCCTTGTGAAGCTCTCACAAGTGTTTGAATCAGCTTTGCTTGACATTATTCTCAAGCTTGCAGTCATCCCTGTTGCTTGTGCACCTTTTCCTACCCAAATTCTTTCTTCCAGTCAACTTTGCATTTAATATGCTTTGATACAGCACTCTGTGAACAGCCACAGCTTTCAGTAATGACCCTCTGTGACTTACACTCTTTGTGGAGGGCGTCAATGTTCGTCTTCTGGATCATTGCCAAGTCAGCAGTCTTCTCCATTATTGTGGTTTCAAAGAACAAGAGATACCCGGAATTTATACTGTAGAGATGGTCATTAATTGAAACTCAAATGTAAATATTCTAATATTTTGAGATACTGATTTTTGACTTTCATCAGCTGTAAGCTCTAATCATCAAAATTAAAACAAAAAACTTAAAAACTTTACATGCAATGAATTAAAATATATGAAAGTTTCACTTTTTGAAATAACTTACAAGAAAAAATGAACTTTTTCACAACATTCTAATTTATTGAGATGCACCTGCATATGTTGGCAGTAGGAGGTTTAAACAAAACATTTTCAAATTGAAAAAAATATATTTCATTAAGCCACACAGTTTCCAACATATTTAGCATATATTTTAAATATATTTTGGCCAGACTGGTTTTATTTTTGGTTAAACCAATTAATTATTAATGAAGCAACCCTGAAACAATCATGACACAGTGAATCGATACGGCGTGCGTGTGAGAAGATGTTTCTCAGCAGGTATGAGAGTGTCTGTTTGCTCATTCTTCCTCTTCGGGTTTTCTGTAATGGACTCATTCATCATGTCTTATCGCCATGTCTTTTATCTCGCTCTATTTTCTGCTACTTTTTTCACCTCACAAAGACCTTTCAATTCTACTGTCTCCTTTGTTTCTCTTCCATTATTCAACAAGACGAGTTTTCATTGATTTATAAAAATACTTGACATCAGCCTGACTTTGCTTAAGGGCTCAATGGATCTGTTCCTGGATCAGCCCTGTTTGCAAAAAGATAAGCAGTAGTAGCAGTACTAACCCCTCTTGTATCTTCTGCTTTAGCTCTTATTTGCAGTGTTCAGTGCCAAGTTTCAAATATATGATTAGTACAGAAGCAGTTTTTTTTGAGTACAAATATTTTAGATATTTACTGAAAATCAAGACAAAAGCACTGTGGAAGATCATCACTTTTTGCAGTGCAGTATCTGAAATCAGTGGTATCACAATAATATTTTACTGTGCCAATATCTAAACATTCCTAAATCAAGATGTATTTACTTGTGATGCAAAATGACATAAGATACGAAGTCTTGTTTTCTGAGAAATCCATCAGAATTAAATGAGTTTATGCTTAAAATTAGAAAAATATTTGAAACAATTACTTAAAATGAGAATTTGATTCAAATTGGTCAGAAAATAAACTTAATTGAAAGGGAAAACAAGTTTATTTTTCTGACCATATTGACAGACTTTCTTTTTGTTAATTTTAAACATAAACTTACTTAATTTTGATCAGTTTTTTAGAAAACTTATAAGACTTCTTATCTTATGCCATTGTGCATCTCAAGTAAATATGTCTTGATTTAAGAATATTTAGATATTTGTATTGAAAATCAAGACAAGAATACTGAAGAGCATCACTTTTTGCAGTGTAGTATCTGAAATCAATGGTATCACAATAATATTTTTGTCTTGTTTTCCAGTACAAATATCTAAACATTCATAAATCCAGATATATTTACTTGTGATGCAGAATGACAAAATATAAGTTTTGTTTTCTGAGAAATTCATTAAAATTAAGTCAGTTGAAAATACTCATTTTATACTGAAAATTAGAAAAATACATTTTCCCCTAATTTTTCTAAGCATAAATTCACTTCATTTTGATCTTTTTTTTTTTTTTTTTTTTTTAGAAAACACAACTTTTTATCTTGTCATTGTGCATCTTAAGTAAATATGTCTTGATTTAAGAATATTTAGGTATTTGTTTTAAAAATAAAGAGAACTACTAAAGAAGAGCACCACTTTTTATAGTGTTAGTATCTGAAATAAATGGTATCACAATAAGAATGTCCTGTTTTCCAGTACAAATTCATAAACATTCATAAATTCATAAACATTCATAAATCAAGATGTTTACTTGCGATGCAAAATTACACAATATCAGTTTTGTTTTCTGAGAAATTTATTAAAATTAAGTCAATTTATACTGAAAATTAGAAAACGTTATGAAAAATATGGAAAAGTTGTTCAAATGAAATGTGAAAAAAAACTTAAAGATCTGCCAATGGGGTCAGAGAAATAAACTTAATTCAAAGAGGAAAAACTGTTTATTTTTCTGAGCCCACTGAAAGACATTTTTTTTCTCATTTTTCTAAGCATAAATTCACTTTATTTTAATCCGTTTTTAAAGAAACAAGACTTTTTATCTTATGTCATTGTGCATCCCAAGTAAATATATCTTGATTTAAAAAATATTTAGATATTTGTACTGGAAAACTCTTTTGCAGTGTAGTATCTAAAATAAAATAACAGCTAATACAGTAATGCATTCATATAATGCTGGAGGAAAGGATGTACAGTCAATAATGACCAAATTATTTGCGCAAAATGTGTGTAGACCAGGGGTGACGAACATCGGTCCTGGAGCGCCGCAGCCCTGCATGGGTTTGCTTCAACCCTAATCAAACACACCTGAACAAGCTAATCAAGGCCTGAAGGGTTACTAGGAAGCTACAGGCAGGTGAGTTTTTATTAGGGTTGGAGCTGAACTCTGCAGGATTGCGGCTCTCCAGGACTGGAGTTCGCCACCCCTGGTGTAGACTTTCTGAATTTCAGTCTTTCCAAAACACAAAGTGCATGCCTAATCTTTTGCTCACTTTTCATTCTCCTCCAGCCCGACCGGGAGCTATGCATCCTCAGCCGAGCTCAGTCACTGCAGTTCTCAACTGAGCGAAGAGTACTGCGAGCGAGAACTTTACGACGAGAATGACTCGTACCACTCCTGCCACTCGTCCGTGACCTACAGCAAGGGCTCACCCGATTGGGACGAGACGCAGGGGGCGTACAGCGACGAATGTGCCTACAGTAAAGACGGTGGAGAAGGAGGTGCTCTGTATGAGGAAGAGGATGGTGACCTGTGTCCAGAAGAGGTGGACATGTTTGAGGGCGAGGAGGAATTTAACTACGAGGAAGAAGAGTTGTGTCCGGTGGACGTGGACGAAGAGCTTCCGTTCACACCAACTCCAACCAGCACCGCCCCAACGCTGGACGTCCCATCAAGCACCAGACCTCCTCTGGAGAAACAGGCCTCGCTTCATCAACAGTCTCAAAACGCCAGCCAAACTCCAGTTCAACCGTCCAATCAGACGCAACCCAAACCTCAAGCCAAACCCCCAAACCAGCAAGTTCCTGCCCCCCAAAAACAAGCACCGCCCCAACAGCAGTCCTCAGGCCCTATCCCTTCGGTTCAGTCCTTCTTCGCTATGGCTAAGCCGTTGACTGCCGTGTTTGGGTTGGGTGGATCTACTCCTTCACCACCACCTCCTGCACCAACAACTCAATCCCAACCTCCACCAACACAATCCCAGCCTCCAATGGCTCAACCTCCTGCTCCTGCTCCTGTTGCCCAACAGATGCCTCTACCTGCAACCAAATCCCCTGAGCTTCCCGCTCCTGCCCCAATCACCAACTCTAAACCTCCTGCACCAGAACCTAAACCTCCAACTCCGACCGAAGAGAGACTGCCCACAGTAGAGCCACCAATGGAGGAGGAACCTCCTCTTCAAGAAGACGACTTTCTCATGGAAGAACCTCCAAAAGAGGAAATAAAGATTGAGAGTCCACCTCCATCTCCTCCTTTCGAAGAGGAGGAACCGGTATCTGAACTTGAGAGGTACTTACAACCAGCAAACCTGACTAACTTGGCTGCCTAAAATGCTTAAATGTCATTTATTGGATTATTTTAAAGCTGTTTTTTAGGATACCTGGTGTAGAGGGTCGACCAGCTTGTCTTCCAGCTTGGCCAGCTGATAAGTGGCCAAAACCACTTTAAAACCAGAAAACCACACCAACTTGGCCACTTAAAATGTACAAACCACAATTATTGGATGATTTAATATATATTTTTAGGATATTTGATCTGGTTTAGGTGGTCAGCCAGCTTGTCTTCTGGCCTGACCAGCTGATGAGTGTCCAAAACCACTTTAAAACCAGCAAACCAGATTAAATTGGCCACCTAAAATGTACAAACCACAATTATTGGATGATTTAATATATATTTTTAGGATATTTGATCTGGTTTAGATGGTCAACCAGCTTGTCTTCTGGCCTGACCAGCTGCTAAGTGCTCAAAACCACTTTAAAACCAGCAAATCAGACTAACTTGGCCATCTCAAATGCTCAAATTTAATTTATTGGATGATTTTAAAGCTGTTTTAAGGATATTTTACTTGTTTGTATGTCTTCCAGTCTGACCAGCTGATAAGTGGCCAAAACCACTTTAAAACCAGCAAACCAGTCCTGTTTCACAAAACGCAAAACGCATTTACTGGATGATTTAAAAGCTGTTTTTAGGATATTTGATTTGAGATGGTCAACCAGCATATCTTCCAGTCTGACCAGCTGATAAGTGCAAAAACTCCTTTAAAAACATGGACTGAATGGTTTTTAAAAAAATGTTTATTGGACAGTTGACCTGGTTAAGATGGTCTACCACATGATTAGTGCCCAAAATCATTTTAAAACCTGCAAATCAGACGAGCTTGGCCAACAAACCACATGGATGAATAAAAGCTGTTTTTAAGCAATGTTGTTAGACTGATTTTGTTGCATTATAGATGCAAACAATCTTTTATGTCTGTGCAGTGAACCGGTGAATGAGGAGCCGATGGAGCCAAAGGAGCCAGTGGACCCGGCGGTCAGAGCTAAAGAGAACTGGCTACGACTCTTTGAGAAAGTCCGACAACAGTTACAGGAGGTGAGGCAATTCACTAGACTTACATTTCTGTAGAAAATCTAAAATATCAAACTATTGCCGGACCCAGAAACAGTTTATTATATTCATTTATGTCTTGTTTTATGCATAGAATGCATAAACATAGAAATTGAAATGCTTGAAATCAGCATGAATTCAGGAAATCACAATTGACCAGTTTACTTTTTGAATACCTGTTCCTGGTGTTATTGCGAGTTTGTTTACGTTTTTTCACAAGGAAAAAGATGCTTGTCTTAATTTTTCACTTAAAACACATCTCCACAATCACTACAAACTCACATTCATTTTCTCTCAGTTTCATTCAGAAATGCATCACATTATGGAGGTAAAATGGGTTGCAAACAGTATTTTCATACATATTTACACATTATAATGCGATGAGACACCATGCTAATGCTAACGGCACTCTAACCGCTGTCATGATTATTTTGCAGTTTGCCACGTCCTCTTTCCTTCTTTTTGTGTGCGTTATTCTGTTGACACTTTATCCTTTTGTTGTCTGTTTGTATCCCACCGTTTTGTCGTCTTTCCAGTCTCTTTTCATTGCTTTAGTGATTTGCATGTTCGCTCAGATGACCCATGATTGGACGAGACTGTCAGGTGGGTCCGTTGTTGTTGGTGTGAACGTTCTGTGGTGGTTTTGTGTAAGTTTTTGACTTGTGTAGGCATTGGGTGCATAAAATATAAGCTAAAATAGTTACCGGGAGTCATTCATTAAAATTTGCATTAATTGCTTTACATAAATTTTTTATGTAATTACAAACATCACAAAATTGCTGCATCCCAGCTAAAAAAAATATATATATATCTAAGAACGTTTTGCAAATGTTCCCATTATGTTATAACACAACCTTATTTCTGAATAGTTCTAAACATCCAGTTTTTTAAATGTTTTGGAAACTTTTTTTTTTAATCAATATAATTGTTTGTAAAATAGCTGAAACACATTGCCCATTTTGTTAAATACTACATTTAATGCCAGTCAAAAGCTATGTTTATGCGGCAGGTTCATTGAATGATTGATATTCTGTTATTTTATTACTTTAGCCTGGTTGTTAAAGAAAATAGTTTTTGCAGTGTTATTTTAGTGTAATGTACTGTTGTAAATTAAATTAATTTAATTTAAACTTTATCATTTAATTTTTAGTAATTTTTAGTTTTTGTGTATATATATATGTATGTGTATTAGTGCTGTTAAATGATTAATCGCATCCAAAATAAAAGTTTTTGTTTATATAATATATGTATGTGTGCTGTGTATATTTATTATGTTTATATAAATAACAAACACATGTATGTATATGTTTAAGAAAAATATGCTATGTTTATATATTAAATATATTTATATATAATATAAATATATAAATGTATATTCAAGTAAATATTTTCAAAATATATACTGTATGTGTGTGTATTTATATATACATAATAAATAAATACAGTACACAGATATTCTATGTAAACAAAAACTTTTATTTTGGATGCGATTAATCGCGATTAATCGTTTGACAGCACTAATATATATATATATATATATAAGTATTTTTTATATTTTATTTATATATTTGAGTTAGTTTATTTTATTTCAAGCAAAATGTTGATGGTTTTAGTTTCCGTAAACAATAACCCTGGTTTGTTGTAGTAAATCTTGTTTGTTGCTGTGTTTGTGTTGAATACAGAAAACATTTAGACTCCGATCAAAGCTAATCAGCTAATAAAACAAATCAAATGTTTCCCTTTCTCTGTCTTTGTCTCAGGCACGAGGAGAAACAGACTCTCAGTCGCTGTGGTTCGGTAAAGGAGGGTGAGTCAAAGTCAAACTCATCTCCACTAGCTCTCCACTCACATACTCAAGTCAAGATTTTTTATTTGTCACATACACAATTATAACCAGCAGTGAAATGTAGGTCAATATAACCATTATGCCTTAAAGTGTTTATCTAATCAGACTGATTCCTCAGACTTCTGACAAAACATAAGACAGTTTAACCTGCCATTGGGGAATGCATGAACTAATAAAATGCATAGCTTGAATGCAATGGTTAAAAACATCTGCCAAATGCATAAATGCAAAAATAGCAACATTTCTAGTCTGTATTTTGCTCTGCGCACTCTAGTCAGAGAGTAAATGTTTATGGTAATTTATTTTAAGGCATAATGGTTATATTGTCAATGACAAGGCAGTGAATGGATGTGATTTTCTGTGTGCTTTCGAGGAAGGGAAGTTATTTTCATGCAACATTATGTTTATGATTATGTCTATTTCTCCAGGATGGGCGGAGCGCTGTACAGCATTGACAGCATGCCTGATCTGAAGAAGAGGAAGACCATTCCTCTGGTCAGAGATCTGGTGAGAAACCAACAGCAAAACCTCAGAAAGATTATCTAATGTTCAGTTCATCTGCATTGGGGCGGACTGGTTTACTGGTTCCTGATAGTTTCAGTAGAAATTGGCTGCAGTTACAAATCACAGTGCACTACAATCTCAGAGGTACAAAAATGTCCCAGATTATCTAATAAATAAAATTCACCCTAGTATAGAGTAAAACAAGCACAGACACGCTTTAATAATTGATACTTTAATACATTTACTGTATCAGTGTTCATTAGGGTAATACATTCTTAAAGCCTGTGCATTCTTTTGATTGGCTGTTTGGGACAGATTAGTTTCTCCTTTAAGATCAATTAAATGTGAATAACAGTTTTTGTCTTGTTTTCTTTGCCTCTGCTGTTTGGACTCAGGCTATGGTAAGGATTTGTTATAATTACTGCATATTAAGGCACCATTATTTTATTTTGGTAAATTTAGCAGTTATCAGTGTATTGTGTGTTATATCTGAGACGTTCTTGAGATCTCTTCTGAAGAGGAGACACGTGAGATGATGACTAGGTTTTTTTTCTTTGGTGAAACATCTGAGAAGACTCCATTTGCTCTCAATGTCATCTCATTGCTGTGAGATATTAATGATCTCTCATGTGTGGTTTTTCAGTCTCTAGTGCAGAACTCTCGTAAGGCTGGAATCACGTCTGCTATGGCTTCTAGCACACTCAACAATGAGGAGCTGGTAAGTGAAGAGTCTTTCTGGAAGATTCAATTTGGCCTAACTTCAAATTAAAAATGCATTTTTGTGACCCATTTAATACTAAAGGCTCCACTGCAATGTGAAATGTTGCGGCACCAGTATGTGAGTCTCTCATGTTTGATGTGTTTTGGTATTATTAAATCATTTTTAAAATAATTGTTAAATGCTATAACTAAAACAAAAACTAAAAATATAAAATATTTTTTTGACTATAATGCTGTAAATAAAATAAAATATAAATATTAGAGTACTGAAATGACTGAAACTTTAAATAAATTCAAATAAATAAAAATAAATAGAAATATTAAAACGCCAAAAAAAGCTAATAAAGATGGAAAAAGCACCTAACAAATTTCTAAAACTTTTAAGTGTGACCTAACTTTTTTTTTTTTTCAGTTTTCATTTTTTATTTTAGAGTAGGTAACACTTGTTAACTATTAACTACGACTTTTCCCTCAACAAAGTCTTAATTTGCTGCTTAAATAGTTAGTAAGGTAGTTGTTAAGTTTAGGTATTGGGTAGGATTAGGGATGTAGAATAAGGCATTAATATGTGCTTAATTAGCACTAATACATGACTAATATTCTAGTAATATGCATGCTAATAAGCAACTAATAGATGTAACCGTAAAATAAAGTTTTACTAAAAGTTAATTCAAAATATTAATAAACATTTACAAAAAAATTTTTTTTATTCCTGCATAAACGAAACGTCATGGTGATGAGTGGGGAGATTTATTCAGATATTTTTTTTAAAGAAAATAAATTTAGCTTTAAAAAAATTGAATATTAAATAAATATAATATCAATAAATATAAAAAATAAATAATTATAGCTTTAATAAAGAATATTTTGCATGCATTCAGTAAGAAAATATGAATAAATTAAATATTTATCATTTTATTTGAATTTTGATAAATAAATACAAAAGAAATTTAGTTTAGAAAATGTATGAATTATAAATATAATACCATTAAATATAAAAATATATATTTATTAATAATAGCTTTATATTTTTAACATGCATTCCGTAAGAAAATATAAATAAATACAATTTTTTTATCATTTTATTTTTTATTCCCACATAATCTAAATGTCATGGTGACATCCCTTTGGAGTGGACTTTGAGATTTGTAACTTTGTAGATCTTTTTATGCCCAAACATACACACTACACACTGACTATAGGACCCCTTTAATAACAACTCCACTCCTCGCTCACTGATATCAGAAACACTGCTCCACCTTCGCTCCGCGGCTAAAGTATTTCAGTTTGTTTGAAATATCACAGTTCTGTTCATAATGTATATTAAAAAATAAAATAAATAAAATAACAGTGCAAACTTTTTTCCTACCACATGAGCTAATAACATGGTTGTCAGCATTAAAAGGTATAATTGATGCTTTTTGTGGTACAAATTTGGTTTGTGATGAAAATAACAGTATGTTTTCGTCAGTTATTTTACCTACGGATCGATGCATTTCTTACAGATTTCTGTTAATTCGAAATCGGATACAGATGAAGTAGCACTGTAAGATTACATTTGTTTGAATGCATTATTGAGAGAGCGATTGCGTGTGAATAAGTGTTGTAGTACTTGTTTAAATCATGCTTTCAGCTGAAAATATTCAGTATCTAGAAGAAACAAACAAATTCCTTGAGAAATAACTTCCCGTTTTCGTCATCATAGCCTTCACATTCTTTCTGATTTGAGTGATCCTTCTCTATCAAGCTAGCTAAATATGTTTAACATGTGAATTCTTGCTAAATATGCAGTTATATTACGGGTCGTTGGCATGAATTGTACTCGTGGTAGAGCGCTCTTGACTTTTAAAAAATCCACTCCTCGCTCCATTCAAAATCACACCATATTTTCATTGTAACAAATAGATAAAGTGCTATAAAAGAAACACTTAACGGTGTCTTTTGGATGTTTTCTTTCCACTAGTCTGAAAAAACACTTTATGAAATACCAAAAAGACCAAAATCTCAAACTTGGCATATGCATAAAAAAAACTGTGTTTTTGCCTGAAGTGTCTCCCCTTAAAATAACTGTCGGTCAGTGGAGCTAAGCTTCGTTTTGCCCTCCAGGTGGACGTTCCTATAAGGGTGTGACGTTATGTGAAAACTATCAATAATCTTTAAGTGCAGTGCATTTTCAATATATGTTTATTGTATTGTCCCTAACCAAATAAACGCATAAATAAAATAAATGCATATGTAGTCCTAAGTCGCGCTGGTGTGTTTGTGCTCGTGTAGAAGAGTCACGTGTATAAGAAGACGCTGCAGGCTCTGATCTACCCCATCTCCTGCACCACGCCACACAACTTCGAGGTGTGGACAGCCACGACGCCCACCTACTGCTACGAGTGCGAGGGTCTGCTGTGGGGCATCGCGCGACAGGGCATGCGCTGCTCCGAGTGCGGTGTCAAATGCCACGATAAGTGCCAGGACCTGCTCAACGCTGACTGCCTGCAGAGTGAGACTTCAATGCTTAGTGTGTGATTGTGACACATGGGGCTGGGGAGTAACTAACTAAAAGTGGCAATGCTACTGTAGATTTTGCTTTGATTTTTACGTATGAAGAGCCCAGGTGAAAAAAAGTACACTTCCATAATGTACTTAAAGTGCTCCGTTTTCACGCACTGATTTTGAACTTTAGTACTACTTAAGATCATCGAAGTGTACTCAACTGTGCTATTTTGAGACACCATGAATATAAACTAAAATGAGCTTTTAACATTCGCTGTATTTAAAAAGGTTACACTTTTTAGACATTGCACTAACTTTAAGTAACTTAGCAACTACATGTCAACTAATTCTCATTAATTCACAACTACATGTCTACTAACTCTGAGTAGACTGTTAGGGTTGGTTTAGGGTTAATAGAATAAGTTGACACATACTTGCAAAGTTTCTCATAGTCAGTATGTTGTATGTTGTGGACCCATCAAAACAAAGTGTTAGAGGATATTAAGCAGACAGTCTACTAATACTCTAATGACTGCTACTTGACACATACAGTAGTTGCAAAGTTACTTACTGTTAGTAGAATGTCTAAAGTGGACTATCGAAATAAAGTGTTATCCAAGTGCTGACTAAATACATTTCTTAAGTACAGAGATAGTATATTAAAACCGCATTAGAGTTCATATTCATGGTGTCCTAAAATAGCACAGTTGAGTACACTTGGATGATCTTAATTTTATCCTAAGAAGGACTAAAGAATCATTTTTAGTATCTTAAGTACAAAATTAGTAATAGAGCACTTATATTATATTATATTATATTATAATATGGAAGTGCACTTTTTGTTCACCTGGGAGTTCAGATGCAAAAGCCTCTAAGTGCCGTCTTAAATTTTCTTCTAAAATGAGCAGTTTTCTCAGGCTTCTATGTTTATGTTCAGTTACTTCACTTAAATGGCAATGAAAAAACCTATTTAAGCTCATTTTAGAAGAGAATTTCAAACGGTACTCAGAGGCTTTTGCATCTGAAGTCTTCATATTTCCTCTTTAATTATCTTTTATGTAACTTCTTGTTAGTAACTTGTAGTGTAACTAACTGATGAGGAAATATCTAAATATTTAAAAAATATATTTTTGCAAATGCAAGGTTTCTTGAGGAAACGCAAAAGTTTTGAATGTGGAAGCATTGAAATATAATCTTTCCTCCCAGCTCATGTTTTTGAGCTCCTTTATTGACCAAATGTTATTTTTGTAGTCTAATTTATCTATTTATTTTTATAAATAGATTTTTTAATGCAGTTTGACTGGAATAGGTTATTCCTTAACTTTCGTGGAATCATATTTTAAGTACATTTTTAATAATTAATTATTTACATTTAAAAAAAAAAAATTTTTTTTAAATATTATGCCATTACAGTCTTTCAGGTTTAGTTTTTCCCGAATAAACTAAATGCGATTGTGATTGGTGACAAGTGGAAAGATGCAGATGAAAACAAACTAAAATGAAAAAAATAAATGTTATTTTTAAATAATTACAAGTAGTAAATAAATATCATATGAAATTAATCTGAATAATTATTGTTTTAAATGATAAACGTTTAATTTTGAAGTGCATTCAATAAGTTCAGTAGTAATCTTTAAAAAATAGTATACTTTTTAATCATTAAAATAATTATAAATAATAAATGTCAATAAATATAGTATGAAATAAATTTTTAGAATTGTTTTAAATAATTAACATTTTATTTTGAAATGCATTCAATAAGAATTCAGTAATAAACTGAACATAGAGTATTTTGTTTAGTCATTAAAATAATAAGTAATAAAGAAATCTCAATAAATATATGAAATAAATTTAAAGAATTATTGTTTTAAATAATAAACATGCTTTATTTTTAAATGCATGCAATAAGAGTTCAGTAATACACTGAACATAGAGTATATTGAGTATATGCAAGCAGTAATTACTGTTCATTTTAGATTTTAAATGTCTTAATTCTAAACACTATATAAGTTGTGCTTGTGGAAGAAGCTTTGTGCAACACTGATATTGTGGATGTGATGGTCAGGAGCCGCTGAGAAGAGCTCGAAGCACGGCGCTGAAGACCGAACGCAGAACATCATCATGGTTCTGAAGGACCGCATGAAGATCCGTGAGCGCAACAAACCCGAGATCTTCGAGCTGATCCAGGAAGTGTTCGACATTCCCAAGGCGAGCCACGGGACGCAGATGAAACAAATCAAGCAGAGCGTTCTGGACGGGACGTCGAAGTGGTCGGCCAAAATCAGCATCACAAGTGAGCTCAGAATTACATATCAGGGATTTCAAAATTTGAGCTACAAATTTGGGATCATTTTGAGCTACAAACAAAATAAGTGAAAATTGTCAAATTTGAGGTTTTCACAAAAATGAATTCATTAAGCCCTTGTCTAGCGATCCCATTGCTCCCAATAGTAATCAGACATCTAAATTGATCTTTATTTGTTCATTTTCTGGCTGCTCGATTATGTCAAAAATCATAATCACGATTATTTTGGTCAATATTGTAATCATGATTATTTAACATGATTATTAGTGGGCCATATGACTAAAACTTTATATAAAATATTTATGTAGAGTTTAATTTAGATTTATGTATATGAAAGATTTAAGATATACTGTATATTATGTTATGTTTACTCATTTACAATGTTGTATATATCCAAAATAATTGATGTTGTATCGAATAGAATTGCTAATGGAGTCGCAAGCTTGTGAATGAGAAACGAATCGAATCGTGAAATTTGTGTCAAAACCCAGCCCTGATATATAGGCCGCCTGTCTCTTTAATGTTAATCTAATAATAAAAGAAAAGAGGGAATCACTTGCTGTGCTTGATTGAACTGCTTTTGTAGTTTTAATAATCAATTTATTTGTAATGAACACACTAAAGGGATTTTACATGTTTAGATGTAAAATGGAAAAAATAATGCATTATTTGTTTCTTTCATATTTGTTCTACAGCTTTTTCCATTTGTTCTTATTTATAATAACAAAGATAAAATAGCTATATTGCGATTATTAATATAGTAATTATTATTAAGAACTGGAGGAAAAGATACATTGTTGCTAGGTGATTTTGCTTTGGAACCTTCAGAAAACATTAATTAGATTTTTCTCAGAACTGAGTTTGCTGACTCTGTTGACTTCAAATAAATGTAGCTCAGCAATTTTTTCATCGGATTCCAACAAATCATTCATCATTTTGAAGGTCTTTTAATAGAGAATGTGAAATTTAAAAGAAAAATGTATTAATTAAAAATAACTCTATTAAATATATTCTCATTGTGACTCATTTTGCCAGCGCAGGTCACATATGTTTGCATCGTCTCTAAAGACATTGTTTCCTCTGTCAGTGGATTGTGCTCAGGGTCTGCAGGCGAAGGATAAGACGGGTTCGAGTGACCCATATGTCACGGTTCAGGTGGGCAAAACCAAGAAGAGAACCAAGACCATCTACGGCAATCTCAATCCCATCTGGGACGAGAGCTTTCACTTGTGAGTTCATGAGCGTTCAACTTGAAGCAAAATGTGAAATCAAAATCAAACCGTTTAGTTTCTCTTTCTTTAAAAAATGTACATTGATTCTATGAAGTACATAAGGTTTTGTTTTACTTATATGTACACAAGAAAAATAGCTTTTTTTACAATGATAAATATTATTTATAGCTGCAAAAAAAACAAACAAATAAAACATAAATAAAGCTTAAAAACTAAACAAAAAAATTGGTCTTATTATGAATGATTCATCAGTGCAGTTTATTATCAAGAAAAAGTTGTGTTTTAAGCATCGTTATTTTATGTAATGTAGTGTATTATTATTATTATTATTATTATTATTTAGTTTTCTTTTTAATTTAAGGTTTTAATCATTTTGTTGTGTGTTTATCATATTTATTTCTTTATTTACTTTGTAAATGTGTCTATATATTTCTTATTAAGTTTTAGTTTTTAATTTTACTTTGCTTTAGTTATTTTAGTACCTCAGCTTGAGGGTTTTTCCAAGTAGGGTTATTTTATTATATTGAGATACTAGTTTTTATTAATATTTTTAATTAGATATTCTCATTTTTTGTTTTAACTTTAATTCGATTTTTAGTAATTTGTTGCAATTTTGTTTGTTTTTGGGGATTTTTAATGTCTATATAGTTTTTATGTTTTTATTTCAGTTTTGGGTGTTTTAGTACATCAACTTAAACTACATGAGTTTATTTTAGTTTATTTCGGTTCAAATTTATTTTATTTGAAGTAATTAATGTTTTTAAGGATTTAGTTTTAGTTACAACAACCCTAATTTCGAGTAATGAAAATGTTTATATAATGTAAATGTTTTATAGTTTTGGTTTTAATTATTGATAATAGCCCATGTTGTGTCTCTGGTGTTGCAGTGAGTGTCATAACTCTTCAGACCGGATAAAGGTGCGCGTCTGGGATGAGGACGATGATATCAAGTCTCGTGTGAAGCAGCGGTTCAAGCGGGAGTCTGATGATTTCCTGGGACAGACCATCATTGAAGTGCGAACGCTGAGTGGAGAAATGGACGTCTGGTACAACCTCGGTGTGTCAGAGTCGTTCCATGGTTATTTTAGCAGTACACTCTTAAAAATAAAGGTGCTTCACGATGCCATAGAAGAACCTTTTTTGTCTAAATGGTTCCATAAAGAACCTTTAACATCTGAAGAACCTTTCTTTTTCACAAAAGGTTCTTTGTGTTGAAAGAAGGTTCTTCAGATTATAAAAAGGTAAGAAAGAGATGGTTCTTGGGGAAGTCGTGGGCTAATGGTTAGAGAGTCGGACTCGTAATCCAAAGGTTGTGGGTTTGAGTCTCCGGCCGGCAGGAATTGTAGGTGGGGGGAGTGAATGTCCAGCGCTCTCTCCACCCTCAATACCACGACTGAGGTGCCCTTGAGCAAGACACCGAACCCCCAACTGCTCCCCGGGCGCCGCAGCATAAATGGCTGCCCACTGCTCCGGGTGTGTGTTCACAGTGTGTGTGTGTGTTCACTGCTGTGTGTGTGCACGGTGGATGGGTTAAATGCAGAGCACGAATTCCGAGTATGGGTCGCCATACTTGGCCGTATGTCACTTCAATTCACTTCTTTAAAGAACCTTTGACTGAATGCTTCTTTGTGGAACCAAAAATGCTTCCTCTATGGCACGCTGTGAAGAACCTTTTGAAGCACCTTTATTTTTAAGTGTATCTCTATGAATATGGAGGAATTATTAGATTCTCTCTTTCTCTCTGAACAGACAAGCGCACGGATAAGTCGGCCGTATCCGGAGCGATCCGCATGCACATCAGTGTGGAGATCAAAGGAGAGGAGACTGTGGCTCCGTACCACGTTCAGTACACCTGCCTGCATGAGGTACATGCAAAAATCATACTTATTAAACATATGTGACCCTGGACCACAAAACCAGTCATAAGGGTCATTTTTTTAAAATTGAGATTAATACAGCATCAGAAAGCTGAATAAATAAGCTTTCCATTTATGAATCTGGAATCTGAGGGTGCAAAAAAAAAAAAATCTAAATAGATTGCCTTTAAAGTTGTCCAAATGAAGTTCTTAGCAATGCATATTACTAATCAAAAATGAAGTTTTGCTATATTTACAGTAGGAAATTTACAAAATATCTTCATGGAACATGATCTTTAGATTAGATTAGATTAGATTCAACTTTATTGTCATTTATGCAGAGTACAAGTACAGAGCTAATGAAATGCAGTTTTAATATCTTTACTTAATATCCTAATAATTTTGGGAATAAAAGAAAAACTTTTTAACGTTCTTACAATATTAAAAGTAAACCTTCAAATAATGTTATATTTTGGGTGAAAATAAAGTTAGTCGAACATTGTAAGAAACGTCTTTGTAACCTTCAAATATCTTTCTAATAATATGGATATTTTAACATTCTTAGAATATTTCAAATAAACATTCAAATAACGTTATATTTTTGGGTGATAATAAAGCTAGTAGAAGGTTCTAAAAAACATGTTTGTAACATTTTTACACCATCCAGTCAGTTCATGATGGTTAAAATCAAATGTTGCCCTGTTTATGAAGGCTTGCATGCATGAATCGATTTTTATCTCTTCTGTGTTAATGTGAGTGTTTTATTGATTTGTATTTTTGCTGCATCACTTTCAGTAGCTCTGCCCACTCAATGCCCACTTGAATCTCAATGGTTCAAAATGACACTCCACATTATCATCGTATACTTTCTAATTGTCTACGGTTCTGTCACTTTGCACAGAATATTCCTCACTTTCATTGAGGGTAGAAATTATGCTGGAAACCAGTGTTATTTTAGTATTAATGATATACTATTGTAGTTTTTATTAAAATTATTAATAAGCTTTTATTTTAGTATTTTAGTTTTTATTTTAGTTTTAGTAATTTGGTTATGTGCATTTGTCTTTTTTTGTTTTTTTTTTTGCATTTAGTTTTAATTTATTTTAAGTTAGTAATTTTGATGCTTCAACTTGAACTTATTTCAGTTTAATTTCTGTTTCGTATAATATTTATAATTAATTTTATTTCAGCTTCATTTCAGTTAACAAAAATGTTTTTATTGATATTAAACCTGCTGGAAACCTGGGGCCTGTACCATGAAGCCGGATTAGGTGGCTAGCCAGCTATGTTTCAGCTTAGTTTCCGCCAACCCTGGGTTTTAGGTACTATGAAAGTAGCTCGGCTTTAATCAGTGTTTGTCGCCATGGTATCTTACGCTGCACGGCTAACCTGCTCCGGGGCAGGTTATGTTCTGGTTTAGAGATCTCAATCTGAAATTTGACCAATCAGCTTCAAGCAAAGTGACACATCTCTGACGCAATAAAGCCACTCCTCCAGTTTCTCTTACTCCAAATTAAAGGACGCTACATAAAACATTTTTAAAGATAAAATCATGTGATTTTTAGACATGATTATTTTTTATTATTTATATAATTAGTATACCCTTAATCCATTACACAAGACAGCTTAATTTAATAGTAATTATTAAGCTTTTATTTTAAATTAATATAAACATAGATAATATGCAATATAAATACGTTTTAGAATCAATAGCTGTAAACATGACTACATATGAGTTTCAATTTTTAAGTGTTGTTATATCTATAAATATTATAAACTTTACAAATTTTACTTGCACTTATATAGTAAGATAAGTTTTCCTCTTTAATGGATCGATTGTTTCATTTTGCTGTGTAAATGTGTTTAAATTCTTCATATTGTTCAATCTTTTAATCTTTGGTAGTGAATTCGCACCGACTCTCTCACGAGAAGTGAATCCCAGTTTCAAGGCATGTGATTGGCTGCTCATTACTGATGTCACACTTTCATGTGCACGAGCTCCATTAACTCAGGATCAAGCCTGAGTTGACAGAGAAAGTTGATGATCAGCTTCATGGTACCAACAAAGCCGGATTGAACTGGTTTGGTTTTGTCAACTCAAAACTAATCCTGTAACCCTGAGTTTGTTTAGCCACCATCATGGTACAGGCCCCTGGTTAGGACGTGATGTAGATCTAAATCAGTGCTTCATCCTCGGGATTAATCAGTGAGTCCTCTCCCCATGATGCTTTGCAGCACATCTTCCACTACACCACAGAGAAGCAGAACAGCGGCGTGGTGAAGATCCCTGATGCCAAAGGCGATGACGCCTGGAAAGTGTACTACGATGAGACGGCGCAGGAGATCGTGGACGAGTTCGCCATGAGATACGGAGTGGAATCGATCTATCAGGCCATGACGTAAGCAATGAGAACCAATGAACGACTCCGTATTTACAATACTGATAATTATATTGCTCACTTGAAACGATCAAACAAACAAGTGAATGCATTAAAGAGAACCTCTTTCCAGAAAATGAACAGTGAAAGTAGGTGCCTAAATGTTAATTGTCAAAAGTTGTTGACCTGTGGAGCCCCTTATAGGAAATGGGGATGGAAAAAATATAAGATAGGAGGAAAAGTTATAGATTTCTATCACCATGTCACTTTAGGGGCTCCATAATGACCAAATTGTTTATCATTTTATTAAATTAAAAATAAAATGTTGATCTTGTGAGGCCATAAATGTTATGAAGACTTCATTTTAATTTTTCTTATAGTAAAATGGAGAGTTATTTTTAAGTCATGCTGTTGAAAGGGTCCAAATTATATCACTTTCTTTGTGTTACAGTTACTTTCTTTGTAGGATTTTATATATATTTTTTGGAAAGGGATTGATTATTAGATCATATAATTATTGTATTTTTTTTATTTAATGTTAGTTTAGTCACATGATAATAGTATTTGATAGTAGTTTGTATATAGTTCAAACAACAACAAACATTGGTTATAAAAATGTACCTTATTTGTGGTGTGACAATGAAAATCCAGTACATTGAATTTAATAATCAATTATGAATGAATGAATGATGCGTTTATATAGCGCTTTGTGTATAGCTGTACACCCAAAGCGCTTTACAATCATGTGGGGGGGGGGGGGGGTCTCTCCTCAACCACCACCAGTGAGCAGCATCCACCTGGATGATGCGACGGCAGCCACAGGACAACGGCGCCAGTGCGCTCACCACACACCAGCTACAGGTGAAGAGGAGAGAGATAGAGCCAATCAAGTGGATGGGGATTATTAGGAGGCCATGATAGACAAGGGCCAGTGGAGGGAATTTGGCCAGGACACCGGGGTTACACCGCTACTCTTTACGAGAAGTGCCATGGGATTTATAATGACCACAGAGAGTCAGGACCTCGGTTTAACGTCTCATCTGAAAGACGGTGCTCTTTGACAGTATAGTGTCCCCATCACTATACCGGGGCGTTAGGACCCACACAGACCACAGGGTGAGCACCCCCTGCTGGCCTCACTAACACCTCCAACAGCAACCTAGTTTTCACCGGAGGTCTCCCATCCAGCTACTGACCAGCTCCACCCTGCTTAGCTTCAGTGGGCAACCAGTCTTGGGCTGCAGGGTGATATGGCTGTGAATTATAATTACATTTGTTGATGCATTGCAAAATTTAGAAAAGGAATCATAATTAAATCAAATTTTTGCATTTATAATATTTTTACTTCTTTCCTTCTGTTATTTTTATTTACGTGTTTTTACAGTTAATTGAAACCAAATTAATCAAATAAAAATTAATCATTTGTGACCCGGTCTAATTTATGAAAATTTGCTCTTTCCGACTCATTTTGCCAGCACGGGTCACATATTAGGGATTAGGGATGGGAAGATTCACCGATTCGCTCGGTGCATCGGCATAAAAAGTTAATGATGTGATGCATCGATTTAAACCTACCGTCTGTGAAAACCCATAGATATGAAGCTGGATATGTGTGATGCTAACGTTCAAAAGCATCAGTTTTCAAATCTCAAAGCATATTAAAGCGTTAGTTCACCCCAAAATGAAAATTCTGTCATTAATTACTCGCCCTCATGTCGTTCCAAACCCATAAGACCTTTCCTTCATCTTTGGAACACAAATTTAGATATTTTTGATTAAATCTGAGAGCTTTCTAACCCTGCATAGACAGCAACACAACTGAAACTTTCCCAGGTCCAGAAACGTAGTAAATCGGTAAAACAGTCCGTGACATCAGTGGCTCATCTTCAGTTTTGCGATGCCACAAGAATACTTTATTTTTGCGCAAAGAAAACAAAATTTATTTCATAATGATATTTCCCCCCATTTTAATTCTTATTATCCAATGAAAGGTTAGCTTTTTGTGAATTTTTTAAATAAAAGATCAAAAGGATTAACAAAGCAGGTTAATTTTCACAGTCTTCTTTGATCATATTTACCAAGGGTTCCAATAATTCTGACCACAACTGTATGTGACCCTGGACCACAATACCAGTCATAAGGGTCATTTTTTTAAAATTGAGATTAATACAGCGTTACTTAAGGTCTTAAGGGTCTGGAACGACATGACTGTGAGTAATTAATGACAGAATTTTCATTTTGGGTTGAACTAACCCTTTAATATCGTTTTGAAGTCATAACATGATATTCTTCAAGTAATTGTATGAAAATTAAGCTTTATTAATTGAAATTCTGTAAATTTGTGTGAAAAGGAATAAAAGGCGTTGGAGTTTTACTGCCTCTAGAGTTAATTTCTTTTGGAAACTGAAGTGATATGTACTTATTGGTGTGTATTTCGCATCTCGCTAAAAAGTGCCCCGAGGTACGTTTATGCCATGGGAGCAGGTAGAAAATTAAAGCTGAAATAAAAGTAATGTTATTAAAATATTCATAAAAACTATGTTGTTAGTGAGCTGCTCGTCGACCCACGCGTGTATTCAGAGCGCTGCTGGAAACACTTCATTAGCCTCCAGCCACCAAAGACGAGGACGTCCATGATAATGAGCGTTCAGATCACCCTGAGTCTCAGGAGACGCTGAGAGAAATGTGTGTCGTGAGTGTTAAAGACAATTAGCAGACTGTGCTGGAACGGGAAAACTCAAGCCTTGTTTATAATCAATATTCCTCATCAGCTGGACACCATCACGACCTGTCTTTAAAATAATGATAAATTTGATATATTTAGCTGAGTTCAAAGATGGCGTGTAAGTAGTTGATGCAGGAATCGTAAAGCATCAGTGAGATACGATTGGTTGTGAAACATGTGAGTTTAACATTTTCAAATTGAATTAGACGTCATTATGTGACAGTGTTGAGAAATATAGAGTATGACATTAAATTTAATTAGTAGCATCTCAGTCGATTTCAGGCAGAATTATGCTGTTGTGGTTGAAAATGACTTGAATCATGGTTTGATTTTGAATGAAAGTTGCTGATATCGTGGAAAACGTGGTTGAAAATTGTATTATTGGTAGGATTTTGTTAAAAAAAAATTACTTGTATTGTTGTAAAGATTTTGAATGAAAATTATTTTATTTAAAAATTTTGATTTGAAAAAGTTATTTCATTATTGGAAAGATTTTATTTGAAAATTACTTGTATTGTAGAAAAGATTTTGTTTAAATATTACTTTTACTGTTGCAAAGATTATGATTGAAGATTACTTATTGTGGGATAGATTTTAGATGAACATTACTTTTATCATGGTAAGGATTTTGATTAATTACTTATGTTGTTCAATAGATTTTGGCTGATAATTATGTATATCATGATAAAGATTTAGTTTGAGACTTTTATTATTGTAAAGCTTTTGGATGAAAATTACTTGTATTATTATTATTATTATTATTATTATAAAGATTTTGTTAGAAAATGACTTGTATTGTGTATATTTTGGATCATATCGTCCACCTCTTATTTAACAGATCTGCTAGAAAGTCATCGCATAATAATCATAATATGAATGCATAAAGGAAATGTGTTTATCTTCAGTCCTGTAAGTAACTTTGATCTCTGTGTTTGTGTTCAGGCATTTCGCGTGTCTGTCGTCGAAGTACATGTGTCCCGGTGTTCCTGCGGTCATGAGCACACTGCTGGCCAACATCAACGCTTACTACGCCCATACGACACAATCCTCCAACAACGTCTCTGCCTCCGACCGCTTCGCTGCCTCCAACTTTGGGGTCAGTTCAGATTTTAACCACAAAATGACCTGCAAAACACTGTGTAGTTCATCTCAGACACCTTGTTGTTGTCTTCTTGAGTTACACTAATGTTTGGGGTCTGTGTTTTTTAAATAAAATAATACTTGTATTCATCAAGCCTGCATTAAATTGATCAAAAGTAACAGTAAAGACATTTATGTTACAAAAGATTTCTGTTTCAAATAAATGCTGTTCTTTTGAACTTTCTATTCATCAAAGAATCCTAAAAAATAAAATGCATCACAGTTTCCACAAAAATATTGGGCAGCAAACCTGTTTTCAACATTGATAATAATTATAAATGTGTTGAGCAGTAAATCAGTATATTAGAATGATTTCTGAAGATCATGTGACACTGAAGACTGCAGTAATGATGCTGAAAATACAGCTGCAGATCACAGAAATAAATTACATTTTACAATATATTCTAACAGAAAGCAGTTATTTTAAGCTGTAATAATATTTCACAATATTACTGTTTTTACTGTATTATTGATCAAATAAATGCAGCCTTGATGAGCAGAAAAGACTATAAAAAACATTAAAAGATCTTGCCACAAACTTTTGCTCCATAGTGTGTATTTTACATGTTTTTTGTTTTTTTTTGAGCAGAAAGAGCGCTTTGTGAAGCTTTTGGATCAGCTGCACAACTCCCTGAGGATAGACCTCTCTATGTACAGAGTATGTTCACATCTTCAATAATATACGACAGCTGAATAAAATAAAAACACTTGTACAGCTGACCTCTATATCTACTCATGAATTGTGTCGTAGAATCTGTGTTTGTCACAGTTGTGTGTGTTTGTTTCAGAATAATTTTCCAGCTAGTAGTCCTGAGAGGCTGCAGGATCTGAAGTCCACTGTAGATCTTCTGACCAGCATCACTTTCTTCAGGATGAAGGTTTGTTCTGGTCATAGATCTTTAATGATTTAATGACATATGATTTTTGCGTTATAAAATTTTCAGCAACATGTATAGGCCTGTAAAATAATAATAAAATTAGTTTTTATCCAAGTACCGTTAGGGAATTAAATGCATAATTACAAAGGACTTTTTCTAATACTATGGACTATACCAGTGTTTGATGTCTTTATATTGTTTTGTATGTTTCGTGCCACAAGGAGTTGCATTTGAATCTCAAAAAAAGAAGTAACTAAATAAAGATTTAAATTACAAATAATAATGATAATAAATAATATAGTAAATAAAAATGAATTCATAATAATTTGAAAAATGCAATGAAACAACCCTTAAACTGCAACACAATTATAACATAACATAAGATAAAAATATAAATATATATATATAAATACATAAAGTTAATGCTTTTTTTCTGGTGATCTTAAACAATTTAATGACATGCTTTGTGAGTAGTTGTGTCTTTTTCCTTCTCTGAGCGCCATCGGAATTTGAATAAAATTTTCAATGTTTTATAACTCTTCAGCAACATTTATAGGCTTTAAAGCCTCTTTAAATGTGCATTTCATCACCGAGAGGAATCACTGTTGTGTGTGTTTTCAGGTCCAGGAGCTGCAGAGTCCACCGAGAGCGAGTCAAGTCGTTAAAGACTGTGTGAAAGCATGTCTCAACTCAACCTACGAGTACATCTTTAATAACTGCCACGAGCTCTACAACCGGGAATACCAGAATGACCCAGTGAGTATATGTGTGTGTGTGTGTGTGTGTGTGTGTGTATGTGTTTTAAAAGCCACTGACAATTGCATGAGAAATTGCAGCTGTAGAAATGAAAGCCTTGCCTTGCCCTTTATATTTGGCACAAATCCAGTTTATTTGTTTATACTGATTTAATATAGTGTGGATCAAATAAAATACTCTTAAATGCTGTTTCACTGAAAATAAGTCTTTCTCCTTAAACTACCTGCCATATAGTGACATTTATCTGTGCAATACCAGTGTAATTATGAGGTACTATTATAATTTGTATTAACATTTTAACTTTTTTTTTTATAGTTTTCATTTAAATTTGAAAGTTTTAGTATTTTTTTTTCTTGTGTTTTCGTCATTCTTACAACGTTTTTTTAAATATATGTTGTTTCAGTTAACATTTATTTCAAGTAATGAAAATGCTTTTTTTTTTTTTTTTAAACCTGTCCCACTCTTTTTCTTTTTTTTTGATCTTCTGTTGGAACCTTGTTACATTTTTGAACTTTTAAACTTTTGAAAGTTCTGTTGGAAGCTTTGGTTTAACCGAGAGCATCACACTGGACTGTTGTCTCTTCATGCTGGTTTGATGCTGTTTAGTGATTCACATTCAGAGCGCAGCGAGCGCTGAAGTTCTTCTCATGGAAAATGAAATATTGATTATGGTGGAGGTTTTGGGGCAGTTATGAATGGAGAAGAAGCGCAGTGTGACGTGTGTTTATCCCTCTCGCTCTCTCTGCACTTCCACTGCAGAACTTTATTAGTAAGATGGAAGACGCGTCTGGAGTTTTTGACACCTCATAACCGCAGCGCTGACTGATGCTCCTGGTGTGTGTGTGTGTGTGTGTGTGTGTGTGATATGAGATGATAATGGGCCGTACACACAGGAAGCATTCTTGCATGCTCTCTGCATTATTTTTTTAATTGCCAATTTGTGTAAATGGGCATCTTTCTCTAGTAACTGTGAGCTGCATGACTGCTGCTTGAGAAACTACACGTTTCTAAAAAATGATAGAGAGAAATATATAAACATACTTAAATCAAGATATGTTTACTATGCAAAATGACAAAAATAATAAGTCTTGTTTTCTGAAAAATCTAATCAAAATGAAGAGCGTTTCTGCAAATATCTGCCAATGGGGTAAAAAAAAATCAACTTATTTTCCTTTTGACTTGTTTTAATTTTTTTGACCCCATTTTTTTTTTACTTATTTTTCTCTCTTGTCACTTCTTTTTATGTATTAATATTGCTGTAATTGGAGGTTTGTTTGAATCTCTGTCTTAAAATGTTTAAATGTATTTTCTATAATTTATTTATATATTTAATGATTTTTATTTAATTTTTACAACTTTTTTCTCTCGTATCTTCTTTTCTAATGTTACTTTTTTATTTCTGTTGTAATTTGAGGTTTGTGTGAATTTTGAAATGTTTAATTGTATATTGTATGATATTTTATTTATTTAGTTGTATTATATTAATTATTATTTAGAAACTTTTTTGTCGCTCTTCACTACTTTTCTAATGTTATGTTTTAGTTCTGTTGTAATTTGAAGGTTGTGAGAATCTGTCTTAATGTTTTATTTGCATTTTTCTAATTATAATATAAATAAATAAAGATAACAGATAATAAAAAATAAATAGCTAGAATCAAACTCTACTTCTCTACTGTTTGTTTGTTTGTTTGTTTTGTTTGTGTCCATTTTGATAATTTTCTCCAAAAAACAAGACGTCACCTCTTATTTCATTCAGCATCTCAAGTGAATGTATTTAGGATTGTTTGCACTGGAAAACAAGTAAAAATACTGAGGAACAACATCTGTTTTTGCGGTGCAGGTGTCTTCTGTTGAAGTGTGTTTGTATTGGTATATTTTACATGATATCTCTCTTGTCTGTGTTCATATCCAGTCGAAGACGGTTCCTCCTGATGAACAGGGGCCAAGTATTAAAAACCTGGACTTCTGGTCCAAACTCATCACCCTCATTGTTTCCATTATAGAGGAGGACAAGAACTCCTACACGCCCTGCTTGAACCAGTGAGTGTGTGTTCAGACCTGAGACATTATGATATTCCAGAATGATCCTTTACCAACCTGAACCCAGTGGTTAGAGTAATATACAATAACAAAAGCAAGTTATATAACTGATCTGAAGGAAACCGAGCCTGTGTTCCTCCTGCAGGTTCCCTCAGGAGCTGAACGTGGGAAAGATCAGTGCGGAGGTGATGTGGAACATGTTTGCTCAGGATATGAAGTACGCCATGGAAGGTAAACACTGACTAAACACTAAACCTCTAACAAATGTTTGCTCTCGGATGAGAAACTGAAAAAATAATAGACCACTAAATAGTGAGTTTCTTGTTAAAATGTTCTTTTCTCTTTGTTTCTCTTTTTATGTACATATTTGTATGTGTACATATGTGACCCTGGAGCACAAAAGCAGTCTTAAGTTGCTGGGGTATATTTGTAGCAATAGCCAAAAATACATTGTTTGGGTCAAAATTATCCATTTTTCTTTTATGCCAAAAATCATTAAGATATTAAGTAAAGATCATGTTCCATGAAGATATTTTGTAAATGTTGTGCTGTAAATATATCTTAACTTAATTTTTGATTAGTAATATGCATTGCTAAGAACTTCATTTGAACAACTTTAAAGGAGATTTTCTCAATATTTAGATTTTTTTGCTCCCTCAGATTCCAGATTTTCAAATAGTTGTATCTCAGACAAATATTGTCCTATCATAACAAACCATACATCAATGGAAATATTATTTATTCGACTTTTGGATGATGTATAAATCTTAATAATAATAAAAAAAAGACCCTTATGGCTGGTTTTGTGGTCCAGGGTCACAGATATGTTTGTATGTATTTATTATTTTATGTACTTATTTTTTTCTTTTATAGTTTTTTTTCTGTTATTAAAGTTGCTTTAGTTCTTTTGTAATCAAGGTTTGTTTGAATCTGTCTTAAAATGTTTAAATGTATGTTTTATTATTTATTTATATTTTTTATTTACTTTTTTCTCTCTCTTTACTTCTTAATGTTATGTTTTTAGTTCTGTTTGTTAAGTTTGTGTGAGTCTCTGTCTTGAAATGTTCAAGTGTATTTTTCTATTGTTCATTTATTTTATTATTTAGTGTATTTTTATTTATTTACTTTTCTCTCTCTCTCTTCACTTCTTATAATGTTATGTTCACTGGCTTGAGATGTTTAAGTATATTTTTCTATTATTTATTTTTATTTGATATATTATTTATTTGCTTTCTTTACTGTTTTCTAATGTTATTTTTTAGTTCCTTTGCAGTTTGTGTGAATCTGTCTTGAGATTTCATTTTATTTTTCTATTAATTATATTTTTTTATTTTATATATTTTTTTCTCTTCACTTCTATAATGTTATGTTCTATTTCATGTTGTTAATTTGGGGTCTGTATGACTCTCTATCTTGCAATATTTAACTGCATTTTTCTAATAATAATTAATTAATTAAATAAATAAAGCAAGTGTTAAAAGGGCAACTTCCTGTACTTCCTGTCTCTCAGAACATGAGAAACACAGGCTGTGCAAGAGCGCCGATTACATGAACCTGCACTTTAAGGTGAAGTGGCTCTACAACGAATACTGCAAGGAGCTGCCGTATTTCCAGGACTGCGTGCCGGAGTATCCAGCGTAAGCTGTTTCTAGCCAAGCATCACTATAACTGGTGCTAATATTTAGAGTTACTGACTTGATCAGACTCCTCACACTAAATATTACATTCAGTGGTCATCAGGGAACCGCATGCATACAAAAAATCTGCATGCTGCAAATAGTTCTGTCTTTGTCTTGACAGATGGTTTGAGCCCTTTGTGATCCTGTGGCTGGATGAGAATGAAGAAGTTTCCAGAGATTTCTTGCACGGCGCTCTGGTCAGGGACGCCAAGGATGGGGTAAATATCAGGGGTATTCTGTTGTATTTTTAGCAGTGAGATGTTTGGGTGATACACATACACAGAGGAGAGTTTAACATCTCCATCAGTCTTTAGCATGGGTGTCGGAACCATTGTATGTGGGTGGGACAGGACCCACCCACTTTAACCGTCTCTAATTCAGCGAATATGTCCGTGCACTTTTCAGAGCGCCGTTAGTCAAGTCCATTCCACATGACGAATGCTGTAATAAATTAAACTCCATTTAGCTACAGCCTTGAATTCCACACTGCTGCTTCCTCAAATCTATTCCACTTGGCTCATTCAGAGTCCATATAACTCCATTCTGTGTTTTCACTAGTTACTCGCGCCTAATGCACTCCTGTGACACAGCAAAACAAACAAAGCATCTGAGCGTATCTGCTGCTCAGATACATTTTTTTTTTTGTGTGGGAGGACCCACCCACATTTATTTATCTTCCAACGCCCATGGTCTTTAGAGTCCAATTACCATAACACACACACACACACACACATAGGCCTATCTGATGCATACTGCATAAAAACACGGCAATTGATCCTTAAAATTCCCATTAGAGATCGGACATGAATTGACATAAACTGCTAAAAAGAATCTTCTGCTCACCAGGGGCCGGTTGCACCAGCTGGACGTACACCTTGTCGTAAGGCTAGCCTGGACGTAAAATGCACTTTAAGCCTAACATTTTTAAATATCATTACAATTTAAAATAGCTGTTTTCTATGTGAATATCTGTTAATGTAATTTATTTCTGTGATCTGCAGCTGTATTTTCAGCATCATTACTCCAGTCTTCAGTGTCACATGATCTTCAGAAATCATTCTAATTTGCTGATTTACTGCTCAAGAAACATTTCTGATTATTATCAATGTTGAAAACAGCTGAGCTGCCCAATATTTTTGTGGAAACTGTGATGCATTTTATTTTTCAGGATTCACAGATGAATAGAAAGTTCAAAAGAACAGCATTTATTTCAAATATTAATTTTTGTAACATTATAGTTGACTTTACTGTAATTTCTTCAGCTATGTAATGCATCCTTCCTTACTGACACCAAACTTTTGAACAACCAAAAAAAGTATTAAAAATATTTAAAATATATAATGTATTCAGTGGTAATGATGGAACTTCCTCAGACCATTTTTAACTTTTTGCAATATGCCTTGTTTAGACAGATGTTTGGCATTTTTAAACCACTGATTCCCAAACGTTTTTTGTCAGCCGGACCGTTTTGATCTAAAATATCTACTTGGAAGTCCTCTTGAAATTTCTATTTAATATTTCAATAATTTAACATCATATTTGCATGTTAACGGTTCTCTGATATCAGTTAATAGTCACTTGACATGCAAATATTTCATCTTTTTTAGTAAGCATGTTTAGTTTTTATTAATGTGCATTCTTATGATAAAACAGCTTTTCAACACCTCACAAACTCTGCTCATTTCTCCTACAGTTCCAGCCGACGTCGGAGCACGCGCTCTTCTCCTGTTCGGTGGTGGATGTCTTCTCTCAGCTCAACCAGAGCTTCGAGATCATCAGGAAGTTGGAGTGTCCTGATCCTCAGATCGTTGGGAATTACATGAAGAGGTTTGCTAAGGTGAAGTCAAGCATCTCTGTTATTATTATAATTATTATTGCATAAACAGTATTTAGGTTTAGTGAAACATCATGCACTAAAGTATGAAAGATCAGTATGTGCATCATCCTTCAGCATTTTGTTTTTTATCAATATATTTATTATTTTCACATCAGCAATTTACAGGATCAGTTCAATATACAAGTAAACATTTTCTGACAGAACACTTAAATGACATTATTGCGAGGCATTGTAACATAAAATAAATAGCAATAGTAATGATAAATAAAGAAGTTAAAGAAGCGTTACACTGTCACATCAGCAATTTCAGTCAATGTAACATCCAATATGTATGCAATAAATTTGCCCCAAATCTTTTCAAACATTGAAGACTCTTTTTTTTTTTTCAGATTAAACATTATTTTTTCAACAGGAACATGCCATACAATATGACTTGGTGATTCTTCTGATTTCCATTTTATAGCTATACATTTCTATCAGAGCCATCTTAACTAACCGTAAATTGTTCCTTTGATCAAGTTGAAGAACTGATTCATCCCCCAATAACATAAATCTCAGATCAGATGTCAATAGTTTGTATTATGTTTCTCTAATAGGGTTTAAGTTTAGAGCGAGTCCAAAACATATGCAATAATGTACCAACCTTCAACATTCTGAATATGAATCACTTATCTTCCAGGTGTATAATATATCCTGTGTATAATATTGAACTGTATTAATCTATGCCTACTATTAAATTAAAATGTTAAAGCACTTTTACAGATGAGTTCCCAAGTATCTTGTTCAAAAGTACATTCCAGATTTTTTTCCCATTTAATTCTTGAAGAGGAGATATCCTCCCCGTCCTTCAGCATTTGTGAGATATAAATAATTCCTCTAATCGTGACTGTTTTTCTTTCTTTCAGACCATTGGAAATGTTCTTCTGTCTTACGCCGACATCATTGCCAAGGATTTTCTCACTCACTGCAAGAAGGAGAAAGTGGTGCGTCACATTAATGCATTTAGTTATAATATTGCATTAGAACACACTCATAATAAAGTCTGTGTGTGAGTATTAGATGGAGTTACAGTAATTAGCTGACTGGCTTGAATTGCTCCCAGAGGAAGAAAACGCATGCACAATGGTCTAGCGAGACTCATTCAGCTCACAGCACTTAATGAAGCTGTCACATTTAGCACTATACCTCACTATATATTGCTGCAGGGATTTCTTTTAATAGCGTGTGTGTGCGTTAATGTCGTTTAACCTTCTCTATTCTGTTATTTTCAGCCTTGCATCCTTATTAATAATATCCAGCAGCTGCGAGTTCAGCTGGAGAAGATGTTTGAGGCCATGGGAGGGAAAGACGTGAGTTCATGCACGTTAAAACATGCTATTTTAAGGAAATAGTTCACCTAAAAGTAGCATAAAATTGGTCTGTGATATGATAGTTTTGTGTGAGGAATAGACTCAAATAATGGATACTATTGCTCTCCACTGCAGCTTACAAATTGTAATTTTTAGTATTTTGGCGAGAAGTCTGCTCACCACGGCTGCATTTATTTAATCAAAAATACATAAAAAAATATGTGAGATTATTATAATTTAAAATAGCCATTTTCTGTGTGACTCTATTTTAAACTGTAATTTATTTCTGTGATCTGCAGCTGTATTTTCAGCATCATTACTCCAGTCTTCAGTGTCACATGATCTTCAGAAATCATAATAATATACTGATTTACTGCTCAACAAACATTTCTGGTTATTATCAATGTTGAAAACAGTTTTTATTTTTGTGGAAACCTGATATATTTTATTTTTCAGGATTCTTTAATGAATAGAAATTTCAAAAGATCAGCATTTATCTGAAAAAGAATTTTTTTGTAACATTCTGCCACTTTTGATCGATTTAATGCATCCTTTCTGGATAAAAGAAATTATTTCTTTAAAGAAAAAAAGGCCAAACTTAGCCCAAACCAAAAACATAATATATAATATCATTAAAAGAATTTAAAAATGTGCCTTTTTAACTTCATGTAATATATCTAGTGTTGTTAAGACAGATGTTTGTCATTTTTAAACCAAACCTTTGTAACATTACAGATGTCTTTACTGTCACTTTAATGCAATTTCTTTCAAAAAAATAATAAATAAATAATTAATAAAATAAAATAAAAAAATGCCACTGACCCCAAACTTTTAATAGTGTATGTGGAAGTGCAAATAAGATATGACATCTTGCATTTTTAAGATTTACATTTGCATTGTAGAAATGAATATTGTTTTTGTATGTTGCACACATGAACTAAATAGGACAATAATGCAGATTACAACATTCAAGTCTATAACACAGCTGTTTCCGATGGAGATTTCCATCGTCAGCAGATCTCTTCCCTCTGTTTTCATCCATAAATCTCTCTCATTTAGCAACTTTTCCATTATCCATCCATCTATTCATCATCCCATCCATTCCCTCCTTCTCTTCTGAGTCATCCAGCAGTAAAACATCCCACGCTCCTCCTTTAGCACCATTTCTGTTTTACTTCTTGTAACTCTCCTCACATCAGTTGTATAGTCGTTCGGCTCGTGTCGTGTTTGCCAGGCAGCTCATTATTCTTGCTTTCTCACAGCATTTGCGTTGACTGATATCATAAATGCTCCCTGACAAACAATCCCATGCATGAATATTCATGACATAAAGCATCATTCAAACGCATTATAAAAGACGGTCAGCTTTAATAGTCTGATTCACTACAGGCACATTTCTGGATTACCATTATTCAGTGAATATTCAATAAATCAACAGCATTCTCAGTGCATACTAAAAAGATTTGCTGGATTTCACAGTAGGGGCGGAGCCTCAGTGTTAAACCAATGCCATTGGCTGGAATGAGAGCCGTGATGTCATCAGTCAAATCACATATTTACATACTATACAGATTGTTTCAAAGCAGTTTCACATTAATAAACATAATAATATTAATGATATAAACTTAATCAGTTATGAAACAAATTCAGTTTCAGCTCTACTGAAGACAATAGAGTCATTATTCAGCTCAGTTCAATTCAATGTTGATTTAATTCAGTTCAAATAGCAGTTGCAAAATGAATTAATGAAACAAATTTAACTCAAAATATTTAACAAAAGTATATTCAGTCAAAGTTTTGTTCTCATCTGATTGAGTCAGTTTGAGTTATTATAAGTAAAACTAAAACCATAAACAAATTGTTACTTGAAAAAAGTTAACTGAATAAAATATTAAAAAAATTGATTTATTTTAGTGTTTAATAATAAAATAATAATTATATAGACATTAAAAATATAAAAAATTTACATTAAAAATAACAAAACTGACAAAAAACATAATTAAAAATTAAAATAGGCAAACTATTAATAAAAACTATAATAGTATAAAAGTACAATAACTCAAATAAAAACAATAAATAATAAATAGACATTTTAAAAAAATAATGACAAAAACAAAAAATTACAAAAATAACAAAACATTACTAAATGTAAATAAAAACAGAGAATATTATCTTCTTGATATTGAAACAACACTGGTGTCGGTGCAGTTAAATAGATAATATTACTGAATATTAATTGTCTTCTAAACCTCAGCTGAGCAAGTCAAAGTTTTTCAGATTCAAACTCATAATTATGTGTTTTGCAGTTAAACGTGGAGGCCAGTGACTTTCTGAAGGATCTACAAATCAAGCTGAACAATGTGATGGATGATCTCAGCAGGATTTTCGCAGTGAGGTTGGTTCAGAGTATTGGAATATTCACAGGGTTAATAAAGTGCAACTAGAAGTAAAAATCCATTAATGTTCTCCATAGAGAAATTTTATTGTAGTAATATGAAATTGAATGCTCCCAAATATTTTTCGAAACCATGATACATTTAATTTTTTAGGATTTACAGATGAATAGAAAGTTCAAAAGAACAGAATTTATTTGAAATAGAAATCATAATAATATTATAAATGCGTAAGATAATTCTGTGGTGTGTCTGCAGTTTCCAGCCGCATATCGAGGAGAGCGTGAGGCAGATGGGAGATATTCTCAGTCAGGTGAAGGGAGCAAACGTACCTGCTAACGGCAACTTAGCACAGGACGCCGACAACGTCCTGCAGCCCATCATGGACTTCCTAGACAGCAAGTGAGCAACACACAAGTCACAATTGCTGAGATGCAATTATTTGAAAATCTGGAATCTGAGGGAGCAAAAAAATCAAAATATTGAGAAAATCATCTTTAAAGTTGTTCAAATTAAGTTCTTAGCAATGCATATTACTAATCAAAAATGAAGTTTTAATATATTTACAGTAGGAAATGTACTAAATATCTTCATGGAACATGATCTTTACTTAATATCCTAATGATTTTTGGCATAAAAGAAAAATCAATCATTTTGATCCATACAATGTGTTTTTGGCTATTGCTACAAATATACCCCAGCGACTTAAGACTGCTTTTGTGCTCCAGGGTAACATATTTAACCAATGAAAAGCATTCGGAAGAGCTCGTGACTAAACCTCGTAACGCCATTGGATCCATAAATTGCCAGTCAAATTCCCCACCTTCATTAAGAATGAAGCGCCGCGACACACACCTTCTCAATGCAAGGGTAATAAAGAACTGATGTTTGAATAAGTACAGTGTTTTCTTTACTCAAGAAACACTGTCTATAAAGGCTAATGTTTTGTAATGAAGAGCGGAGAAGAGTTCTGTCTAGTTGTAGCCAATACACTTTTGTACATTTTAAATATCCAGTGCATTGCGGTTCATCTTTTATATCATGATATTTTGGCCAAATGTATTAAACAACAAGGGAAACTAAGCACCCATATAGCTACAATAAACGGCCGTTCTAATGATGGACCATATACATACTACAAATACCATATACATGGACCATATACATATACATACATACCTTGTTACTCCATTTGAGCATGATTTTCAGAAAATGTTAAGTGCAAGTTTCTGATCATATATAAAGCCAAAATGCCTACTCTGACAACACATTTTTTTCAACGCGTTTAATTATTGGGGGGAAAAAAACATTTCCCACTTTCTATCTTTTTTTTTTTTTTTTTTTTTTTTAGTGTTTAGTGGTGTGGTGTGCTGTGGGATTTTCTTTATCAAAACTGTGCCGCGGCAGAAAAAAAATTGGGAAACACTGGTATAGATGACTAGAAGCAACTGTTCAGTGATTGTTTGCATCCACTACCAGATGACATTTTCAACACGTAAGAAAAGTAACTGACAAATTAAAAACATGCAAGAAAAGAAATGCTAATTTAAAAGTTGCATTAATACATTATTTTTGTGTTTTCTTGTTGTGTTTACCTACATTTTAAACATGAATTAACAATTTTAAATAAAACATAAATAAATACAAAATTAAATAAAATGCAATTTTAAAAGTTGCATTAAATTATTATTTATTTATTTTTTGTTTACCTACATTTTAAACATGAATTAAGCATTTATATAAGTTAAATAAAAGTACAAAATTAACATGCAATTTTAAGTGCCATTAAAACTATTTTTATTTGTTTGCCTACAGTAAAATATGAATTAACAAATTTAAATATAATTAAATAAAATATAAAATTAAATTTAAGAAATTAATATAAAATTTTAGATGCTGCGTTTAAAAAAGATTAAGATGCAAAAATTAAATAAAATAAAACATGCCATTTTAAGTTGCATTATTTTTGTTGTTGTTGTGTTTACCTACATTTTAAACATGAATTAACCATTTTAAATGTCTTTTTATTTTTCAATTTGAAAAGTTATTTATATTAATTAATAGTAAATTAAGTGATACACGATATCTTTTTAAATATTGGACTATTTTAAGTAGCCATCAGATTATGTGATTTTATTTGTAAAATCAAAGCAGTATTTAACTGACTCCAAACATTTTTAATTGCAGTGTCGGGATCAAACTTGAACAAAGACTTACTCAGAATACAAAGAATAAAAATAAACAGCAGTAAAAGTTTAATGGGAATTAAATAAATATTTTATGGGCGTCACTTTAAGTGGTGGAGACAGATGTTGAATAAGGCATAGCTCTTGAATATTAATTAGTTGAAGTTTTAGTATTTTGTTATCGTTTTTATTAGTTTTTTATATCTTGTTAGTTTCTGTGTTAATAATGCTGTGGTTTCTTCTTCCCTCAGTCTGACTCTGTTCGCTAAGATCTGTGAGAAGACGGTTCTTAAGAGGGTGCTAAAGGAGCTGTGGAAGCTGGTGATGAACACCATGGAGAAAACCATCGTCCTGCCGCCACTGACCGACCAAACGGTGTGTGTTCATACACACTCACACCACACAAACACTGCTGCAGCATCACAGTAACATGACATGGAAACCAGGCTTTGTAAGGACACTGCTATGATGGTACACTGTGCAGTAGCATTTAAGTACCATGGTATTTCTTTACTCTTTCCACTTTTATTGTCCATGACTTTACCAGTAGCTTAAATCAACTAGATGATGATTTACTTTTTTTCATGTTTTCTTTTTTTTTTTTTTTTTACAGATGTTTTCAAATATATATATATATATATATATACTATAGAAATTTACATAACTTTTTTAGAAGATGCTGTACTAATTCCTGGTGATGTACCAAATTTTTTTAACGAAAATCCAAAACTGAAATTAAAGTTTTTATTTTGCGAAAACTGAAGTTTACTTAACAGTCAATTAATTAATGTAATTACTTTAATAATCAACAATCAAATAAAATTCCAAGAGAGCTTTTTCTTTGCATAATAAATAAATAAAAAAATATTTATCCACTATAGAAATTCACACAACATTTTACAATATTTGTTTATTTTCATGGCTTTTCCAGCCCTGATATTTCCACGATTATCCACAGTTTATATACTAGTGATGCACTGAAATTATTGTTTTATAGAAACGGCAAAAAAAAAAAAATATTTAGCTGAAAACTGAAATTAAATTAAATAATCAATTTAATTAATTAATAAATAATCAACACTCAAAAACAAAGTTAAATATAGATTTTAAAAATGTATATCAACTATATAAATTTAAGATTTTTTAGAAATTGATTTCTATTCATGACTATTCCAAGCACTGAAATTATTATAATTGTTTTTCCAAAACACTGAAAATGAAATTAAAGTTTTAATTTAGCTGAAAACCAAATCTAAAGTTTATTTAATAATCAATTAATTAATCAAAATAATTTAATAATCAACACTCAAATAAACACGTTATTTAAACTGAACACAAGACAGTTTTATATCACCTTTTTAATAATATAACGCTCAAATAAAGACACTTTCTTTGCAGAATAAATAAAAAATGTTTACCCACTATAGAAATTTCCATGACGTTATCATGATATATTTTCATTAATATTCCAGGCCTGATATTTCCAGGCACCAAAAATATTTTTTTTATTGGAACACTGAAACTGAAATTAGCATTTACATTTAGCTGAAAAACTAAAAATGTAATTTATTATTATTTTTATTTTTTTATATAATTGTACTTAATTTAAGTGATCAAATGCACTCACTTATGTTCTGCATTCTAGGGGTCTTTGATTAAGTGGGTGTGATTTTGTCGCTGATTGATCAGATTTCTATAGGAGCCCGTGTGTTGCCATGGTAACACATATGATCCTGTACTTTAAAACGCTCTGATGATGGCAGCATAAATCCTCCATGCAGATCAATACTAACTGCTCAACACTCCTCATCCATTAACTGTGATCCATCAGTGTGAGTCTGGGTTAATGCTGATGTGCTGAGAGACTCCAGACACACAAACCTAGTCAGCTGCCTACATAGGCTGCATTTTAAGACATCAAAGCTTCACTGCCAGCACAAAGGCTAGGGAGCGTAATTATGCTGCCTTCTAAGAAACCTTGTTTGACTAAAATCTAAGGCAGCTTTGCATGTATGTGTCACAGAGAAGAATATCCCAAAATTGCCAAAAGGCAAGTTTATTTGTATAGTGCATTTCACACACAATAGTAATTCAACGTGCTTTAATGTAAATGCTTAAAACATAAAAATAAAAATGCTTTAAAAAATTGCAGTCATAGAAACATGCATAAAAAAAGAACAGTAAAAAATAAGAAAAATAGATTGATATACAGTTGTGTAAATATATTTATAATTTATTATAAATATTATAGTATTATAGTATTATATATCTATAAATATTATAGTATTATATATTTAATTATTATTGTTAAATACTATTATTAATTATATTCTTCAATTATTAAAAAATTAATTTAATAAACGTAATACAAATAATTGTTAGTAAATATAATTTAATTAAATAATATAATTTAATTAAGTTGGTTAATATAATTTAAGTGGTAATTACATTTCAAATTAATTCAGTAAAGATTATTACTAGTAATACATAAGGAAACAAATCCCAATTGTTTTTTAAATGTTTATTTGTATAGCACATTTCATACACAATAATAATTTTGCTTTACTTAAAATTATAATTTTTTTAATTGTCATAAAAAGTTGGGTAAAAATAATAAAACAATGAAAAGAAATAAAAATGTTTGGGGAAAATGAATCCAATATGGTGGACGAATGCATATATTTTTAATTTAAATATCTTTATTAATATCTAAATATATTAGTGTATTTATTATCAAATAAATTCACTTTTATTAAATTTATCATTTATTCAATACTAATTGGAAAATAAAATGTAGTAATTGGATATTCTAATAAATATTTTAATAAAATATACTAATTGAAAAATCTATATTTATTTGACTAAATATTTGTATGTGGTGTATTTTTATAATATTGAAATATAAGTAGCAATATTTATGTGGACTTGTTGCCTGCGAGAGCGTTTCAAATCAGTCATGTGTTCCATTTGCTGCTTTAGAAGTCAGCTGTCTATGTAGGGCACTAGGTTTTGGAACGGTTACCCTCTCAGTATCTGATAAAGAGATTTGTGTCCTTTAGAGGTGTGTGTGTGTGTGCGTGTGTGTGTGTGCGTGTGTGTGTGTGCGTGTGTGCGTGTCTGTGATTTTTCATTCTTCTCTTATTTCTTTTCATCATCATTCACCTTTCACCAGATGATTGTAAGTATAACAGCGTATGGTCCTGTCTCCAGTCTGTCTGTGTCTCTGTGAAACTCGAGCATGATGCACGGCAGACTGTCTTCTTCATTTCCTCTCAGCACTCAGCCTGGACTTCCTGTCTCCCTCTCACTGCTTCCTCTTTCTCTGTCCTTCACTCACATCTAACTCTAATCCAGCAGAGAGTCTGCATCAGGCTTAGTATCCATCACTAAAGATCAAATTAAAACCAGTAAAAACTTCATTACTTGAAATAAGAAATAATGTTAACTGAAATAAAATATATATTTTTTAACTTGAAGTGTTAAAATAATTAAAACTGAAATTAAAAATTACAAAAACACATAGACTTATTAAAAAACTAATACAAATGACAAAAACACACAACAAAATTATTAAAACATTAACTCAAATAAACCTAAATGGAAAATATAAAAAATAAAAATTCAAAATATTAATAAACACTATTATACTAAAATAACACTGGTCTGGATGCCACTGTAGTTATCAATACAGCATATATCAGAAAAAATTAAATACATGCTTCAGTGCTCATATTAATCAGTAATTGTTATCAATAACTGTTTACATTTTCATATTGTCAGACCAGCCTTTTCTCTTTTCTACTGAAGTGTGTGTCTAGATGGTTGTAAATTAATTTTACATAAATTATCTAATAAATATTTTGTATGATAAAATTATCATAATGAATAATCATATTAAATTATAATAAATATAATTATATTTAATATCAACATTAAATAGTTATATATATTTAATTTTATGTATTTATTATATTTATTTTAAATATTATTTGTAATTTAATTATTTAAATTTAAAATTTTATAATTAGCGTTTCATGAACTCACAATGGTCATGTGACATGCAGGTAAACAAATAAAATATTTTATCTTTTTTTGTAAGTGTTTTATTTTGTAAGTGTTTTATTTAAAGTTTTTAGCTTTTCATGAACTCAAAAACTCTCTGACACTAGTGTTTTCTGCTGTAATTTGAGCTGTAATCAAATGAAGCTTTTCTCTTTTCAGGAACTGTAGGAAAAGTCTTTGTGTAATTTATCACAATTTTGAATTCCTGTGAGATCTGATGTGTGTGTGTTTGTGTCTGTAGGGCACACAGCTCATCTTTAATGCTGCTAAAGAGTTGGGTCAGCTCTCCAAACTGAAGGTGCGTTCAGACGGACTTCACTTCACCTCTCTTAGCGTTCATAAGGACACTGATGGTCTGTTTGTGTCTTACAGGAGCACATGGTGCGAGAAGAGGCCAAAGCGCTGAGCCCTAAACAGTGTGCAGTCATCGAGCTCGCACTGGACACTATTAAGGTACAAGTGAATCAGACCTGTCTGTTATCACACACTGACTAGAGTTAGTGTTGTCTGCTGTTTTTAATTTAATCTTAGTCCTGTGTCAAATGTCCTTTTTCAACCTGCTATGGTTTTCGTCGTTTTAATTGACTAATAATGTTTGTTTAGTTTTAGTCAATTAAAAATCTAACTCATGCTGCATAATGGTTAAACTGATAATCACAATTAATTTGCTTAAAAATTATAATTTTGCGATTAGTGATCATGATTGTTGTCGGTTTGTAATTAGTTTTTTATATTATTTACATTTAATTTAATTATTTACATTTATAATTATTATTTAATAGTGCTCTCAAACGATTAATCGCATCCAAAATAAAAGTTTTTGTTTATATAATATATGCATGTATATTTATTATGTATACATAAATAAAAACACATGCATGTATATATTTAAGAAAAATGTTATGTTTGTATATTAAATATATATAATATAAAATAGAATATAAATATATAAATGTATATACATTTATATATTTATATTCTTATATTTTATATTATATATAAATATTTAATATACAAACATAACATATTTTTGTATATTAAATATTTATATATAATATAAAATATAAGAATATAAATGTATATACATGTAAATATTTTCCAAATATATACTGAATGTTTGTGTATTTATATATACGTTATAAATATACACAGTACACACATTATGTAAACAAAAACTTTAATTTTGGATGCAATTAATCACGATTAATCATTTGACAGCACTATTATTTAATGATTTAGCTTGATAAAATTTGTATAAATTTGTTTCTAGTTTTTTTCCCAATTATAATATATTGTAATATAACATTTTATATAAAATATTCAATTTGAAAAATGTCTACTTTGTAATTAAACTTGAATCTCACTAATAGCAATTTATACAACTACAGAGCTTGTATAAAACGCTACTTTCTTGTTAAATTATACATTTATATATATACATAAAACATTATGGCTGTCAAGGGAATTAATGTAAATAAGAAATATGATTTTAGCTGTTTTTGCTTATTTAAAAAGACCGGGAATTTTAGTCTGCTTTTAGTCAATTGAAATATTAGTGGTTAAACTGATAATCGCAATTATTTTCCTCAACATTATAATCATAATTACTCATGATTGTTGGCATTTGAGAAATTACTGTACATATTGCACTTTCACCTATGAGCACAAATCATGAGACAGTTTACAAAGACAGTTTAATGAAGCTCAAATGTAGCATGATTACAACTGCATTATGTTTTAAATTACAATTTGAAATTAAAAGTTTTTTAATATACAAATACAAAAGACTTTTAAATATGAAAGTAAACCGCCAGCAGGTGGCAGCAAGTGACTGTCTTATTGAGGGAGTCATTCATTTAAATGATTTGTTCAGACTGCTGATGCATTCAGGAATGAACCAAGTGCCTGTGTTTATGAATGTGTTACTGAATCATTGATTCGTTCAATACACTGTATTGCTCAGACATGCGCAATTAATGCTGTGATCTTTGTTTGAAACTATTTTTTCGAGCTCTTTCACCTGCCCCTTCAAAAAATCTACTTGTCCCGGACAAGCATTAATGTCGAGCTCTGTTACTGTATATAACATGAATCCCTAGTAATGGTGATCTTGTTACCCGCCACAGCTGAAATCCACCCGCATTTGTCAAGCCCTGATTATCATAATTATAAACACTCTCTTCATTATGAAAATTGTGTCAATGTCGTCTCGTCTTAGTCGTGGAAAAAAAGGTCGAGGACTATTTCTCGTCATAGTTTTTGTGTAGGGAACGAACACTAATGCTGATGGTGTGTGTGTGTGTGTGTGTGTGTGTGTGTGTGTGTGCCTGACAGCAATACTTCCACGCAGGGGGTGTGGGTCTGAAGAAGACGTTTCTGGAGAAGAGTCCGGATCTGCAGTCTCTGCGCTATGCACTGTCTCTCTACACGCAGGCCACCGACAAACTCATCAGGAAGTTCATCCTGTCGCAGCACACTCAGGGTACAGTCCTTCTGCGCAATGCATTCTGGGATCACCTTATCTGTCAAACAAGCATGCAGTGTTGCTACTTTAGTCAGAACGGAGGATCTTATAAGACTGTATACTGTTTGGAGAAGGAAAACAGTCTAGCTCACCATTCAGAGTTATACGCTCTCTTTTCTTCTCGGTTGTTTTTGTGTCTTCCCCTTTAGAAAGAAAAATCAGAAATGAGATCAACTGGACACTTGGTGTCAAAGACCATATTTGAAGCCCCTGAGATATTTCTGATACTTCTGCTACAATGGCGAAACCACTTAATATTAAACGTTTTAGTCACAGAAACTAGAAGTGGCTATATATTAAAATAAATCATTATAGATAATACTTATAATAATAATAATAATAATAATAATAGATAATAGATAATAATTAATTATAGATAATATAGGAGTACCGTAATCTTAATAACTGAATGTTTGTCATGGTTTATAGTCCAGGTGATATGTGGAAAAAATTCACTTTTCCATAAAAGCATGAAATTTGGTACACTTGAATAGTTTGCGGCCCTAAACATTTTCAGAAATGGAGCCATTGCAAAAACACCTTGTGGTTGCCATGGCGACCATTTATTATTATCATGTTTGGTTCAGGAGATATGACACAGAATACATAATTTGGTTATGACGGAAAGTAAAATGGTCGCCATGGCAACCACAAGCTGTTTTTGCGCCATGAGCTGAACTCAAAGATCTAAGACTTTTTCTATGCACACAAAAGGCCTATTTCTCTCAAATATTGTTCACAAATCTGTCTAAATCTGTGTTAGTGAGCACGTCTCCTTTGCTGAGATAATCCATCCACCTCACAGGTGTGGCATATCAAGATGCTGATTAGACAGCATGATTATTGCACAGGTGTGCCTTAGGCTGGCCACAATAAAAGACCCCATTTTGAAAAATGGAGGCAAAAACAAAAGTGTTGCGTTTATAATTTTGTTCAGTGTACATGACTTTTCTATTTTGTAATTTGTTTTAGATGTTTATTTTTATACAGTTGTATTATCAGTTATAATATATTATATAAGGTTTTGTATATATACATCATTTAAAAATAAAAAGTAATTTAATTGTTTTAATCATTTTGACTCAAATAGCAATTTATATGCTAAATTATCAAATATAGTAAAATATATTACATTTAAGTTAAATAATATAATATTAGTTAAAATATATATTATCAGTTATATTATTATATAAAGTTTTGTTTAAAATATATTAAAAGTACATTAAAGTAGAACATGTGTAATGTACATTTTTAATTACTTTTTACTCACAAATAGCAATTTATATAAATGCAGAGCTTGAAAAACTGTTGTTAAGGGAATTAATTAAAATAAGAAATCTGATTTTAGCGTTCATCTTGTTTTTGTTTTTTAAACCTTTTTTGTTTTATTTAAAATACTTTTAAATCGTCTTGCGGGCCTCTTATAAGTGCACTGAGGCCCCTATGGGCCCCTGTCCTCTGGCTGAGAGCCGCAGCAGCGCGATTAGATGGAGATTTTTGTAGAAATCAACTCAAATGCGTCTCGTCTAGCTAGTCTAAACATTTCTCATTTAATGATCTGCTTCACATTCATTTCATTGCTCCATACTCTAATCGGATGATGATTGGGTCTGTTTGTGTTTTTCCAACAATATGTTGTGTGAGGGACTAACAAAACTACATCTTGCTCTTCTCTTGTGTGTAGTTCATGGCGGTAAAGGCATTCGATACAGTCACAGTGAAGACGTTTATCCAGAGAAGGGTATGTATCTGCAGCTCTCCACTCATACACCTCATTTATATTCATGGATGCAGATATGAATCCATATTCATGTGAAGATCACCAGCTGGTCTGCATGGGAGCGTCTCGTTCTCGATCTCAAGTGGGAGATTTACACAAACTAAAAGATGTTTTGCATGGTTTACCTAACATAAATGTACTATGCTAAGAATAATATCTGGGGAAAATAACCGATATGTTTGTTATTACTACTATAGTAAACTCAAATTATTACTCTTACTTTGGTAGCTTGAAATTGGCGACAACTGTCACAAAAACTGATTAAAGCAGGGATATTCTGGAAGATTAGAAAATAGTTTGAAGCAGATGCATAGTAATTTATTATGATTTTACAGTCACTTTGGTATTTTGGCAGAAACTATTAACTAAGATACATTTTTGTTGGGATGAACAACAGATACAATCTTAAAAATAAAGGTGCTTCATGATGCCTTTTTTGTCTAAATGGTTTCATAAAGAACCTTTAACATCTAAAGAAGCTTTCTGTTTCACAAAAGGTTTTTTTTTGGTTCTTCAGATTATAAAAAGGTAAGCTGGGGTCGACAATATAATTGGCCCGGTGGCCCGGACGTACTTTTAAAACCATCAGGGCCACCAGATCGCTCCAACTACTAGCCCGGTGGGGCCAGTAAAAATAATGCCTCGATTAAAAAAAAAGTCTAATTTCACATTAATTACCTGTGGTTCTGTGTTTTGATTTCTGTTTAATCGTCTCGGTAACCATCGCTAACACGTTACGTGATCCCGACAGCCTTACGCTCCGTCTGCACCGCCTTGCTCGCTCCATCGGTTACGCGCGCAAACTGCACACTGCTGCTCAGCACCTACCTATAGCTACTATTAAGCTAGGCTACATGTTTCTGAAACCCCCATCACCCGGCCAAACGCCGGGTAAAAAAGAGAAGGCAAGGAAGAGAAAATCACCAGAGGAATTGAGGGAAAGCGAAAGGGAATACCAAAAGAAAAGGCAGAGAAAGTTTCAGCCCCAGTGGCGAGACCGCTGGAATTGGCTGGGCTTAGGGGTGTGCGATATGACGACTTTTGATCGTGGACGATAAAAATGTCTCCACGATCTGCTTTTGAAGAAATATCATAGTATCGTGCTACAGCACACATTATATCAAATACAGTTCTGGTGCCTCCGTCTCTATATACTGTACATACACCTGAAGCACGCGCACTAAAAAGCCTGTCTAACAGCTCCTGATTACTCAACTAACTTATTTTTTGCGCCAATACTGTCAAAACACACAAGGTTTACATACAGACTCAGTTGGTTATCTCTAAAATGAAAGTAAATAGTTAAGAGAGAAACAGATGCGTGTCTGTATATTAGATGCGTGCAGCTCTTAAAGGGACAGGACACTAAACTTGCTGTCGACTGTCATTAAAGGGATAGTTCACCCTAAAATTTAATTTCTGTCATTATTTACTCACTCATGTTGCCCCAAACCTCTATTAATTTCTTGTGCTGAACCCAAAAGAAGATATTTTGAAGAATGAGGGTAACCAAACAGTTGCTGTTCTACATTGACTTTGATAGCAGGAAAGAACAATCGTATGGAAGTCACTGAGGACCAGCAACTGTTTGGTTTTCCACCTTCTTCAAAATAGCATTTATGTTCAGCAGAAGAAAGAAACTGCTGAACATAACATTTACTTGAGTAAATGATGGTATAAAAATAAAACATTATGACAGAATTGACAGACAGATGACAGAATATTTATTTTTGGGGGAACTATTCACGTAACGTTAACAAAACAACAAAACACAGAGAAAAATCACTCACTATTCTTGACTGAAAAACTTTAATACAGTTGCTTTAGGAATCAGTCTATCTAGTGTTTTATTTTTATATTTGTTCATTCAATTTCATTGAATGCTCTGCTAAATACACCTACCTGAAAATAAAGCACTGTTTGTTTTATTTGTATATTATGTGTATTTGTAATTTGTATCTTTGTTCTTATTAAAAAATAAGAAAGATAGAATGATGACAAAGATTTTTATCTTCGCCCACTTTGGCCTAAATATCTGTCATGTCTTTTTTTTGTTTTTTGTTACCTTGAAAGGCTTTGTCTTTCTAGTTTGGCTGTAATGCTCAGACAACTTGTAAAACCAACATGACAAAGAATCGTCATAAAATCGTGAATCGTGATATTTCTAAAAAAAAATTGTGATATGATATTTTTCCCATATCACCCACCCCTAGCTGGGCTACGATCAAGAAAAAAAAGAGTTTTACTGTGAGCTCTGCAGATCAATGCCCACATATGCAGACAAGTAAGTTAGAGAAAAGTTAACGTGTATGAAACCTAGGTATGAACATAATATAATGAATTGCTGTGTGACTACGGAGAATGAATCCTATGCAATAGGTTTATTTGCACTTGTTTCATGTTTTTGCACAGTTTTGCTGCACTTTGCACTAAACCTACCTTAAAAAAAATAAATGTTATGCATGTTGTTAAAGCAAACTGTTCTTTTTCGTGATTATTGGGATCAATACCCGACGCGTTGACCTGGGCCAGTGAACTTCAAAAGACACTGGCCCGGAGGGCCAGTGGCAAATTTCCCTTATTGTCTACCCCTGGTAAGTAAGAGATGGTTCTTTCTGGAACCAAAAATGCTTCTTCTATGGCATCGCTGTGAAGAACCTTTTAAGCACCTTTATTTTTAAGAGTGTATCTACAATGCAATGGACATTATTCAGTCAGATCTGAAAGGAACATATTTTGTGTTTTGGTTTGGGATTTATTTTCTGTTTATCTGGATGAAGGTCAGTCATGTATTTTGAGTTTTTCCACAAAAATTAAGACAGAAAAAATGTTAGCATTTTTCTTCTCCATTAACGTAAAATGAGTGTTACTTGTGGCAAACTTTTGACATTTCTGGAGTGAAGTTGATTTCAGAAATCCAATCATAGGACTATGTGTTTGTGCATACTGTACATGGCACGTGTGTACAGTTTGATTCTGCTGCCCTCTGCTGGAACAACCTCTAATAGCACTAATGACACTAACATAAGCACCAGTTGTTTTAGATCAGAGATTGTCTTTTTTTTTTTTTTTTCAGCCGAACCTCTTTTGACCTAAAATATTTACCTTAAGTTTTTAAGATTTTTAAGATTTTAAGTTAATATTTCAATAATTTAACGGCACATTTGCATGTTCATGGTTCTCTGGCGTTGATCAATGTTCAGATGACATGCAGGTAAAACGTTAAATATTTAATCTTTTTAAGTGAGTTTTGATTGTTTTTTTTATTTTAAAAATAATTATATATAGGACTGCACGACTGCCAAACATTTGTGATCATTTTGTCATGTATATTATATTTTGTCATATTTTTATTAACAAAAAAAAAAATGCATGACTGCCAAAAAGAGTAATTGTAAATATTTTGTTATTTTTACTTTGATATGTGTATATTATTTTGTTTATATATTTTGTTTGTTTTGGTTTTTAAGTTATTTATATATGGGACTGCACGACTGCCAAACATTTTTTATTGTGATTTATTTATTTATTGTTATTTTTTTGGCATGTGTATATTATTTTGTTCATATATTTACTGAACATTTTTATTTTACAATTATTTATATATAGGACTGTATGACTGCCAAAAATGTAGTTGATATCATGTATATATTATTTTGTCATGCATTTTTTAAAACTAATTCTTTTTTTTTAAATATATGACTGCCAAAAAGAGTAATTATTTTGTTATTTTTACTTTATGCATGTATTATTTTGTTTATATATTTCGATTGTTTTGGTTTTTAAATTATTTATATATGGGACTGCATGACTGCCAAATATTTAGTTGATTATTTTGTCGTTTATATATTATTTTGTCATATATTTAATTGTTTTTTTAATTATTTATATATAGGATTGTATGACTGCCAAACATTTTTTAATTTTGATTATATTGCCATACATTTAATTTATTGTTGTTATTATTATTCATTTTAATAATTGAGTTGAATACTGGTAAAATGCTGTAAACTTCAGTTCACAAAAGGTTTGAAATCATGCAAATGTGTAAATTAGACCTAGCGCACATTATGTTCCCAAATGCACATTAACCTTGTGTCAGAACAAAATCTTCAAAAACCTTACATTTAATTTGTGTTCTTATTCTCTTCTGACCTCTGACCTTCTGAATTGCTCAGCCTCAGGCGTGGATGACGCGGTGGGTGAGGCTTCTATGACCGTGGAGATCTTCAACGACCCAAACACAGGAGGACACAAAATCACAGTTAAAGGTGCTTCTGTCTTTCGGATCTGCTATACTCCCCTCTTTATGAGTGTCAGGGTGATGTTAAGGCTGTTATTGTGCTGTGATTGACAGTGGTGGCAGCCAATGACCTTCGCTGGCAGACGCAGGGAATATTCCGGCCCTTCGTGGAGGTTTACATCATCGGCCCGTACCTCAGTGACAAGAAGAGGAAGTTTGCCACCAAATCCAAGAACAACAGCTGGTCGCCCAAGTTCGCTGAATCCTTCCAGTTGTACGTTTGTCACAGACGCTGATCATACTTTAACTCTCTAAGTTTTTAGTAGTGCTGTCAAATAATTAATCGCGATTAATCACATCCAAAATCAAAGTTTTTGTTTACATATGTGCGTGTACTGTGTATATTTATTATGAATATATAACTAAACATACATGCATGCTTGTATTTAAGAAAATATTTTGTTTATATATGAAATATATGTGACCATGGACCACTAAACCAGTCATAAGGGTCAGTTTTTTTGAAATTGAGATTTATACATCATCTGAATAAAGCTGAATAAATAAGCTTTAAGATATGACCATATTTGGCTGAGATACAACTATTTGAAAATCTGGAATCTGATTTAAAAAAATCTAAATATTTAGAAAATGGCCATAAAAGTTGTCCAAATTAAGTTCTTAGCAATGCATATTACTAATCAAAAATTAAGTTTTGATATATTTACGGTAGGAAATTTACAAAATATCTACATGGAACATGATCTTTACTTAATATCCTAATAATTATTGGCATAAAATAAATTTTGATCCATACAATGTATTGTTGGCTATTGCTACAAATAAACCTGTGCTACTGATGACTGCTTTTGTGCTGCAGGGTCACATATATAAATATATACATGTAAATATATGTAAGTGTGTATTTGTGTATGCATAGTAAATATACACAGTACACACACATATATTATATAAACAAAAACATTTATTTTGAATGTGATTAATCACAATGAATCGTTTGACAGAACTACTTTTTATGAAGGGACAATTTTTGCCCCCTATATCAATGATTTATTAATTTATGAGGACATAGTTTATTGTTTGATTAATTGATTGAGTTACACTTCCTCAAATAGTTGACTTTTTTTTATTTTTTTACTACTACTTACTACTAGTTGATTTTCAAAATGGGTTTATGATGCCATTCATTTATGAGGGCATTTTCCTAAATGTATAGAAAAATATATTATAAAATTATTTATTATTTATTTATATTTCGTTAGTTCAATTGTTTTTGTTTATTTAAATTTATTAAATTTTTTAATAATTGTTTAGAAATTAAAATGTGAATGTTTAATAATTGATTTGTCTGCTACTAAAGGATTTTCAAAATGGGATTATGATGCCAATAACCATATAAAAAAAAAAAAACATTTTAAAGTAATTTATTTACATTTTATATCAAGTACTTCCATTTTATAAGAAATTACATAATCTGAACAATTCATCAGAAGTTAATTAATCACAATAATTCTGATTGCTACTAATGGATTTTCAAAATGGGTTTTATATGATGCTATTTATTTATAAATGCATTTTCCTAACCATAAATAATACATACTGTACATACATACATATTTATAAATTTTCTGCCAAGTATTTCAGTTTATCAGAAATTAAATAATCTGAATCATAAAAATAATGATGATGCCATTAATTTATGAAGGCATATTTTTAATAACTGTAGGCCTATAAAAATTAACTTTCATTTATTCATTTTGTTTATGGCTATAGTGATTCACTTTATAAAATTTTTTTAAAATCTATATCTGTTGTTATCATTAAAACTATTAAAATAATTTTCATTAATTGAAATACAGTAAAATATAAATATTAGATGCAAAACTCAAACCTATTTCAGCTAGTATTCAGTAAGTTTTAACGTTCTTTGCATCTAATATTTATTATATTTCAGCTTAGTTTCAATAAACAAAATTAAACAAATTTGTAATAGTTTTAGTGATTTTAGTATTTAAAGTTATTATTTATATTTAAATATTTTATTATTTAAAGTACTTATTTTAACGTTCTTCATCTACAGTAGTAGCCTACTTATATTTTATTATATTTCAGTTATTTCAATAAATTAAATAAACACATTTTTAATAGTTTTAGCTTTAATAATTTTAATACTTCAGCTTAATCATATTTCAGTTAGCGTTCAGTTAGTTTTTAGAGTTCTTTTTCTAATATTCATATTTTATTGTATTTCAGCTTCATTTCGATAAACAAAATTACTAAAACTACTGAAAATTATTTTTAAGTTAAAGTACTAAAATTACTAAAACTGAAAAAATAAAACTTTGTAGAAATATTAAAAATATGTTTACAGTTATCTGATGTTGGTTAATGGTGAGATGACATGCAAGTAAAAAGATAAAATATTTAATATTTTTTAGTAAGTTTTTTTTTTATATAAAAATAATTATATATAGAACTGCACAACTGTCAAAAAATTTAATTATTATATTATATTAAATATTTAATTATTTAGTCATGTATATATACATACATTTGATTGTTTTGTTTTTTATTATTTATAGGACTGAATGACTGTCAAAAAATTTAATTGTGATTATTTCATCATAAATTATGATTTTAACTATTTAACTAGTAGTATTAACTCTTATCATAAAAATTAATGACTGAAATATAATACAACTGTAATTTACAACAGTAAATATATAAGATAATGATAAAATGAAAATAAAAGAATTTTTCATAATATTTTATAATATTATTATTAATAATACTAATATTAATGTCTTAAATTCTTCACTTTTTTAAATGTTTAATTTTAAGTTAAAATAAACTTAAAGTACTAAAATTCCTAAAACTGAAAAAATAAAACTTTGCTTTTAATTTAAAATAAATTAATTCTACACTTAAAATGTAAAATAAAATATAAAATAATTCTAAATATTAATAAATACTGTAAAAGTATATAAATTCTAACAAAATGGTACTGACATGAAGATAAGGATTATTTTATATGACTGAAATATATATTTACTGTTTTAAATTAGAGTTGTATTATAAGATAAAGCATGATAAAATAAGAATTTTTCATTTGTTTTATTTTATAATATTAGTAATATTAATTAAATTCTTCACTTTTTTAAATGTTCGAACCCTCAAGCTTTAACATTTGAGTACTAAAATGAGTAAAACAGAAAAAAAAAACGTTTTGCAAATATAAAAAAAAATTAAAAGCACTTAAATTGTAAAATAAAAGAAAATATAAAATAATTCTAAATATTAATAAATACTATAAAAGTATATAAATAATAAACAAAATGGTACTGACATGAAGACAAGGATTATTTTGTATGTTTTAAACTAGATTTTTTTTTACTATTCTTTGAAATATTTATTCATTTACATTTAATCATTTAGTAGATGCTTTTATCTTAATCAAAATCAACAAAAGAGCATATGCATAATTTGCAAGTGCTATAACAAGTCTCAGTTACCCTAATGCAGCACACATAGCAAGTTGTTTTGAATGTTTTATTATATAATAAAAAGAAAACAGAAAAAAAAGAGTATATTCAAATATATAACTATATTAGAATAATCGAGCTGTATGTCTAAATCAGTGTTTGGAGACACTACCGTTCTGATGTGATTCTGTCTCTCGCTCCCTATCTAGTGTGCTGGGCAGTGAGCTGGGTCCGGAGGGTTACGAGCTGCAGGTGTGTGTGAAGGATTACTGTTTTGCGCGCGAGGACCGGAGCGTGGGCATGGCTGTGCTCCAGCTGAAGGAGCTAACGTCCCGCAGCAGTGCCGCCGTCTGGCTCCCGCTCGGCAAACGCATCCACATGGACGAGACGGGCCTCACCGTCCTCCGCATCCTCTCACAGCGCAACAACGACGAGGTCGCCAAAGAGTTCGTCAAGCTGAAGTCGGACCAGCGCTCGGCCGAGGAGGGCCGGGGGAGCTGAGGTGTAAACCAGCGAACTGTCCCGCAGCACACAGACACATGCATACGCACATCTGCACAGACGAACGCAATCCCAAGCTAATAATGATGTCAAAATAAACTCCTGACAAATATATGAAGAGTTCATTTGAAAAAAACTCAATTTTCAACAATCAGGTTTTTTTCATTGTGCATTCCAATTAATCTCAATCAAACTGCAGTCGGGTTCATTTGATTAGGTAAAAATTCACTAAATAAACAATAAAAACATGATAATAAAAAACTTTACATTTTAAAAATGTTTAAATGTTAGAAAAGGCGTTATCTGTTTTTGCAAATAAACTCTTCATATATTTCATCACAACTTGAAATGTACATCGACCCCCGTTTACTTCCATAACAGACCATTAGTTCCTGATGGATAAATCAAATCCTACATGTTTTCATTTTCATTTAAACTTTTAGTCATTTTGTTGTTTTTGTAATTTTTATTATTTTTTAATGTCTATATATATATTTTTTTTTTTCAGTTTTAGTCTAACTCGATACTAAAATAATTAAACTAAAACTGAAAAAAAATATGTAGACATTTTTTACAAAAATTAACTAAAACTTTAACTAAAATTAAAGTGAAAACAGAAAACTAATTAAAAATCTTGACAAAATATAATTTAAAAATATTAACAATATTCAAAACTTATTTTTTATATTTAATTATATTTAATTGTATTTGTTTATTCTATTTCAAGTACCAAATGTTTTTATTTTATGCTTATATAATATATTGTTATATTATATTGTGCTCATTTGTAAGATGCTTTGGATAAAAGTGTCTGCTAAATGACTAAATATAATGCTATATATATTATATATATAATTTTTTGTATAGTTTACAGTTTTTCAGCTAATTAATTTTTAGTTCTTTTAAGTTTAAATGATTCATGTTTATTTGTTCAAAAGTCCTGCCTATTTTTCTCATTGAAAAGCCTGTTTTTACTTATAAACGTATGTCATATTATGGAAGTAAAGTGGGTGACTAATATTCTCACACATCTTCTGCTGAGAAGACTGTAGATTTAATTCTACACACTTTGTTTTGCACTCCAGGGGCCGCGTTTAAGTTTTACAGACAGCCCCTAACCTTTAGCACAACACTGGTTTAATGTTACGCTGTCTCTTATTGGTGCATAACACATTCCCTGACCAATCAGAGATCACAATACTGCTGAAGGCTTCGTTCACGTCAAATCAGAATGTGCGCAATTTTAACATGACGTTCACATGCAAGATTTACTTGTCTTGAAATGTATTAGAGCTGCACGATTTATCAAATGAAAATGAAATAAGTGTGTGCTGTGTTTCAGAGTGAAGTGTTTATTTCCACATTAACTTGAGTTCCTTATAATGTGCATTTAAAAACACAATTTATACAAAACATCCTCCCAAACCTATAATGAGAAGCACTTATAAACCGGCTTTTGTCAACAAAAGAAGTGTTTTTTTATTATATTATATTTTTCTCAAATACTCAAATTTTAATTTTACACTGAAATATTACAATAGTAATATTTCTTATTTTGTTTAACATTTATTTGTTTAGCAGTTTTCACAATACACATTGTTTCAGCGCAGCTTTGTTGAAAATCCTGTTAAATTTTTTAATATTAATAAAATCTTAATTTCTTAATGCCAAAGAAAAATTGAAATAGTATAAAAATTAATACACTTTTAAGTTACTAAATATAAAAAATAAATTATAAATTAAAATGCGAATTTGAATTAAAATTATTCAAAAATGTATATTATGTATTTTTTATAATATTTAATAATTTACAATTGTATAATTTTGTATATCACCCAGCTGATAGATGCAACTATATGGCATGAAGAAATTAATATATATATATATCATTGTGTAGCCATTTTTATATATATTTACACAATTTTGATTGTGTGTGCGCATGTGTGTGTGTGTTCAGTATTTAGCAGAAAAATTGCAATTAGTTTTTTCCCAAATCATGCAGCCCTAAGATGTTTCCTTGTAGCTGGTGGATGTTACAGATGTGTTTTGAAGCTTCCCTTTAAATCTCGATGAGTCACTAGTTGATCTAGTCAGTAGTTGAATGACTAGTCAATGATCTTTAGTGAAGACGAGAATGATTTTACTAGTCAGTGATTTTAATTGTTGATTCTGACGTGACGTGAACACAGAAGATGATGCAATTCTCCTCATGATGAAAAACACTTGCCTTCACATGCACTTACCCACAATGCATTGTGGCCTTGAGACACCCAGAAGCAGATCTGCTGACTCGGGCTTTGATTGGTTTGCGCTCTCTGGAATATTTTGCACTTTCTGCATGGAGTTGCTCTTCGTATCCGTCGCTCGTCTTCAGCATGTGAAGAAGACGAGCCTTACCAACACTGTGACTCACTGCAGAGCAGACGCTGTGCATTATGGGCCTTTTGTTTGTCTGTGGAGCTACATGGCCAATCTTTCCTCTGCAGAGCATCCAGTGATACTCAGTAACAGTCGAAGGATCGTCGGAGATGTGGAGGATAGGGGTTTATATTCTTACAGGCTGATGAAGTGTCAGAAGTGATTGTTGTGCAGTGAAATGGTTATTATTTTTAATATTTTAAATTTGCTTTCTTGTTTTTTGTTTTATTTTAAAGTTTTAGTAATTTGTTTTTTAATAATATAGGTGAAACTTGGCAACTAGCTGATAAAGTAAAATAAAAAAAATTATTTCAGTTAAAGTTTATTTTGAGTAAAGTTTTCTTTTTTTGTAATTTTGTTTCTGTATTCATTTTTGCAGTAAATTTAATTAATTTTTATTTACGTTTTAGCTATATTGGTACATAAAGTTAAATTAATTGCAAATGAGAAACATGAAAATGTCAGCAACGAGCTAAAAAAATAAGTTGATATATTATTATAGTTTTTGTTCATATTTTTTAATTAGATTTTTTATATATTTTTTCTGTTCATTTTCATTTTAAAGTTTTAGTAATTTTTTATTTTTTTTAAATAATTTTTTTATAAAGTTTTATTTAAATTTTAGTTATTTTAGTACATCAAGAAAGACTAAAATAAATGTTTCCTTGTCAACTAGCTGAAATAAAAATGTTTAGTTTTTTTTTTTTTTTTAAAGATTTTAGTTTTATTTGACTATAATAACCTGGTTGTTGACGCTGCATCGAGGTTTGAAATGCAAAAAGCACTTCTGAAATTCAGTCTGAATATTATAAGGGTAGAAGTGTATTCGTCTTCATGTTTTTGACTGCCGTCTCGTGTTGGAATTGCTTTGTCGTGAGTCTTCAATAATGCATAATTCTAGAGCAATACACTGGACTCAAACTCTTTATGGATGCATTACAGGAATAATTTACCCAAAAACAATCATTCGCTCCCTCATGCTGTTCCAGTGCAAGATTTCCACTGAATTAGAGTAGAATCTGCTCGAGTCCTCTCAGAAAACTATAAGAAGTCACTGTTTTAGTCTTTTCGGAGCGGCATGAGGGCGAGGCGTGATTTTGATGTGAACTATCCCTTTAAATGACAGATGATCAGTGTCAGACACACAGAGATTCAGCCGTTCACATCTGCTGTTTTAGACTAAACCACAGTGCAATTAAGTGTCTTTGTAAAGTTCGTTGCCGGTTTGATTTAAACTGATTTCACATGTTTACGACGCCGAGTGTTTGCAGTTGTATCGCTGTACATACATGCTGTTATTAGGATGAATCTCACGGCTGCGAGCGTATTATTTACTTTTTACACCTGTTGTGATTCACAATGATTCATTAGTGCACTAAAGAAAAAAAATATATTTATTTTTAAGTTTGTATTAATAATTTTGTGCTACCTCCAAAACGACTTTAACAAATAGCCGGCCTTGATGTCAGCCATAAAGTAATGTCATAAAAGTTTTAAAATATATTTATCTTATTTTTTAAAGTTTCATGATTTTGTGCTGATTCTGTAATGACTTTACAGCTGATGTCAGGTTTAAAATATATTTTAACATTTATTTTCATATTTATTTTTAGTTTGTCTTATAAGTGCATCACTTCTGTAATGACTTTACAGCTGGTGTCATACATTTGATTTTTTGCCGTTTGAAAACTTTACAGCTGATGTCATCAAAGCTGGATGCTTGTTAACATCATACAGTTTAATAGATTTTCTAAAAATTAAATAATATTAGTAAATATTTAGTAGCTATATATATATATATATATATATATAATATTTAGTTAAAAAATGTAATGAATAATACTTGATGTATTTATTTTATTTAAATATTTTTAAGTTTGCAATGACTTTATGGCTGACATCTGCTGGTTACTTGTTACATAATTTTAGCACTGATGCTTTTTGTTGAATGAAATACGATTTCTTTTTCAAACAAGGTTAAAAATCACTGCGCTCGATTTCCTTTGAAACCAAACGCAACGCAGCCATTGAATATTGATTCACACGAGCCTTTGACATCAGAGACGTGATTTAAATCACACGCATTACACACACGCTGAAGCACAAACGGGCATGAAGAAACTCATATGCATGCGTGCATGAGCGCAGAAGCTGCAGTGCTGCCCATCCTCTCAGTAAAACCACGTGCATGATGGGAAGCCAGTAAACAGTCTCGATGTTAAGCTGCCACTTACTGACCATTGACTTCACTGTTGATTTTCCAAAAGAAGAGCTTGTGAACTGTCTCTGATGTGAATGTTGCATGAGCGGGTGTTTTTATACTGAGGATGTTTCTAATTTCATTTTTAACCATTTTGATTGTTCTTAATGAGGATGATCGTGGAATACTGCAGCATTTGCTTCCTATTAAAACAATGATCAACCAGCTGTTTCCTGTCTTATTAACCACTCACATTAACAGGGAACTCAATGCTTATTTTTCTTTATAAACTTAATCACATTTAACTATAAAATGTCCGAGTCATCATGGGTTGTTCTCAAAATACAGACTTTGTTTCTTCTAAACATCTTTTTCTGATTAATTATATTTTTCTCTTCTCATAAAATTGCCTTGTGTAATACTTCACAATAGTAAATCTTTATTGAATGTGATGTTACCGTAAATTTAACTGAGAATTTACTTGACTTTAAAACTTCCTACAGTATTTATGATATGTAGCTAATATTCTGTAATATTTAAAACTAATTCATTACATGTCTAACATTTGAGGATTTGAGAAGATGGAAGTTTTCTGATGGTTTTAGTAACCACTATTTACATTACTAGTTCCACTTAAGTGACTACAACATAAAATAAACGTTAATAATTTAATGCTGTTAAATATACCATGTACCAGTTAGAATAAAGCACTCACAGTGGAAGAAAACTGGACCAGCATTTAACAGTAGAAAAGTGAAGTTATCGTTTTTATTAAACTACATACACATTTTGAGCTGTAAAGATCTACTGTTCTAGATGAATGGACATTTGGTTATATTATTGATGACATGAATTACTTAGAAGCCAAGGTTATTATAGTAAAAAATAAATAAACCACAGCTAGAAGCATTTCATATTTTCATTTTCTCATATTTTGCATAGTTTTAGTTAACTATAATAAGATTTTTCTTTACTAGGGACGCGGTTAAAAATGTTAAATGGATTTGAAGGCAAGATTAATCTATCATCACATGCACCATACAGCTTTAATAACAGAAATAAAAACACGGACACAAAGGATTATGTTTTACAGTACAAAAACAAAAACAAGATTTTATTAAAGAAGCATAAAAAATAAAACTCTTGATACATTTCTTATAACCGTCAAGTCAGCTCAAATTATACGTGTATACAGTTGTTCCAGCTCACGGTTAAAAGGTCCATAAACTTTCAAATAAAATATATTTCAATTTTAAATTTCTTCAATAATTTTTTCTCATTTTGTTATAAATTGCCTATATGTTGTACACAGGAAAAAGAAATATGGAAAATAAAGATAAATTTGCTGTAATAAAAGGGTCACATTATAATCTGGGATATTTACGTCAAGGTAAGCAAATAAATTGTAAAAATAAAATGTGTAAAAAAGTTTTTTTTTTTCGTCTTTTCATTTTTAGAAAATTATTAGCTAATGCCTCACGGCTTCAAGACATGCAGAGAGTTTAACTTACAAATAATGATACGCGTTTTAAAAACTACATTAACCTTTTTCGTCGTACGTTTGAAAACGAATCCCAATGATTGTAATTCAGGATATTTACAATTAGGCCTGAAATCCGGTTATTGAAATCGCTTTTGGTTCTGCGTACAAGAGGAATTAAAGCGAAAGTAAAAGCAGAGCGAGTTCAGGGCACAAATGAATCATGGGAAAACCGCCTGAGATCGTCCTCAGTGAAGGAAAAAAACCCATTCAGGCCAATTCTTCACTAGTCACATGACCTTCATCACATACACGCATATACAACCGAAAAACTACTAGCTTCTTGTACCTTTCAACCAGTTACACTACTTTTAACGACGTTTGGGGACGAAAAGAAGAAAACGAGCGGCTCAGATTCGACACGGCTCTCTGTACAAATCACTAAAACTGGAAGAGCGGAGAGATATCACAATCTTCGTTCCCGGCAGCGAGTTTCACCACCAAGGCATTCTGGCACGTTTAATATATCCGACACGCCAAAGAAAAGTCTAAAAGCGCATCTAGAGAAATAAACCTGTACAAACCCAAATGCATTCTTGCCCTTTAAGACGTCAGAGTCCCTCACGTTCAAGGAGAAACGGCTCGTGCGTCGCTAAAACGTGCGGAAGCCCTGGTGATTTAGCTGCCACGCGGACTAGCATCCCGTTTATTAGGACGACCTGAAGTGTAGTGTGTAACCGGAAGCCCTTTAGAGTGTGAAAGCATGGCTTGTCGCGTAATAACCGTTTGACGGGACTACAGATTTGTTCGTAGGCAGCGTATGGGGGTGCGCAATCATAAACGAAACGCTCTCGCGAGGGCCGGAAGACAGACGCAAACTCCAGCAAAAGACATTTCTGTGCGTCGCAGTCGCTCTCGCACACATTCATGACTAAACATTCGAAAGATAATTCAGTATGCGGTTTGATTCAAAAAGTAGTAAGAGATAAAAAAAAACTCCTCGTTAAATACTAGCAACCCTGTTTCTGGAGTGCAGGAATGAACCGACACGTGAATGTTTTAAAGTAGTGTGGCAAAAAGAGAAAATGCACGGTAATGATATTCATAACATGTACTATTCTAGCTATTTCAGATCCTACATCCACTAGCACGCCGCGTATCGACTCGTAACGCGTATAAATATTAAGTGTTCGATAATAAAACAGGAATATCTCATGTTTTGGTCTAAACGAGCACAGCTTTCGCATTTAAAAAAAACCCGCAAAAATAATTTTAAAAACGACTGCATCGGCAACACGGAAAAACGCGTTAGAAAAAAGTGCAGCGTAAAAGTCGAAAAATCTGCGAGTAGAAAAAGTCGGAAGCATGAATGGAAAAACAACCCACTGAATGTGAACGGCTAAAGATAAGACGCAGTCTGACAAGTACTTGAGTGGGTAATATAGTCACTGTTGTTATTATTATTATTACTGTCAGTAAATCGGAATAGTGTCATATCTAGTAATTACTCAAGGCAGTCTTCGTTTAAGAGAAGATCCGGATGCACTGTGTGGCAGGAATGTGGCAAACGGGACACTCGGGATCCTGCGACTGGCAAATCTGCCCAGCACAATCCATGCAGAAGAGGTTATGACCGCATGGGACGAGCGCGGCTGTTACCTCGCTTTCGCAACACACAAAACAATCCCGCGGCACCATCCCAGCCAGGCCGCCCGCTTTGAGGCGTCCCAACATAGTGGATGCGATTCCCACTCCGCTTCCGCCGCCTTCGGAATCAGTTGGCGAGCCACCCGGGAGCGA